>NC_134268.1:10958371-11269635 GCF_031893055.1 Leptodactylus fuscus
CCAAGTAAGGTAAAGCTTCATTCATATTCCATGTGTGCCGGGGAGGTAAATCTCAGCCAGTGCTGCCCCCACCAGGGGGTTACACCAGGGCCAGACATTTCCCTCCTCTCTGGTTACTTACATGCTGTATTTAGGGTCTGTGCTACAGTTCACCAGTTGTCCTGTAGGTGTCACTCTCCGAGCATGTGTGACTGTGGCTGTATTGTCAGCTCAGTCTGTCTCTATGACCCCAGAGAAGCGTCATCTCCATTGATCAGCGGCGCTGGAGACCTCCTAGAGCTGCATTACAACATGTCGTGACCTACATGATCGCTGTGATCAGGCGGCGAGGCGCTCGGCAGGCTACAGATGTCCTAAAGTTTTTTCTGTGCTCCTTCCAGTGTCGTCTGGATGTCACTTTCTTACTAATCCTCTCCGGATAGAGATAAGCACTCGCTGCTCTGTGACTGCCAAAGGACTCCGGAGAAGGAGATGTCTCCGAAAATGTCATTACTGAGCCCTCGCCAAAGAGCTGGATTTATAGCAATGCTAATGAGCCTGGTACAGCTCTCCTTAAATCCTCTGCGCTGCTTGTGACAGAGCTGTGTCCTCCTGTGAAGGATTATGGAGACAAGTATATCAGGAGAGGAGTGTGTAGATCTTATGGAAGGGGCCTAGATTTGGAATTGAGCTCAGAGTCGGGTCCCCAGCAGCACAGAGGGTTTTAGTAGAGGATGTCACAGACTTAGAATTGCAAAGTTCGACCAGCAAGACCCACAGCAGCACAGAGTATTTCTGGAGAGGAGTGTGCTGATCTTATAGGGGAGGTCACAGTCTGAAAGAGGAGAGTTCCCAGCAGTACAGAGGATTTCAGCAGGATTTTGAAGTGTACTATGATCTATTTCCTGGGGGTTTGTTCCCCCGGGATCATTTTATGTGGTCGGACGCTGCAGACCTTTATCACAGCGCTAGTCCTGGGTCTTTGGGCCTTGTCCTCGGGCCCCGTGTAACATTCGTCCAGTCCTATTGCACAGCCCATTGTTCTCAGTGATATTGGCGGGGTGGGCGGGGGTTTCCTTCCTCTGTGGATGCTTTGTCTCCATATATAACTGGCCGCCCGGCATCTGGTATCATTGTTTTCGTTCCTTGCGGTTCCTGATTTTTTGTTTGTCCTCCGGCCGGTGACACCTGCGCCTTGTGCGGTTTCGCAGGAGAACTAGATGTTAGTGGTTGTAGTTTTTGTTCCCTGTCTCTGGTTTTTAGATCAGCGTTCAGCTCCGTATATCCCATCTCATGTCGCGCTCGCAGGTTTCAGGAAGCTGAGGTTGCAGGTGCTGTTTGTTGGGGTCCTCGCAGCTTTTCGCTGCCCTTTTAAAGGGGTTTTCTGAAATGTTATAACTTCCTGTCCTTGGGATAGATTATCCATGGACAATCTGGGAGGACCGAAACCCGGGACCCCCTTGCCCCTGTTTTCAAGTGGCAGCATCGCTTCCATTTCACAGGTCATCTGATGTCGCACTCGTTGGTCACATGACCTGGTGGCAGCTCAGACCCATTCAATGACTGAGCTGCAATTACAAGCATAGCCACTATGCGCTGTATGGCGCTGTGCTTTATAAGTACTGAAATGTCTGCAGTGCTCATCTTAGACCAGGGGTAGGGAACGTACGGCTCTCCAGCTGTTGCAAAACTACATCTCCCAGCATGCATACTTGCTCTGCTGTTCTTGGACCTCCCATGGAAGTGAATAGAGCATGATGGGAGTTGTAGTTTCCCAGCAGCTGGAGAGCCGAAGGTTCCCTATCCCTGTCTTAGACCTTTCCCTCCCGGTTCTGACCATGCGTCACCTGATCATTGGGTTTGTTCCGCCCTTTCCTCCTGATGCTATAAGGCAGGGGTAGGGAACCTTGGCTCTCCAGCTGTTGCAAAACTACAACTCCCAGCATGCCTACTTGTTCTACTCTCCTTGGACCTCCCATGGAAGTGAATGGAGCATGCTGGGAGTTGTAGTTTCCCTGCAGCTGGAGAGCCGAAGGTTGCTGACCGCAGCTATAGGGGACGGCTTTACTATAGTTATTACCTGTTACATACGGAGAGGGGGCAGAGCAACCCGGGGATAGGGGCTGGCCTCAATCCTGTCACCTGGGGTCTGAACCAGGATGGAACGTTCCAAGTCCAGCATGAAGAAGAGGTCAGGTAAGATTAACCCCCTTAAAGGTGATGTATCGGCTTTCTTCATTGAGGTCTATGGACGTGATAGAACCAGCATTACAATAGATGACCCCCGCACCGGTCAGTGACCGGGATATATCCTGTATCAGCGGTACCTCAGTGCATGGTCAGCGGCAGACGCCAGGCTTCTCCCCCCCCCCACCATCTGCCCGCGCCGGCTGCTCTGGGGATTTGTGTTCGGCACTGGAACCAGCATTCAGGAAGCTGCTGAAACCCAATATGCTCCTTGCCTTGGGGGAGCCGCCTGCTATCTGCAAATTAGTCTGGTTAATTAAAGCTCCCCCCCCCCCATCCACTGATATCCATCACCCGCTAAGTACGTGTAATTCACCCGCCACCAGGACGTTATAAATAAAGCGACAATGAGCCGGGGCCACGAATCGCCCTGGAGGGGGTTAGAGGCTGCAGGAAATGTGCAGCGCCGCTTATCTCTTACCCATCTTATGCACATTCTGAGGAACTTGTCAGATCTTGGGAAAGGAAAAACATTGGCCTGTAAATCCAACTTTCTACTCTAGTCACTTCCAAAGCTGCACTTACAGTTCTCTATAGGCTGACACTAGGGATTGTTTAGCAATGGCAGACGCAACCCTGCTCATGTCGGGTTCGTGGACCTCAGTGACTTTGAGAATGGGGGTGGCTGATGGTCAGGTGGGGGCGCTCTGCCTTTATAGTGAATGGGAGGTATGGGGAAGCCTTATCCTCTGGATCCGTTGTGGCATACGTTATAGCCCATCATTATATTTGTAGCGGACACGTGGGCAGCAGAGGATGGCGGTGATAGACACAGGAGCTGCCGACACGTCGTTGTAATCCATCTATTCATTGCCGGGTCTTTGCGGTTTCTCAGGTCACATGGTTGGCGCCGTCTCATTAGTGATCGGCTCCTTTCTCATTAGTCATGGCTCTCACCCCCACCCTGCGGGCACAGCATTGGCTATGAAGGGGCAGGTGCCGGGGTCTTATCACTTTCTATCTTCACATTCCTGGGCCCTATGACTAAAGCTTAAAAGGGCCCTGCTGCTATACTGATGTTACAGTGGCCCTCGATGTACTGACCCCCAGATACTAGACCGTGACCCCCATATACTGACCCCTAGTCTAGGCTCCTGATACTAGACTGTGGCCCCCATATACTGACCCCTAGTCTAGGCTCCTGATACTAGACCGTGGCCCTCCATATACTGACCCCTAGTCTAGGCTCCTGATACTAGACCGTGACCCCCATATACTGACCCCTAGTCTAGGCTCCTGATACTAGACTGTGGCCCCATATACTGACCCCTAGTCTAGGCTCCTGATACTAGACCGTGGCCCTCCATATACTGACCCCTAGTCTAGCCTCCTGATACTAGACCGTGTCCCTCCATATACTGACCCCCTAGTCTAGGCTCCTGATACTAGACCGTGACCCCCATATACTGACCCCTAGTCTAGGCTCCTGATACTAGACTGTGACCCCCATATACTGACCCCTAGTCTAGCCTCCTGATACTAGACAGTGACCCTCCATATACTGACCCCTAGTCTAGGCTCCTGATACTAGACCGTGACCCCCCATATACTGACCCCTAGTCTAGGCTCCTGATACTAGACCGTGACCCTCATATACTGACCCCTAGTGTAGGCTCCTGATACTAGACCGCGACCCCCATATACTGACCCCTAGTCTAGGCTCCTGATACTAGACTGTGACCCCCATATACTGACCCCTAGTCTAGCCTCCTGATACTAGACAGTGACCCTCCATATACTGACCCCTAGTCTAGGCTCCTGATACTAGACCGTGACCCTCATATACTGACCCCTAGTCTAGCCTCCTGATACTAGACAGTGACCCTCCATATACTGACCCCTAGTCTAGGCTCCTGATACTAGACCGTGACCCCCATATACTGACCCCTAGTCTAGGCTCCTGATACTAGACCGTGACCCCCATATACTGACCCCTAGTCTAGGCTCCTGATACTAGACCGTGACCCCCATATACTGACCCCTAGTCTAGGCTCCTGATACTAGACTGTGACCCTCCATGTATGGACCCCCTAGTCTTAGGGTAGATTCTAGAATGGAGTGAATAAACAGTAGGTTCTCCCTATCCTGTCTGACTCCTGTAGGTGACACTGTCCCGCTCTGGTGTCTGTGGCCCCTCATGTGACACCAATGCCCTGTGTCCCCGTCACACCATGCGGCTTAGTTGCGGCATATTTAGCTAGTGTGACTTGGGGCAAAAGAAAATATCAAGGCGCAAGGTGATTTTTTAGCTGCAAAGTCTGCCAGACCGTACCTCACCTGGAGCAAAGACAGCGCCCCCTACTGGATCAATATCCTGCAGGGAGGACCTACTTGTTACCCCTCTGTTCTAGAATCATTTCTAGCCTTATGGTTAGACTTATTGTACAGGGGGCGCCACTAGCCCTAATGCATCACCTCCAGCTATGGTCTAGGGTTGTTATTGTGACGGCCACTAGAGGGCGCCAGGTGTATGCTGTGTCATTCAAGAGGTCGTTCAACTCTGTGTGAACCCCTGTGTGTGCAACTTTATTTAGATTAACAATCCCGTTTTATTGATTTCCATAGAAACAAGCGTCACCCTAGGTGCATGGGCCGCTTATCTCACTTTGTTTTAATTTTGGTCTGTGCATGCTCCTGGGGTCAGTGTGAGGTCACGATCGTTCCTTAGACCAGTATCCTATTTCTGCGGCCGCAGCACTGTAGGGCGATTCATGTTTCCGGATTTGTGCGGTGCCCCCGGCCTGTACTCTCCCGTCTCCTCTCTGTCCGGCTCCGCTCTCGCCTGATTATTTTATAGGATTGGGATTCCTCCTGATTTTATTCTTATAATAACATTAATATTATGACTATTAACTCTTACCTTCCCAAAAATTAGTAAAACGTTTCTTTAGTAGACGGGTCTCATGGGCCGTGTTGTTTTTCATCACGACTTTGCTTACGGGGTTTTTACTAAAAAAAAAAAAAATATCCCAAACTTTGGGGCATGTTATGATTTGCCTGTAAAGAATGTCCTGAGCGGTTTAGTGAGCAGAGAGGCGATGCGGTGAGGGAGAAGGCTGCGCGGACGCCGTGCTCCGGGGCAGGAGATCGCCACCATGCAGGTTTTGGGGCTGTTCAGCTGCACCAGCGGTGGCGGTATGTACCTATAGGGCACAGGTTTGGGTTCTGTATTGTGGGGGATTCTGGAGCGATTCTCGTGCCGTTATTTACCCGTCTGCCTCTCCTACGGTTTTATTAGAAAATTGTGCAGGTGACAGCGAGAGCGGCGTGAAATGCTGAGACGTGAAAAAGACGTGTAATTAGATGTCTGGCGGTTCTGCCAGACGAGGAGCGTTGTAGTGACTGCCGAGAAGGGGAGGACGAGAGTGTTCATGAGCACAAGTTACTCTACAGAACCTGAGACGGATTTACCAATTACTGGGGGTCTTGCGTCCCTCCAGACCTACTGTATACAGTGCACTAGTAATAATCCCCTCCAGACCTACTGTATACAGTGCACTAGTAATAATCCCCTCCAGACCTACTGTATACAGTGCACTAGTAATAATCCCCTCCAGACCTGCTGTATACAGTGCACTAGTAATAATCCTCTGCAGAACCGCTGTATACAGTGCACTAGTAATAATCCTCTGGAGAACCGCTGTATACAGTGCACTAGTAATAATCCTCTGCAGAACTGCTGTATACAGTGCACTAGTAATAATCCCCTGCAGACCTGCTGTATACAGTGCACTAGTAATAATCCCCTGCAGACCTGCTGTATACAGTGCACTAGTAATAATCCCCTGCAGACCTGCTGTATACAGTGCACTAGTAATAATCCCCTGCAGACCTGCTGTATACAGTGCACTAGTAATAATCCCCTCCAGACCTGCTGTATACAGTGCACTAGTAATAATCAGCTCCAGACCTGCTGTATACAGCACACTAGTAATAATCCCCTCCAGAACCGCTGTATACAGTGCACTAGTAGTAATCCACTGCAGAACCGCAGTATACAGTGCAGTAGTAATAATCCCCTGCAGAGCCGCTGTATACAGTGCACTAGTAATAATCCTCTGCAGAACCGCAGTATACAGTGCACTAGTAATAATCCCCTGCAGAGCCGCTGTATACAGTGCACTAGTAATAATCCCCTCCAGAACCGCTGTATACAGTGCACTAGTAATAATCCTCTGCAGAACCGCTGTATACAGTGCACTAGTAATAATCCCCTGCAGACCTGCTGTATACAGTGCACTAGTAATAATCCCCTCCAGAACTGCTGTACACAGTGCACTAGTAATAATCCTCTGCAGAACCGCTGTATACAGTGCACTAGTAATAATCCTCTGCAGAATCGCTGTATACAGTGCACTAGTAATAATCCTCTGCAGAACCGCTGTACACAGTGCACTAGTAATAATCCCCTGCAGACCTGCTGTATACAGTGCACTAGTAATAATCCTCTGCAGAACCGCTGTACACAGTGCACTAGTAATAATCCCCTCCAGAACTGCTGTACACAGTGCACTAGTAATAATCCTCTGCAGAACCGCTGTATACAGTGCACTAGTAATAATCCTCTGCAGAATCGCTGTATACAGTGCACTAGTAATAATCCTCTGCAGAACCGCTGTATACAGTGCACTAGTAATAATCCTCTGCAGAACCGCTGTATACAGTGCACTAGTAATAATCCTCTGCAGAACCGCTGTATACAGTGCACTAGTAATAATCCTCTGCAGAACCGCTGTATACAGTGCAGTAGTAATAATCCTCTGCAGAACCGCTGTATACAGTGCACTAGTAATAATCCCCTGCAGAACTGCTGTATACAGTGCACTAGTAATAATCCACTGCAGAACCGCTGTATACAGTGCACTAATAATAATCCGCTCCAGAACTGCTGTATACAGTGCACTAGTAATAATCCTCTGCAGAATCGCTGTATACAGTGCACTAGTAATAATCCTCTGCAGAACCGCTGTATACAGTGCACTAGTAATAATCCTCTGCAGAATCGCTGTATACAGTGCACTAGTAATAATCCTCTGCAGAATCGCTGTATACAGTGCACTAGTAGTAATCCTCTGCAGAACCGCTGTACACAGTGCACTAGTAATAATCCTCTGCAGAACCGCTGTATACAGTGCACTAGTAATAATCCTCTGCAGAACCGCTGTATACAGTGCACTAGTAATAATCCTCTGCAGAACTGCTGTATACAGTGCAGTAGTAATAATCCTCTGCAGAACCGCTGTATACAGTGCACTAGTAATAATCCCCTGCAGAACTGCTGTATACAGTGCACTAGTAATAATCCACTGCAGAACCGCTGTATACAGTGCACTAGTAATAATCCCCTGCAGAACTGCTGTATACAGTGCACTAGTAATAATCCGCTCCAGAACCGCTGTATACAGTGCACTAGTAATAATCCTCTGCAGAACTGCTGTATACAGTGCACTAGTAATAATCCTCTAGAGAACCGCTGTATACAGTGCACTAGTAATAATCCTCTGCAGAACCGCTGTATACAGTGCACTAGTAATAATCCCCTGCAGAACTGCTGTATACAGTGCACTAGTAATAATCCTCTGCAGAACCGCTGTATACAGTGCACTAGTAATAATCCTCTGCAGAACCGCTGTATACAGTGCACTAGTAATAATCCTCTGCAGAATCGCTGTATACAGTGCACTAGTAATAATCCTCTGCAGAACCGCTGTACACAGTGCACTAGTAATAATCCTCTGCAGAACCGCTGTATACAGTGCACTAGTAATAATCCGCTCCAGAACCGCTGTATACAGTGCAGTAGTAATAATCCTCTGCAGAACCGCTGTATACAGTGCACTAGTAATAATCCCCTGCAGAACTGCTGTATACAGTGCACTAGTAATAATCCTCTGCAGAACCGCTGTATACAGTGCACTAGTAATAATTCTCTGCAGAACCGCTGTATACAGTGCACTAGTAATAATCCTCTGCAGAACCGCTGTATACAGTGCACTAGTAATAATCCCCTGCAGAACTGCTGTATACAGTGCACTAGTAATAATCCACTGCAGAACCGCTGTATACAGTTCACTAATAATAATCCGCTCCAGAACCGCTGTATACAGTGCACTAGTAATAATCCCCTGCAGAACCGCTGTATACAGTGCACTAGTAATAATCCCCTGCAGAACTGCTGTATACAGTGCACTAGTAATAATCCCCTCCAGAACCGCTGTATACAGTGCACTAGTAATAATCCACTGCAGAACCGCTGTATACAGTGCACTAGTAATAATCCTCTGCAGAACTGCTGTATACAGTGCACTAGTAATAATCCTCTGCAGAACTGCTGTATACAGTGCACTAGTAATAATCCACTGCAGAACCGCTGTATACAGTGCACTAGTAATAATCCTCTGCAGAACTGCTGTATACAGTGCAGTAGTAATAATCCTCTGCAGAACCGCTGTATACAGTGCACTAGTAATAATCCTCTCCAGACCTGCTGTACACAGTGCACTAGTAATAATCCCCTGCAGAACCGCTGTATACAGTGCACTAGTAATAATCCTCTCCAGACCTGCTGTACACAGTGCACTAGTAATAATCCCCTGCAGAACCGCTGTATACAGTGCACTAGTAATAATCCTCTCCAGAACCGCTGTACACAGTGCACTAGTAATAATCCCCTGCAGAACTGCTGTATACAGTGCACTAGTAATAATCCACTGCAGAACCGCTGTATACAGTGCACTAGTAATAATCCTCTCTAGAACCGCTGTATACACTGCACTAGTAATAATCCACTGCAGAACCGCTGTATACAGTGCAGTAGTAATAATCCCCTGCAGAACTGCTGTATACAGTGCACTAGTAATAATCCTCTGCAGAACTGCTGTATACAGTGCAGTAGTAATAATCCCCTGCAGAACTGCTGTATACAGTGCACTAGTAATAATCCTCTCCAGAACCGCTGTATACACTGCACTAGTAATAATCCCCTCCAGAACCGCTGTATACAGTGCACTAGTAATAATCCTCTCCAGACCTGCTGTATACAGTGCACTAGTAATAATCCTCTGCAGAACTGCTGTATACAGTGCACTAGTAATAACCCCCTCCAGAATTGCTGTATACAGTGCACTAGTAATAATCCTCTCCAGACCTGCTGTATACAGTGCACTAGTAATAATCCTCTGCAGAACTGCTGTATACAGTGCACTAGTAATAATCCACTGCAGAACCGCTGTATACAGTGCACTAGTAATAATCCTCTGCAGAACTGCTGTATACAGTGCACTAGTAATAACCCCCTCCAGAATTGCTGTATACAGTGCACTAGTAATAACCCCCTCCAGAATTGCTATTCTCCCACATTTTATAGGATGAGACTATGAGTAGAACCTTCTAGGACAATCCCTTTAAGGCCTCGCTGAGACACGGAGGGGAATTTGCCGCCTTCTGAGGTGCTGGAGCCCAGAAAAGAATAGGTAGAAATATTTCGGCGAGGGCTCCAAATCTCTAAATAAGAGTGCGGCTTCCTATAGTTCTACTGACAAATACTCCATTGCTTGATCTGTCACTGGCTAGAAGCATCTGCTGCAGGGGGTGCATGTCCTGCCTGATCTCATAGGAAGATTTCGCTTTGCAGAGCAGTGATCAGATATATTTGCAGGTGCCAGTGAATGAGGGGCGACCATGCTGGTAGTGCGGCAGTATATAGCTCTGTATACCTGATCTACTTACACCAGAGTGATCTTGAGAAGCTGTTTTGTCCTTATTCTCCAGTCACAACCAAAGCTGCACCCACCAATCTTGCTTCCTATTACTGAATTTCTCATCGTCCCAGTACATCCAGGAATGGAGCGCCATTGCCACTGCAGCTTTGGATGTAACTGGAGAGTATTAAGCTAATACAAGCAAGGGTTTATTGCATTCCTAGTCCTTCAGGTGAGATGTTTCGTGCATGGGGTGCTGGCCAGAAATCACCCATGGGGCTGTGTCATCTCCATATTGATAGATATCTTGATGAGATCTGATGGCGGAGCCTGAGGCTTCACTACTGAGAGTCTGATGATGTCATCCTATGTTCTGATTTCGGTCTTATCTCTTGTTCACACGCACCCGGTGTCCTGTCTGTACCTCTTATCCTGGATGAATCTTCATGGGGTTATCAGCTATTCCTTCTGATCCCCTATGAACACGGACACTCGGCTCATCTGGCAGGGGAGATGGTAGAGGAGATCCCTCTCTGAACAAAAAGATCAGATGTGTTAAAACCTTCCTGCCTCTGCTATATCTGCTGCGGGGGCATTAGTAGGCCCCTGTACACATTACATGGTCAGCGGTTACTTTTGCCGCACAGAAGGGTCATTACTCGCACGTATTCTGTCATTTACACGGCAGAGGAGACTCATCTGCTGCTATATGGAGCGTCAATACAGATATAATACCGCAGCTTAGGAATCCCAATACAACCGCTACGTGATGTAACCTGCTCCCCTCTGCTGAACCGGAGACGTAGAAAACCACTGCGTATCCGTGTATCCGACTTTACTAAATCCCAGCGCTGAACTCTACAAGAGCGGAGTGGACGTCTTATCTGTAGTCTAGTGAAGGAGCGCTGCGGTACGTGATAGCAGACGTCTGTCCACTCCGATCAGCACATTTACTGATTGGAAGAAATCCTTCTAGAATGTCAAGGGAGAAGACGCAGTGCGAGAGGGACTGACTGTGAATGTCATCCTCCGGTCATTGTGCTGACTAGTGGTGTCCTACATATGTAACGTGTAACCGCCCACACCATATAGTAATATACGTGAGAACGCAGATCTGCTATATATGCTGAAGAGATGAGAACAAGCAAAGTGGGGGCAGTATTATAGTAGTTATATTCTTGTATATAGGAGTAGTATTATAGTAGTTATATTCTTGTATATAGGAGTAGTATTATAGTAGTTATATTCTTGTATATAGGAGTAGTATTATAGTAGTTATATTCTTGTACATAGGAGGTAGTATTATAGTAGTTATATTCTTGTACATAGGAGCAGTATTATAGTAGTTATATTCTTGTACATAGGAGTAGTATTATAGTAGTTATATTCTTGTACATAGGAGGCAGTATTATAGTAGTTATATTCTTGTACATAGGAGTAGTATTATAGTAGTTATATTCTTGTACATAGGAGTAGTATTATAGTAGTTATATTCTTGTACATAGGAGGTAGTATTATAGTAGTTATATTCTTGTACATAGGAGCAGTATTATAGTAGTTATATTCTTGTACATAGGAGTAGTATTATAGTAGTTATATTCTTGTACATAGGAGGTAGTATTATAGTACCGGTATATTCTTGTACATAGGAGTAGTATTATAGTAGTTATATTCTTGTACATAGGAGTAGTATTATAGTAGTTATATTCTTGTACATAGGAGGTAGTATTATACTAGTTATATTCTTGTACATTGGAGCAGTATTATAGTTGTTATATTCTTGTACATAGGAGTAGTATTATAGTAGTTATATTCTTGTACATAGGAGGTAGTATTATAGTAGTTATATTCTTGTACATAGGAGGTAGTATTATAGTAGTTATATTCTTGTACATAGGAGGCAGTATTATAGTAGTTATATTCTTGTACATTGGAGCAGTATTATAGTTGTTATATTCTTGTACATAGGAGTAGTATTATAGTAGTTATATTCTTGTACATAGGAGGTAGTATTATAGTAGTTATATTCTTGTACATAGGAGGTAGTATTATAGTAGTTATATTCTTGTACATAGGAGGTAGTATTATAGTAGTTATATTCTTGTACATAGGAGTAGTATTATAGTAGTTATATTCTTGTACATAGGAGTAGTATTATAGTAGTTATATTCTTGTACATAGGAGTAGTATTATAGTAGTTATATTCTTGTACATAGGAGGTAGTATTGTAGTTATATTCTTGTACATAGGAGGCAGTATTATACTAGTTATATTCTTGTACATTGGAGCAGTATTATAGTTGTTATATTCTTGTACATAGGAGTAGTATTATAGTAGTTATATTCTTGTACATAGGAGCAGTATTATAGTAGTTATATTCTTGTACATAGGGGTAGTATTATAGTAGTTATATTCTTGTACATAGGAGTAGTATTATAGTAGTTATATTCTTGTACATAGGAGGTAGTATTATAGTAGTTATATTCTTGTACATAGGAGGTAGTATTATAGTAGTTATATTCTTGTACATAGGAGGTAGTATTATAGTAGTTATATTCTTGTACATAGGAGTAGTATTATAGTAGTTATATTCTTGTACATTGGAGCAGTATTATAGTAGTTATATTCTTGTACATGGGAGTAGTATTATAGTAGTTATATTCTTGTACATAGGAGGTAGTATTATAGTAGTTATATTCTTGTACATAGGAGTAGTATTATAGTAGTTATATTCTTGTACATAGGAGTAGTATTATAGTAGTTATATTCTTGTACATAGGAGGTAGTATTATAGTAGTTATATTCTTGTACATAGTAGTAGTATTATAGTAGTTATATTCTTGTACATAGGAGTAGTATTATAGTAGTTATATTCTTGTACATAGGAGTAGTATTATAGTAGTTATATTCTTCTACATAGGAGGTAGTATTATAGTAGTTATATTCTTGTACATAGGAGGTAGTATTATAGTAGTTATATTCTTGTACATAGGAGGTAGTATTATAGTAGTTATATTCTTGTACATAGGAGTAGTATTATAGTAGTTATATTCTTGTACATAGGAGCAGTATTATAGTAGTTATATTCTTGTACATAGGGGTAGTATTATAGTAGTTATATTCTTGTACATAGGAGTAGTATTATAGTAGTTATATTCTTGTACATAGGAGGTAGTATTATAGTAGTTATATTCTTGTACATAGGAGTAGTATTATAGTAGTTATATTCTTGTACATAGGAGTAGTATTATAGTAGTTATATTCTTGTACATAGGAGCAGTATTATAGTAGTTATATTCTTGTACATAGGAGCAGTATTATAATAGTTATATTCTTGTACATAGGAGGTATTATTATAGTAGTTATATTCTTGTACATAGGAGTAGTATTATAGTAGTTATATTCTTGTACATAGGAGTAGTATTATAGTAGTTATATTCTTGTACATAGGAGGTAGTATTATAGTAGTTATATTCTTGTACATAGGATTAGTATTATAGTAGTTATATTCTTGTACATAGGAGGTAGTATTATAGTAGTTATATTCTTGTACATAGGAGGTAGTATTATAGTAGTTATATTCTTGTACATAGGAGCAGTATTATAGTAGTTATATTCTTGTACATAGAGGTAGTATTATAGTAGTTATATTCTTGTACATAGGAGTAGTATTATAGTAGTTATATTCTTGTACATAGGAGTAGTATTATAGTAGTTATATTCTTGTACATAGGAGCAGTATTATAATAGTTATATTCTTGTACATAGGAGTAGTATTATAGTAGTTATATTCTTGTACATAGGAGCAGTATTATAGTAGTTATATTCTTGTACATAGGAGCAGTATTATAGTAGTTATATTCTTGTACATAGGAGCAGTATTATAGTAGTTATATTCTTGTACATAGGAGTAGTATTATAGTAGTTATATTCTTGTACATAGGAGTAGTATTATAGTAGTTATATTCTTGTACATAGGAGGTAGTATTATAGTAGTTATATTCTTGTACATAGGAGCAGTATTATAGTAGTTATATTCTTGTACATAGGAGCAGTATTATAGTAGTTATATTCTTGTACATAGGAGCAGTATTATAGTAGTTATATTCTTGTACATAGGGGCAGTATTATAGTAGTTATATTCTTGTACATAGGAGGTAGTATTATAGTAGTTATATTCTTGTACATAGGAGGTAGTATTATAGTAGTTATATTCTTGTACATAGGAGGTAGTATTATAGTAGTTATATTCTTGTACATAGGAGCAGTATTATAGTAGTTATATTCTTGTACATAGGAGCAGTATTATAGTAGTTATATTCTTGTACATAGGAGCAGTATTATAGTAGTTATATTCTTGTACATAGGGGCAGTATTATAGTAGTTATATTCTTGTACATAGGAGCAGTATTATAGTAGTTATATTCTTGTACATAGGAGCAGTATTATAGTAGTTATATTCTTGTACATAGGAGCAGTATTATAGTAGTTATATTCTTGTACATAGGAGCAGTATTATAGTAGTTATATTCTTGTACATAGGAGCAGTATTATAGTAGTTATATTCTTGTACATAGGAGTAGTATTATAGTAGTTATATTCTTGTACATAGGGGCAGTATTATAGTAGTTATATTCTTGTACATAGGAGTAGTATTATAGTAGTTATATTCTTGTACATAGGGGGCAGTAGAACGCTGTAGTGGTTTCTGAGTATTGATGGCATAGAGAGACTGTTCTGTAGATATTATTAGAATAAACCAGTGACACATTGGGCCTCTTTTCTATGTGTTAACAGTCTACGGTTCAGCATTTGCGTATTCTTCTGTCATTTGTGGTTTTCTCTGACACATACGAGGAAACTAAAGCTCCAAATTCAGACAGATATTAGACCGGCCCAGACTCCCATCCATAATAACTACCTCTATATATACACGAGTCCGCTCTTATATTCACGATTGCAGGTAGTACGCATGGTGTGGATGAGGGCTTAGGTTTCACCCTTGCCGTACTTACAAGTTACCCCTAGGTGGCGCTATAACATTCTCAGAATAAGTGGCCATTGTATTTGCCAGGACTGAAACAATATGGTGTCTATGTAGGACCTGTAGTAAATCTCGAGCGGCCTCTCCGGCAGGTTTGTGGACATTGTCAGCCATGTTGTCTCTGCTGGAGATTTGATCATTATTTGGGGATCTTCTGTGAACCTATAAGCTTTACCCAGGACGTTTTTGTCCTTGATGAATTTGTTGTCTGAAGCGCAAACCCTCCTGATTCTACATCTCACAGCTGAGGTTTTGTTACTCTGTCCATGCTAGGGGTCCTATGATTGTACCCTCTTGCAGTTTTGAGGTAGTGGGCTTCATTCGGGATGTGCCAGTGTATAGCAATGGTTGATCCCTCTGCTGCTTTGTCACAAGCTGCTGCGTCTCAGGAGTCGGCGCTGGGCTCAGCTGCAGCATAATGGTCTGTTTGCCCTCCGGGATACTCCGACTTCTGGCAGGAAAGTCACACTTTATGAACTGGGAATCTAGGACAAAGCTAATGGTGGGGGGAGGCCACATAGGATCTACCAGTATGAACGGCCTCAGCAGGGGGGCACGTATGGATTTTGCTTTCTTGGATTACACGCCCTGGCTGCTTTGATGACTTACTTAGCGGCTTTGATCAAATTGTGTCAAGTCTTCCATGTGCATTGGGCTTCTCACAGTGACGGTAGAGAGTAGTCACGCGTCTTGCTGCAAAAACACCCAAAAAAAGGTAAAAGAGTAAAAAGGAATAGATTAATGATAAAATGTATCTCACTATAAATATGTAAAAAAAATAAAATAAAGGGAATAAAAAATTCAAATAAAATATTAAAACGAGACATTAGATAAAAGAAGAGAACACCTCTCCTCCAGAAAATGAGGATTGGGATTCTCATAGTGACATTACAGAGAAGTCACGTCTTTCACTGCCCCAAAAAAGGCAAAAAATGAGAACAAAAAATAAAAATAAAAAAACCTCCCTACTCCACTAATAAAGATAAAAAAAACCTCCCTACTCCACTAATAAAAATAAGAAAACCTCCCTACTCCATTAATAAAGATAAAAAACCCCTCCCTACTCCACTAATACAAATAAAAACAAAAACCTGCCCACTCCACTAATAAAGATAAAAAAAAAAACCTAAAAACTAAAATTAAAATGAATTTCACTGCAAAAATAACCTGAAGGCGAATATATATATAAAAAAAAAACCTGAGGCAAAACTGTAAAGGAGCAGAACTCCCCTCCCCCCCTCCAAAAATAAAAAATTAAATAAATAAAAAATTTGGGATTCTTCTAGTGGCATTAGAGAGTTGTCGCTCAGTTTTGCCGCAAATAATAAATTGCTCAAAAAAGGTGAAACAAAAACCTCCAATGTAATTGGTGAAAGTAAAAAAAAAATAAAATAAAAAAATAAAAATAGAAAAGACCTCCCAAAAAATATATTTTGTGGCAAAAAGAGTAAACGGAGCAACAAAGGAAAATAAAAGAAACTTATAAGGCAAAACAGTCATTCAAACTGATTTTTTTTTTTTTTTTTTTTTTCATTTTCTATAATGAAAAAAGTTGAGCATAAAAAATACAAAATAGTAGAAAAAATATAAAAAAATAAAAATAAAAATTGACTTTTCTTCCAAAAATAATCCGCACGCAAAAATTGGAACCTCTGACTGAAGAATATTGCCGAAGAGAAGAATCACCCCCCCCCCCTTCCCCCAAGGATTCGGCAGCGAGTGACCTGATCATTTCTGCGGCAGATTTGCAAGATATTGTGCAATGGGGATAATCTGAGCAACGCTCGCATTTCTGGAGCAAGAGTCAACATGTCCAATTGTTTTTTTGTGTTTTTATTTTTATGGCATGACATGGTTTTCAAATTCACGGTGTAATCACCTGCGGCCGTGTGAGCAGCGATGTGAATTTTTCATTGAGTTGACACGGGCTCGGCTTCTTCTACGGGCTGAAATATGTCTCAATATTCCACCCTCTGATGTTTGATAAATTTTTTTTAAAAAAATAATAGAAACCAAGACAAAAAACCCTACTTTGTTAAAGAAATAAACTAGTTGTAAAAAAAAAAATAAAAAAAATAAACACAAGCTTAGAAATGATAAAATTACTAAGGGATAGTTTATACATAAAAACCACCTGGCGAATTTTGGTCCAAAAAAAAAAACGCCTCCTAATTCGGAAGCGGTTTTTGGCCCTTGAGGTGTTTCTTTGGAACGTTTTCTGGAGCACTTTTTGGTAAAACCGCTTCAAAAAACTCCAGGCGATTTTCCCCTCCCCTAAAGTGAATGGACCGTAGAAAAACAGCCCTGCATTTTCCACCTCCCATTCACTTCTATTGTTTTCCTCGGGTGGAATCCGCCTGAAGAAAGGTCATTTCGTTTCTTCTTTCCGCTAGTGGAAAAACGAATGCTAGCGGTCTCCGTAGACCATCATTCTATGGAGGCGGACTTTGAGGTGAAATTCGCGGTCAAAATCTGCCTCATTGCCCCCGTGTGAACTAGCCCTTAAAGGGATCCCATCAATCAGACACAATTTTTTGTAGGTACCACGTCGGAGTAGCCTTATTCGTCTCCTACCTTTCGTCGTCTTCGCCTACAATCCCGGTTCTTTTTGGTATGTAAATGAGTTCTTTCACAGCACTGGAGGCGGGCCCCAGGGCTCAGACAGCACTGGGGGCGGGCCCAATGCTGCAAGAGAACTCTCTCCAGCGCTGCCTCGTCTTCTTCAGCAGCGTCCTCTTCGTCCGCCAGTGGCTTGTAACTTCTAGGCCTTGGGCAGAGCAGACTGTGCACGCCCACAGGCCACGAGAAAATGGCCGCTTACAATGCTGTGCAAGCGGCCATTTTCTCGTGGCCTGTGGGCATGCGTAGTCTGCTCCGCCTGAGGCCTAGAAGTTACAAGCCACTGCCGGAAGAAGAGACTGAAGAGGACGCTGTGGAAGAAGAGTCGGCGGCGCTGGAGAGAGTTCTTTCACAGCATTGGGGCCGCCCCCAGTGCTGCGAATGAACTCTTTTACATACCGACAAGAACCGGGATTGTAGGCGATTGGTGGCGCAGAGAAGACGACAAAACGTAGGAGAAGAATATCCTTTCTTAAGGCTATTCCGACGTGGTACCTACAAAAAGTTGTGTCTGACTGATGGGATCCCTTTAAATAGGAAACAGGTTCCCAAGAACGAAAAACAAATCCCTACTGTGTGTAAAATAAAGTTCACAAATGGAAAGAAAAAAATAGACCCCCAAGAATGTAATAGGGTAAACTCCCAAAAATCATCAAAAATAATAATCATCAAAAAACAATAAAAATAATCCACCTAAAAAGTAAAAAAAAATTGAGATAAAATGGTAAAAAATATTCCCCACCAAAAAGAATTGAGAAATAAATGTCAATGAAACGATCTAATAACAAAATGAACAATTTAAAAAAAAATTAAAAAAATCTGACTTGTTTGCCCCTTCCCATTCCCGTCTCTGCTCTCTGTAGCCCCCGCTATAATCCCCGCACAGATGGAGGGTCCGGAATAAAAGGGGAAACTCGTCCTAGGGAGCAAATAAAATTTCCAGCCAAAATGAAATTATGAAGCCGCACTTTGGGCTCGCAGCTGGGGGAGGGGGTGGGGGGTTAACGTACCATTGAAGATTTATTGAGATGTGACCCCCACCGCTAGGCTTGTAATGCATCCCCCCCATCTGCCAGTGACCTGACCATAGACTATTGTGTGGCCGAGGGAACAAAAGCCATCTGATACAGCAGAAGCCGAGAGGCTGCAGACACTCACTCAGCTCTCCGAGGTCCTGCAGGGAAGTCCTGACCCAGCGTCAATGCCGGCGAAACCCTGCGAGACGGACGAGAGGAGCCGGAGTAACCGAGCCCTGCTGGAAATATTCCTGAGGAAACGGTTGTGCATGGACAGGAAGCCCTATGGTAAGACGGGGCCCAAAGATTACTGTATTAGGGGCCACATAAGGGGTGATGTGTTACATAGGACTGCCGGAGACATCTACTACATTACCTGTATATAGAGAGTTATCACTGTTATCTGTGGTGTTACATAGGACTGCCGGTGACATCTACTACATTACCTGTATATAGAGAGTTATCACTGTTATCTGTGGTGTTACATAGGACTGCCGGTGACATCTACTACATTACCTGTATATACAGAGTTATCACTGTGTTATCTGTGGTGTTACATAGGACTGCCGGTGACATCTACTACATTACCTGTATATAGAGAGTTATCACTGTTATCTGTGGTGTTACATAGGACTGCCGGTGACATCTACTACATTACCTGTATATACAGAGTTATCACTGTGTTATCTGTGGTGTTACATAGGACTGCCGGTGACATCCACTACATTACCTGTACTCAGATAGTTATCACTGTGTTATCTGTGGTGTTACATAGGACTGCCGGTGACATCTACTACATTACCTGTATATAGAGAGTTATCACTGTGTTATCTGTGGTGTTACATAGGACTGCCGGTGACATCTACTACATTACCTGTATATAGAGAGTTATCACTGTGTTATCTGTGGTGTTACATAGGACTGCCGGTGACATCTACTACATTACCTGTATATAGAGAGTTATCACTGTGTTATCTGTGGTGTTACATAGGACTGCCGGTGACATCTACTACATTACCTGTACTCAGAGAGTTATCACTGTGTTATCTGTGGTGTTACATAGGACTGCCGGAGACATCTACTACATTACCTGTACTCAGAGAGTTATCACTGTGTTATCTGTGGTGTTACATAGGACTGCCGGTGACATCTACTACATTACCTGTATATAGAGAGTTATCACTGTGTTATCTGTGGTGTTACATAGGACTGCCGGTGACATCTACTACATTACCTGTATATAGAGAGTTATCACTGTGTTATCTGTGGTGTTACATAGGACTGCCGGTGACATCTACTACATTACCTGTACTCAGAGAGTTATCACTGTGTTATCTGTGGTGTTACATAGGACTGCCGGTGACATCTACTACATTACCTGTATATAGAGAGTTATCACTGTGTTATCTGTGGTGTTACATAGGACTGCCGGTGACATCTACTACATTACCTGTATATAGAGAGTTATCACTGTGTTATCTGTGGTGTTACATAGGACTGCCGGTGACATCTACTACATTACCTGTATATAGAGAGTTATCACTGTGTTATCTGTGGTGTTACATAGGACTGCCGGAGACATCTACTACATTACCTGTACTCAGAGAGTTATCACTGTGTTATCTGTGGTGTTACATAGGACTGCCGGTGACATCTACTACATTACCTGTATATAGAGAGTTATCACTGTGTTATCTGTGTGTTACATAAGACTGCCGGTGACATCTACTACATTACCTGTATATAGAGAGTTATCACTGTGTTATCTGTGGTGTTACATAGGACTGCCGGAGACATCTACTACATTACCTGTACTCAGAGAGTTATCACTGTGTTATCTGTGGTGTTACATAGGACTGCCGGTGACATCTACTACATTATCTGTATATAGAGAGTTATCACTGTGTTATCTGTGTGTTACATAGGACTGCCGGTGACATCTACTACATTACCTGTATATAGAGAGTTATCACTGTGTTATCTGTGGTGTTACATAGGACTGCCGGTGACATCTACTACATTACCTGTATATAGAGAGTTATCACTGTGTTATCTGTGGTTTTACATAGGACTGCCGGTGACATCTACTACATTACCTGTACTCAGAGAGTTATCACTGTGTTATCTGTGGTGTTACATAGGACTGCCGGTGACATCTACTACATTACTAGAGGTTGTGTCTGTGTATTGCAGCTCTAGTGACGTGAATGGTTGCACTACCACACACAACCTGTAGACAGGAATGGCGCTGTTTTTGGAAGAAAGGAGCAAAGTTTTTCTAATCCTGAACATCCCCTTTAATACAGAAAACCCCTTTAAATTGCTGAACGTAGGTAACTTACACTGTGACATCCACCATGAAGAGTAACGCTTGTGACACCACTTAGCACTGCAAGCCTGTGTGTCATGCTGGGTGTATGGAAAGCTGAGTGACGTCCCTGTGACACCGTGTCTATGTGACTAGGCCCTGGTCTTGGTCATTGAGCCTTGTCGGCCATGTCTTGTAGTTTCGGATGGGTCAGGCCGGGGTGCCGGCTTCGTATCCACCTCATTACTGCTGTGTCAGTCACTGGCTGCCGTTCTGTCTTTCCGCAGTTCTCGGCTCCTGACACGACAAGCTCTGCACTATTAGCGCTCATGAATTATTCCGCGTTCTTCCGGCGGAGATTTCCTCTCGCGCCGACGCTGCAGATGCGTGCGGCGCGCCGTGAACCCGAGCGTGCCGAAGGCTCATTAGTGGGGCCGAGTGTCAGAACGTCTGTAATCCGCTTGTTTACTGCCTTGTTCCGAGGTGGTGATGATAGGATTGTGCGTTCTATTATTTATACAGTGATGGCCGGGGGAACCCGCTATAATATGGAGAGCGGCGGGAACTCCCTGGTACGGTAATATCATAACCGGCCCCCTGCTGAGACGCCGAATTATCAGACAGTCCGTACAGTCAGACGTCTGCACAGGTGATGTCACCTCCTTGGCACCTCCTATTGATGTTGGGATCCCCCTTCCCCATCATGAGGACTAAGAGGTAGGGGCTTCTTCTGTGCAGGGAGTGGGTTTAGGCTTGTCCTGCTCTTTCCGTACCACCATAGCATAAATCCTGCAACTTTCTCACGACTGTCCAGTAATCCAGAATCTGATACACCGGCACTGCCCGTATACCTGGGACACATCACCGATAAGTCACCTGGACCCGGCTACCCTCCTGCTCCTCACAGCTTGATGAGACGTCTTATGTTGTTGTCTTCTCTTCTTACGTTTCTTAGATTTTTTTTTTTTCCTTTGATTTTTATATTCATGTTCACATTGTTGCCGCTTCTCTGATTGCAATCTACAACTATTCAGAAAGATAAAGCTTGTGATAAAATGCCAGATTATTACCCTGATCAGCACTGCCGCTCCTCATTACAGCCGGAACATGCCGGGATAAAGTCAGAGCTTAACCTGCAATCCGCCTAATTCTACAGTAGATCACCATATAGGAGGAGGACTCGTGGAAAGGGTCAGTGCTCAGAGAGTATTCTTATATAGGATTTCTACACTAAAGTGCAGTCACTGCGTACATACATTACATTACTTATCCTGTATTATACTCCAGAGCTGCGCTCACTATTCTGCTGGTACAGTCACTGTGTACATACATTACATTACTTCTCCTGTATTATACTCCAGAGCTGCGCTCACTATTCTGCTGGTGCAGTCACTGTGTACATACATTACATTACATTACTTATCCTGTATTATACCCCAGAGCTGCGCTCACTATTCTGCTGGTGCAGTCACTGTGTACATACACTACATTACTTATCCTGTATTATACTCCAGAGCTGCGCTCACTATTCTGCTGGTACAGTCACTGTGTACATACATTACATTACTTATCCTGTATTATACTCCAGAGCTGCGCTCACTATTCTGCTGGTGCAGTCACTGTGTACATACACTACATTACTTATCCTGTATTATACTCCAGAGCTGCGCTCACTATTCTGCTGGTACAGTCACTGTGTACATACATTACATTACTTATCCTGTATTATACTCCAGAGCTGCGCTCACTATTCTGCTGGTACAGTCACTGTGTACATACATTACATTACTTATCCTGTATTATACTCCAGAGCTGCGCTCACTATTCTGCTGGTGCAGTCACTGTGTACATACATTACATTACTTATCCTGTATTGTACTCCAGAGCTGCACTCACTATTCTGCTGGTACAGTCACTGTGTACATACATTACATTACTTATCCTGTATTATACCCCAGAGCTGCGCTCACTATTCTGCTGGTGCAGTCACTGTGTACATACATTACATTACTTATCCTGTATTATACTCCAGAGCTGCACTCACTATTCTGCTGGTACAGTCACTGTGTACATACATTACATTACTTATCCTGTATTATAGTCCAGAGCTGCGCTCACTATTCTGCTGTTACGGTCACTCTGTACATACATTACTTATCCTGTATTATACCCCAGAGCTGCGCTCACTATTCTGCTGGTGCAGTCACTGTGTACATACATTACATTACTTATCCTGTATTATACTCCAGAGCTGCGCTCACTATTCTGCTGGTGCAGTCACTGTGTACATACATTACATTACTTATCCTGTATTATACTCCAGAGCTGCGCTCACTATTCTGCTGGTGCAGTCACTGTGTACATACATTACATTACTTATCCTGTATTATACTCCAGAGCTGCGCTCACTATTCTGCTGGTGCAGTCACTGTGTACATACATTACATTACTTATCCTGTATTATACCCCAGAGCTGCGCTCACTATTCTGCTGGTGCAGTCACTGTGTACATACATTACATTACTTATCCTGTATTATACTCCAGAGCTGCGCTCACTATTCTGCTGGTGCAGTCACTGTGTACATACATTACATTACTTATCCTGTATTATACTCCAGAGCTGCGCTCACTATTCTGCTGGGGCAGTCACTGTGTACATACATTACATTACTTATCCTGTATTATACTCCAGAGCTGCGCTCACTATTCTGCTGGTGCAGTCACTGTGTACATACATTATATTACTTATATTGTATTGTACTCCAGAGCTGCGCTCACTATTCCCTGCATGTTCGCTGTCCTCCGTACAGTCACCTCACAAGGTTACACTAATGCTGTTCTGACACCGCAGATTTTGGATGTATTTTGCTCTCTTGCTGGTTGTCAGGTGTCAGACCTGTATCTGATGTTTGCCGTGTTCCGTTGGTGTTGAGTCTTTCTTGTGTTCTCAGCTGTTCTGTTCGTTTCCTGCATTATATGAGTTTATCTTGGGTGTTTGATGTATTTGACAACAAGCTTGCTGACTGTTTCCAGTAGAGATCAGCTGTTGTCTGCCGTCCATGTCTATTCTTGTATATTGGTGTGGAGTCGCCTCCTTGCTGATGAGTTTCTTTTCTTTTCCAGACATTTCCCGGCTTTCCTACTCTCCAGGTGAGTCTTATTTTATGTCCTGATACATTGTGCTCTCTGATGTTTTGTGGCGCCCCCTGCTGACTGTATACACACAGGTCCTCCACAAGGTCCAGCCTCATGTCTAAGTCTCTCATATTCTCATTGACTTGTCGATGGTTTTCATGATGGTCATCCATTGGTTTTTCCATGTCTGTGCTGTCCTCGCCCTCCATCAGGTCAGCGGTATTAGGAGGGGGCTGGAGGACAGAGCAGAGTCACAGCAGCACAGAGTATTTCAGCAGAGGAATGCGCTGATCTTATGGCAGGACTCTGACACAATGAAGATAATGTTATCATCTGGAAGTCACAAATCCTCAGAGTTACACAACCTTTGGCCGGCTGATGCTATTACATGAGTCACACAGATGGAGGCGCCGCCGCTCACAGATGATGGCGGAGTCTTGGTGTCGTCACCCGCTGCTGTGTCACGGCCAGGCATCACCTGGGGCAAAGACTGAGCGGTTCCCGAGCCCCGTGTCCTGATACCTCGGCCTGTTACTGTGTCCCTTATAGGGCACACCCGAATCGGCCGCTCGCTTCTTATCATACCGCCACGATGTGATTTTCTTTGTCTAACCCTACGGGGATGGAGCGGGGGTATATATACCTTATATTATGGGGGGTCTATCTATAGTGGATTGCTGGTGTGTAGTTTGTTACAATGTATCAGATGAGGTAACGCCATAAGCCTTAGAGGTTTGCTCTGCTATAGAGATGGCCGAACCGGTTTGTAACTAATCGCATGTGACTCGAATTTCCATCAGGGGACCAGAACAATGGACTGCATTGCCCCACACCCCTCAGTGTAGCGGCCCTAATGATGATAGAGCCACTGTATACTAGTGCAGGGGGTGGTATATAGCCACCCTATACAGTGCACATATAAGGGCCGCTCTGCACCCCACCTGATGATTTTCGGGTCACTAGATTGTAGATTTGACACATTTTTAGTGGGATCAAAATAAATCTCATCGCTGAACCTGAGACCTAGGCCCAATATTCCTCTGCTGACGGATCTAGCGCACAGATACAACTGTAACGCCGTCAGCTGTGTGAGCTTTGTGGGGGTCTCCTCAGCTTCTCCCATCTTGTGTAGGTGCAAAAATCCTCCTAAATATGGAAATAAAGCGGAAGACAAAGTGTCAGAGCTCTTCCTTATGTCTGTCCCCATGTGACCTGGTTGCTCCTGGACTAGTATTTTGGCTGATTTTTGGGACCCTGGGCCTTTCCCACAATTGGGGGTTCTGGAGATTTTGTCTCTGTATCACGGGATGTTTTCTGTTCCTGGCAGGCGGTGACTGATGTGGGTTTATTAGAGAATCGCCGCAGGACAGCCGTGGTTCCATCTAGCGCCCAACGCTCGCCACGCTGCACGTTATCTGCATCGGCCTTGTGCATGTGATAGGAAGGGGGGCAGGACCTAAATGACGCGTCCCCTAACCAGCAACAACTTTGTATCGCTGGGTGAGAGAGGTTGTAATATCAGATCAGTGGGGGTCTGACACCTGACAACCCTACTGATCAGCTGATGGAAGAGGCCTCAGTGTTACTTAGTATTGTTAGCCAGTAGAGCGCCGTGCATTGTATAGTGGCTGTGCTTGGTACTGCACGTTTGTCCCGTTCGCTAGAATAGGACTGAGCCGTAACGGAACGTTCTACCTTTTATTAGCAATAAGCAGGGCTTGTATTCTGTCCTAAATGATGGGGGTTGTGCTTCTTACCTCCGCTCCTGGGGAGGGTCTGTCTAGAAATAACAAGGCCCTGACATAATCTGTACACTTCTATCATGTTTGGGGATGAATGCAGACGGACACCAAATGGAGGGGGCTCCGTCTGCATCTGTCCTTTAATGTCCGCTTCTGTCATCCTGTGATGGATGTGATGGGCCATAAATACCTGGTTGGTAGGGGGGCGACACTGACCCCTGGAGCCATCACATCACAAGCCTCTGTCTGGGCGCCATCACTCATTATAGTGAGTGGGAGCCGGGCCCGCTGTACAGTGGACCACGCGTTCTGTATTGTGTGCACAAGGGGCATCGGACGTGGATCAGTCCAGGACCGGTGTCAGCCCCCTACCAATTAGGAATTACTGTCCTATCCTGAGCATTGGTCATAAAAAATCAATCCCATACAATGCAAGGGTTGTCAGGACCCAAATTGAGTTTTCAAATGGATATGATGTGATATGTTGGGTCCACACCCAGCCCCCGCTCAGATCAGCCTCTGGAGGCTGCTACTGGGTGGGCAGTGTAGGCAGCACCGCTCCTCTTCAACTTATAGGAGTGCCTGCTATACAGTGGACAGGGCTCCTGCGCCACTCCCTTTACTTGAATAGGATAGGTTCACATCTGTGTCAGAGTCTACGTAGGTTTTGCCGAAAATTGGCAAAGAGAAAAGTCCTGCACAGTGGGGGTCTGCTGCCTGGGACCGCTACAGATCAGCTGTGTGATGTCATGTACGCTGGTCACATGGGGCTGAGCTGCAATACCAAGGATAGCCACTACAATACATACGGTACTGTGCTTGGTATTGGCAGCACTCTCCCAAATTTGGTGTCCTGGCCAATCAGCTGATCTGTAGATGTCCTGGTTGTCAGACCACTATTGTTCACATATTGCTGACCCATCCTGTGCACAGATCCCCAATGTATACATCCTGGAAAAGCCCTTTAAGAAACAACTGTCCTGCCTATGTATACCTGTCCTTACAATGCTTTATTCTTCCACAATCCCTGGTCTATTGATCTGCGGCGGTCCCATAGTTGGAGGTGAAACTCTGGCCATGCATGCACACCCGCACTCAGGGACTTTCAGGCCCCGTTCTCTTGTAACATTGTGATGTTATGTCAAGGATGCCGAATTCTATGTATTTTTGGGAACCCCATTTCTAGACTATTCTAATAAGCAGTGTCTGTACTTAGTAGCATTGTGCGGGGTGTATACCGTGTGGGGGCTGCTGCAGAGCATCTCACAAGGTGATGGTTCCCTCTGTAATGGGTGGCATTGTACGGGGTATGTACCATGCCTGTCTTCCCTACCTATATTCTCCTCTAGCTATATACTATATACATGTATGTACCTCCTCCTCTAGCTATATACTATATACATGTTTGTACCTCCTCCTCTAGCTGTATACTATATACATGTATGTACCTCCTCCTCTAGCTATATACTATATACATGTATGTACCTCCTCCTCTAGTAATATACTATATACATGTATGTACCTCCTCCTCTACCTATATACCATATACATGTATGTACCTCCTCCTCTAGCTATATACTATATACATGTATGTACCTCCTCCTCTAGCTGTATACTATATACATGTATGTACCTCCTCCTCTAGCTGTATACTATATACATGTATGTACCTCCTTCTCTAGCTGTATACTATATACATGTATGTACCTCCTCCTCTAGCTGTATACTATATACATGTATGTACCTCCTCCTCTAGCTGTATACTATATACATGTATGTACCTCCTCCTCTACCTATATACTATATACATGTATGTACCTCCTCCTCTAGCTATATACTATATACATGTATGTACATCCTCCTCTAGCTGTATACTATATACATGTATGTACCTCCTTCTCTAGCTGTATACTATATACATGTATGTACCTCCTCCTCTAGCTGTATACTATATACATGTATGTACCTCCTTCTCTAGCTGTATACTATATACATGTATGTACCTCCTCCTCTAGCTGTATACTATATACATGTATGTACCTCCTCCTCTAGCTATATACTATATACATGTATGTACATCCTCCTCTAGCTGTATACTATATACATGTATGTACCTCCTTCTCTAGCTGTATACTATATACATGTATGTACCTCCTCCTCTAGCTGTATACTATATACATGTATGTACCTCCTTCTCTAGCTGTATACTATATACATGTATGTACCTCCTCCTCTAGCTGTATACTATATACATGTATGTACCTCCTCCTCTAGCTATATACTATATACATGTATGTACCTCCTCCTCTAGTAATATACTATATACATGTATGTACCTCCTCCTCTACCTATATACCATATACATGTATGTACCTCCTCCTCTAGCTATATACTATATACATGTATGTACCTCCTCCTCTAGCTGTATACTATATACATGTATGTACCTCCTCCTCTAGCTGTATACTATATACATGTATGTACCTCCTTCTCTAGCTGTATACTATATACATGTATGTACCTCCTCCTCTAGCTGTATACTATATACATGTATGTACCTCCTCCTCTAGCTGTATACTATATACATGTATGTACCTCCTCCTCTACCTATATACTATATACATGTATGTACCTCCTCCTCTAGCTATATACTATATACATGTATGTACCTCCTCCTCTAGCTGTATACTATATACATGTATGTACCTCCTTCTCTAGCTGTATACTATATACATGTATGTACCTCCTCCTCTAGCTGTATACTATATACATGTATGTACCTCCTTCTCTAGCTGTATACTATATACATGTATGTACCTCCTCCTCTAGCTGTATACTATATACATGTATGTACCTCCTCTTCTAGCTGTATACTATATACATGTATGTACCTCCTCCTCTACCTATATACTATATACATGTATGTACCTCCTCCTCTAGCTATATACTATATACATGTATGTACCTCCTCCTCTAGCTGTATACTATATACATGTATGTACCTCCTCCTCTAGCTGTATACTATATACATGTATGTACCTCCTCCTCTAGCTGTATACTATATACATGTATGTACCTCCTCCTCTAGCTGTATACTATATACATGTATGTACCTCCTCCTCTACCTATATACTATATACATGTATGTACCTCCTCCTCTAGCTATATACTATATACATGTATGTACCTCCTCCTCTAGCTGTATACTATATACATGTATGTACCTCCTCCTCTAGCTGTATACTATATACATGTATGTACCTCCTCCTCTACCTATATACTATATACATGTATGTACCTCCTCCTCTAGCTATATACTATATACATGTATGTACCTCCTCCTCTAGCTGTATACTATATACATGTATGTACCTCCTTCTCTAGCTGTATACTATATACATGTATGTACCTCCTCCTCTAGCTGTATACTATATACATGTATGTACCTCCTTCTCTAGCTGTATACTATATACATGTATGTACCTCCTCCTCTAGCTGTATACTATATACATGTATGTACCTCCTCCTCTAGCTGTATACTATATACATGTATGTACCTCCTCCTCTACCTATATACTATATACATGTATGTACCTCCTCCTCTAGCTGTATACTATATACATGTATGTACCTCCTCCTCTACCTATATACTATATACATGTATGTACCTCCTCCTCTAGCTATATACTATATACATGTATGTACCTCCTCCTCTAGCTGTATACTATATACATGTATGTACCTCCTCCTCTAGCTGTATACTATATACATGTATGTACCTCCTTCTCTAGCTGTATACTATATACATGTATGTACCTCCTCCTCTACCTATATACTATATACATGTATGTACCTCCTTCTCTAGCTGTATACTATATACATGTATGTACCTCCTCCTCTAGCTGTATACTATATACATGTATGTACCTCCTCCTCTACCTATATACTATATACATGTATGTACCTCCTTCTCTAGCTGTATACTACTGTATACTATATACATGTATGTACCTCCTTCTCTAGCTGTATACTATATACATGTATGTACCTCCTCCTCTAGCTGTATACTATATACATGTATGTACCTCCTCCTCTAGCTATATACTATATACATGTATGTACCTCCTCCTCTAACTGTATACTATATACATGTATGTACCTCCTCCTCTAACTGTATACTATATACACACTACCGTTCAGACAGTTTTGTGTATTCCACTTTTATGTATCAAATGTGTTGCAAAATGGGTCATTGTCCTGTTATAGGATGAAATTGGCTCCAGTCAAGCGCCCCCTACAGGGTATGGCATGGCGGTGCAAATATGGAGTGATAGCCTTCCTTATTCCAAATCCCTTTTCCCTTGTAGAAATCTCCCACTTTACCTGCAGACCATCGCATTCCCTCCACCATACTGGACAGATGGCCGCAGGCTCTTCCAGCATCTTCTCAGTTGTTCTTCTGTGTGATCCAAACACCTCAGACTTGGCTCCGTCTGTCCATAACACTTTTTTCCAATCTCCCTCTGTCCAGTGTCTGTTCTTTTGCCCATATTAATCTTTCCCTTTTATTAGCCAGTCTCAGATATGGTTTTCTCTTTGCCCCTCTGCCCTGAAGGTCGGCATCCCGAAGTCGCCTCTTCACTGGAGACGTTGACACTGGCATTTTGCTGGGACTGTTTCTTGAAGCTGCCAGTTCAGGTGTCTCAGACTAGAGACTGTAATGTCCTTGTCTTGTTGCTCAGTTGTGCAGCGCGGCCTCGCACTTCTCTTCCTACTCTGGTTAGGACCTGTTTGTCCTCTGAAGGGAGTAGTGCACACCCTTGTAGGAAATCTGCAGTTTCTTGTCAATTTCTTGCATGGAATAGCCTTCATTTCTTAGAACAAGAATAGACTGGCGAGTTTCACATGAAATTTCTCTTTTTCTGGCCATTTTGAGAGTTTAATGGAACCAACAAATGTAATTCTCCAGATTCTCAACTAGCTCAAGGGAAGGTCAGTGTTATGGCTTCTCCAAGCAGCAGAATCTTCTCAGCCGTGCTAACAGACGTGTACAAGGGTCTCTAACCATCCATAGGCCTTACACAGTCAGCAAACACAATGTAGCATCAGAGCACGGGAGTGATGGCTGCTGGGAATGGGCAGATACAGTATACACCGATGTAGAGATTGCATTAATAACCAGACGTTTGCAGCTGAATAGTCATTTACCGCAGTAACAAGGTGTAGAGGGGAGGTCGGATTAATTTGATGTTATCTACATTGAAAAAAAAAACTGGGCTGTGATTTCTATATATACTATATACATGTACGTCCTCGTATACTATATACATGTACGTCCTCCTCTAGTGATGTATACTATATACATGTACGTCCTCCTCTAGTGATGTATACTATATACATGTACGTCCTCCTCTAGTGATGATGTATACTATATACATGTACGTCCTCCTCTAGTGATGATGTATACTATATACATGTGCGTCCTCCTCTAGTGATGTATACTATATACATGTACGTCCTCCTCTAGTGATGTATACTATATACATGTACGTCCTCCTCTAGTGATGGTGTATACTATATACATGTACGTCCTCCTCTAGTGATGATGTATACTATATACATGTGCGTCCTCCTCTAGTGATGTATACTATATACATGTGCGTCCTCCTCTAGTGATGTATACTATATACATGTACGTCCTCCTCTAGTGATGTATACTATATACATGTACGTCCTCCTCTAGTGATGTATACTATATACATGTGCGTCCTCCTCTAGTGATGTATACTATATACATGTACGTCCTCCTCTAGTGATGTATACTATATACATGTACGTCCTCCTCTAGTGATGTATACTATATACATGTACGTCCTCCTCTAGTGATGGTGTATACTATATACGTGTACGTCCTCCTCTAGTGATGTATACTATATACGTGTACGTCCTCCTCTAGTGATGTATACTATATACATGTACGTCCTCCTCTAGTGATGTATACTATATACATGTGCGTCCTCCTCTAGTGATGTATACTATATACATGTACGTCCTCCTCTAGTGATGATGTATACTATATACGTGTACGTCCTCCTCTAGTGATGTATACTATATACATGTACGTCCTCCTCTAGTGATGATGTATACTATATACATGTGCGTCCTCCTCTAGTGATGTATACTATATACATGTACGTCCTCCTCTAGTGATGTATACTATATACATGTACGTCCTCCTCTAGTGATGTATACTATATACATGTACGTCCTCCTCTAGTGATGGTGTATACTATATACATGTACGTCCTCCTCTAGTGATGGTGTATACTATATACATGTACGTCCTCCTCTAGTGATGATGTATACTATATACGTGTACGTCCTCCTCTAGTGATGTATACTATATACGTGTACGTCCTCCTCTAGTGATGGTGTATACTATATACATGTACGTCCTCCTCTAGTGATGGTGTATACTATATACATGTGCGTCCTCCTCTAGTGATGTATACTATATACATGTGCGTCCTCCTCTAGTGATGTATACTATATACATGTACGTCCTCCTCTAGTGATGGTGTATACTATATACATGTACGTCCTCCTCTAGTGATGATGTATACTATATACGTGTACGTCCTCCTCTAGTGATGTATACTATATACGTGTACGTCCTCCTCTAGTGATGGTGTATACTATATACGTGTGCGTCCTCCTCTAGTGATGTATACTATATACGTGTGCGTCCTCCTCTAGTGATGTATACTATATACCTGTACGTCCTCCTCTAGTGATGTATACTATATACATGTACGTCCTCCTCTAGTGATGTATACTATATACATGTACGTCCTCCTCTAGTGATGTATACTATATACATGTGCGTCCTCCTCTAGTGATGGTGTATACTATATACATGTACGTCCTCCTCTAGTGATGGTGTATACTATATACGTGTGCGTCCTCCTCTAGTGATGTATACTATATACGTGTACGTCCTCCTCTAGTGATGATGTATACTATATACCTGTACGTCCTCCTCTAGTGATGTATACTATATACGTGTACGTCCTCCTCTAGTGGTGGTGTATACTATATACGTGTGCGTCCTCCTCTAGTGATGTATACTATATACCTGTACGTCCTCCTCTAGTGATGTATACTATATACATGTACGTCCTCCTCTAGTGATGTATACTATATACCTGTACGTCCTCCTCTAGTGATGGTGTATACTATATACATGTACGTCCTCCTCTAGTGATGTATACTATATACATGTACGTCCTCCTCTAGTGATGTATACTATATACATGTACGTCCTCCTCTAGTGATGTATACTATATACCTGTACGTCCTCCTCTAGTGATGATGTATACTATATACCTGTACGTCCTCCTCTAGTGATGTATGCTATATACATGAAAATCTTCCTCTCTGATCTCTGCTTTCTCTCTGCTCTTCCTCTCTGCTCCCTGCTCTTCCTCTCTGCTCCCTGCTCTTCCTCTCTGCTCCCTGCTCTTCCTCTCTGCTCTTCCTCCCTGATCTCTGCTCTTCCTCTCTGATCTCTCCTCTTCCTCTCTGATCTCTCCTCTTCCTCTCTGATCTCTCCTCTTCCTCTCTGATCTCTGCTCTTCCTCTCTGATCCCTGCTCTTCCTCTCTGCTCTCTCTCCCTGATCTCTGCTCTTCCTCTCTGCTCCCTGCTCTTCCTATCTGCTCTTCCTCTCTGCTCCCTGCTCTTCCTCTCTGATCCCTGCTCTTCCTCTCTGATCCCTGTTCTTCCTCTCTGCTCTTCCTCTCTGCTCTTCCTCCCTGATCTCTGCTCTTCCTCTCTGCTCCCTGCTCTTCCTATCTGCTCTTCCTCTCTGCTCCCTGCTCTTCCTCTCTGCTCCCTGCTCTTCCTCTCTGCTCCCTGCTCTTCCTCTCTGCTCCCTGCTCTTCCTCTCTGCTCTTCCTCTCTGCTCTTCCTCTCTGCTCTTCCTCTCTGCTCTTCCTCTCTGCTCTTCCTCTCTGCTCTTCCTCTCTGCTCTTCCTCTCTGCTCTTCCTCTCTGCTCCTTGCTCTTCCTCTCTGCTCCCTGCTCTTCCTCTCTGCTCTTCCTCTCTGCTCTTCCTCTCTGCTCTTCCTCTCTGCTCTTCCTCTCTGCTCCTTGCTCTTCCTCTCTGCTCCCTGCTCTTCCTCTCTGCTCCCTGCTCTTCCTCTCTGCTCCCTGCTCTTCCTCTCTGCTCCTTGCTCTTCCTCTCTGCTCCCTGCTCTTCCTCTCTGCTCTTTGCTCTTCCTCTCTGCTCCCTGCTCTTCCTCTCTGCTCTTCCTCTCTGCTCCTTGCTCTTCCTCTCTGCTCCCTGCTCTTCCTCTCTGCTCTCTGCTCTTCCTCTCTGCTCCCTGCTCTTCCTCTCTGCTCCCTGCTCTTCCTCTCTGCTCCCTGCTCTTCCTCTCTGCTCCCTGCTCTTCCTCTCTGCTCCCTGCTCTTCCTCTCTGCTCCCTGCTCTTCCTCTCTGCTCTTCCTCTCTGCTCTTTGCTCTTCCTCTCTGCTCCTTGCTCTTCCTCTCTGCTCCTTGCTCTTCCTCTCTGCTCTTCCTCTTCCTCTCTGCTCTTCCTCTCTGCTCCTTGCTCTTCCTCTCTGCTCCTTGCTCTTCCTCTCTGCTCTTCCTCTCTGCTCCTTGCTCTTCCTCTCTGCTCTTCCTCTCTGCTCTTCCTCTCTGCTCCTTGCTCTTCCTCTCTGCTCTTCCTCTCTGCTCCTTGCTCTTCCTCTCTGCTCTTCCTCTCTGCTCCCTGCTCTTCCTCTCTGCTCTTCCTCTCTGCTCCCTGCTCTTCCTCTCTGCTCTTCCTCTCTGCTCCCTGCTCTTCCTCTCTGCTCCCTGCTCTTCCTCTCTGCTCCCTGCTCTTCCTCTCTGCTCCCTGCTCTTCCTCTCTGCTCTTCCTCTCTGCTCCTTGCTCTTCCTCTCTGCTCCTTGCTCTTCCTCTCTGCTCCCTGCTCTTCCTCTCTGCTCCCTGCTCTTCCTCTCTGCTCTTCCTCTCTGCTCCCTGCTCTTCCTCTCTGCTCCTTGCTCTTCCTCTCTGCTCCCTGCTCTTCCTCTCTGCTCTTCCTCTCTGCTCTTCCTCTCTGCTCCTTGCTCTTCCTCTCTGCTCCCTGCTCTTCCTCTCTGCTCCTTGCTCTTCCTCTCTGCTCCTTGCTCTTCCTCTCTGCTCCTTGCTCTTCCTCTCTGCTCCTTGCTCTTCCTCTCTGCTCTTTGCTCTTCCTCTCTGCTCCCTGCTCTTCCTCTCTGCTCCTTGCTCTTCCTCTCTGCTCTTCCTCTCTGCTCCCTGCTCTTCCTCTCTGCTCTTCCTCTCTGCTCCTTGCTCTTCCTCTCTGCTCCCTGCTCTTCCTCTCTGCTCCCTGCTCTTCCTCTCTGCTCCCTGCTCTTCCTCTCTGCTCCCTGCTCTTCCTCTCTGCTCCCTGCTCTTCCTCTCTGCTCTTCCTCTCTGCTCCTTGCTCTTCCTCTCTGCTCCCTGCTCTTCCTCTCTGCTCCCTGCTCTTCCTCTCTGCTCTTCCTCTCTGCTCCCTGCTCTTCCTCTCTGCTCCTTGCTCTTCCTCTCTGCTCCCTGCTCTTCCTCTCTGCTCTTTGCTCTTCCTCTCTGCTCCCTGCTCTTCCTCTCTGCTCCTTGCTCTTCCTCTCTGCTCTTCCTCTCTGCTCTTCCTCTCTGCTCCTTGCTCTTCCTCTCTGCTCCCTGCTCTTCCTCTCTGCTCCCTGCTCTTCCTCTCTGCTCCCTGCTCTTCCTCTCTGCTCTTCCTCTCTGCTCTCTGCTCTTCCTCCCTGATCTCTGCGCTTCCTCTGAGTCTTTGCATCTCCTGTTCCCTTTAAATCGCAGTCCTGAGTGGGATTAGCATATTAAGAAGGTATATGTAAATGAGCGTCCCTCGGGCCCCGCCCCCATCACACCGGCCTGGTTGCCCCGCCCTCCCCTCAGTCACATTACCGGGATGCGGCGTGTGCCCGGCCGCTGAGGGCAGGAGCGGCCCCGTCTCAGGCTCCGGTGTTGCCGCCATGCAGTGCGGCTCCCTGCGCCCCCTGCTCCAGCACTGAGCCCGGACCTACCGCCCCCTGTCGGCTGTCGCTCGGACGTGGCTGTGTCTTATGCGGCTGGACGTGTCCGGGCGCCCGGGCCCCGAGCAGACAGGTGCCGTCATCTCTATGGAGAAGAGCGGCTGCAGCCCATTCCCGATCTGCTGGGCGAAAGGTAAGAGCCGGGGGGGGGGCGGGCGGGCGGGGGAGCCTCGTCCGGGGCCACAGCTGCTTCACCCCGTGATGGCTGGACCGTTACCGTCACAACACCGGCGGCTTACTAGGGGTTAATCCGGGCACTGCGGGGCGGGCTGTTAACCCTTCCCATTCCCGTGCCCCGGAGTTGTCAGAGGGTTAACCCTTTACATGTCGGCGGGTATGGGGTTAATCTCTGCAGGTCACTGAGTTAACCCCTCACCTGCTGAGTCAGACAATGCCTTAAAGGGGGCAGGTTTTGGTTTTTCTAAGCCCTTTCATGGGTTAACCCCTTACCTTCTGAGTCAAAGTATGCCTTAAAGGGGCAAAGGGGAGGAGGGTTGTCCGGGCCATTAACCCTTTACAGGCTGTACCTCAGGTGTTAACCCTTTCCTGGTGGTGAGGTAGAGTTTTGGATTTGACATGGCAACAGAGAAGGTCAGTTTAACCCTTAGTGGGCTATAAAGGGGTTAATCCCGGCTCTTCAGCTCAGTGACACATTAACCCTATACTGGCTGGGGTGGTAGTATTTGATGAGATTTATAAGGAAGCAATGGGTTAAATGATGCGCTGCAGCAGGTGGAACGTGTCTCTCTGATGACAGCGGGTTAACCCTTTGTGGACTGTCCATAACATGACGCTTAAGTGGTTAACTGATAACCGGGATCTCTGATGTTAACCACTTGGTGGCTGCAAGCATGGACGTGTTTCTATGGCCTGGCCTGGATGGATTATAAAGAGTTAATTGGTGCAGGGCCGATAGTATTAACCCTTCACACGCCTTGTTCTGTTTTGATTGTTGCAGATGACACGTTAACCCTTGGCTGGTCCCCTACTGAATAGCTCTCTGCATTATGGTGGATAAGGGGTTAATCCTTGTCGGGCAGGGGATCGGAGCAGATCTGGTTAACCCTTTGCTGCTCGCTCTCTCCTGCGTGGCCTTTGTCCAATGAATGAGCATCCCGTTTCCGAGTAACAAAGGGCGAGCGGCTTCACGATATCAAAATCGGGTGAGCGGCGAGGGCACGAGGATTATTCATCGGCTCTGTGGGGCTGAGTTCATTCATGTCCCAGGTGCCGCGCAGGAGCGGGGCCTTCTAGTGGTGCCCACTGATGACATCATCAGCCGTGTGCTTTATTTAAGGCTTTTGTTGTGCCGCCTCATCACTATTAGACAGAATTGTCCCCCCCCCTTATATTTACACCAGGAGACGGCGGTGACGAGGCCTCTGCCGTGCATCTCTATGGTTGGCGGAGGCATCGGGCACATTAAGGTCACCACCTGCCGTCTCCGGATTACACCAGACAATTTCATTAAAATGGGATTTTGACATTAGGATGTGAGGAGCGACGACGAGGATACAGGACACGGCGGTGGCAGGACGACTCCTAGGAATGACGCAAACCTATAGGGTGGACCGTGCTACACCAAGGGCTCCGATGCAATGTGAACAGAGCCTTACCCATAAAGATGCCAACAAGACCGCCCTCCTGCAACTTCATCCTTCCACAGATTTGCAATAAATCAAGTGACAGAAAGCTGCCGGAGGGTGTATATGTTCCTATAGATGGCAGCGGATGTGTGGGTCTTGCTACTTGGCACCTTTTGTTGCGTAGTACATGTGTGCAGACACTTTATCACCCCCTGATAGCAACTTTTTCAAAATCTGCCACAAGAGACTGTGTGGCAAAAATCGCCATCTAGTTAGGTATCGAATTATCGGAAAATCGCAGGGGATTGAGTGTGACAGGGAGGTTTAGACACGAGGACTGATCATGTAGTGGTAGATGCATTTAGCCGCCAGTGAGTGCGCGGTTATACGGTATAATTGTGTGGCCACCAGTGAGTGCACGGTTATACAATATAATTGTGCGGCCACCAGTGAGTGCGCGGTTATACAATATAATTGTGTGGCCACCAGTGAGTGTGCGTTTATACGGTATAATTGTGTGGCCACCAGTGAGTGCGCGTTTATACGGTATAATTGTGTGGCCACCAGTGAGTGTGCGTTTATACGGTATAATTGTGTGGCCACCAGTGAGTGCGCGTTTATACGGTATAATTGTGTGGCCACCAGTGAGTGCGCGGTTATACGGTATAATTGTGCGGCCCCAGTGAGTGCGCGGTTATACGGTATAATTGTGCGTCCGCCAGTGAATGCGCGGTTATACGGTATAATTGTGTGCCGCCAGTGAGTGCGCGGTTATACGGTATAATTGTGTGGCCGCCAGTGAGTGCGCAGTTATACGGTATAATTGTGTGGCCGCCAGTGAGTGCGCGGTTATACGGTATAATTGTGTGGCCGCCAGTGAGTGCGCGGTTATACGGAATAATTGTGCGGCCGCCAGTGAGTGCAAGATTATATAATTGTTCAGCTGCCACTGAGTGCGCGGTTATACGGTGTAATTGTGCGGCCACCAGTGAGTGCGCGTTTATACGGTGTAATTGTGTGGCCGCCAGTGAGTGCGCGGTTATACAATATAATTGTGCGGCCACCAGTGAGTGCGTGGTTATACGGTGTAATTGTGCGGCCACCAGTGAGTGCGCGGTTATACGGTGTAATTGTGCGGCCACCAGTGAGTGCGCGGTTATACGGTATAATTGTGCGGCCACCAGTGAGTGCGCAGTTATACGGTATAATTGTGTGGCCGCCAGTGAGTGCGCGGTTATACGGTATAATTGTGTGGCCGCCAGTGAGTGCGCGGTTATACGGTATAATTGTGTGGCCGCCAGTGAGTGCGCGGTTATACGGTATAATTGTGTGGCCGCCAGTGAGTGCGCGGTTATACGGTATAATTGTGTGGCCGCCAGTGAGTGCGCGGTTATACGGTATAATTGTGTGGCCACCAGTGAGTGCGCGGTTATACGGTATAATTGTGTGACCGCCAGTGAGTGCGCGGTTATACGGAATAATTGTGCGGCCGCCAGTGAGTGCAAGATTATATAATTGTTCAGCTGCCAGTGAGTGCGCGGTTATACGGTATAATTGTGCGGCCGCCAGTGAGTGCGCGTTTATACGGTGTAATTGTGCGGCCACCAGTGAGTGCGCGGTTATACGGTATAATTGTGTGGCCGCCAGTGAGTGCGCGACTATACGGTATAATTGTTCATCCGTTTGCGAATGAGCGTGCCTGTGGGTACCGTATGTCTATGAGATGATCAGGTGCCTGCCGGATTACCGGGGGTTGAGGTTGCCTCTGCCCTGTTTCGGGGGGTGAATATTTTTGCACACACAGCACAGTCATTAATATGTAATGAGGGAGGCGGCGGCGCTCGGCCTCAGCCCGGATCTCATTACTTTGCAGCGCTCTCAGCCCATTAATGTTTTGGCTAATGTTCAGCATGTCCCTCTCTGTGAATTACTTTTCCCATCATGCCTCTGTCCTCAGGGGGGGGAGAAAGTGTCATGTGACCGCGCCGGCCGGGCTTGTGCAGAATATTGTATTCTGGGAATCGCAGGTCCTTTGAGTAGTGAGAGTTCTCAATGCCGCCATTCACACTGAGGTTTTGTTTCATTGTCGCTGCTTTGCGGCTGGGTCTTGGTGACTGCACAGCTGCAGTTCTGTTACAGTGTTCTGTGACTTGGTTATGGCTACTATTGTAGTAAGAACATCTACAACACCAAGCTGGTCTGTCCTGATACTTAGCTACATTGTATCTGCACGGACACATTGTGTCGGCTCATAGAGGATAGTCTAGACTGGATACAATTGTAACAAACCCTCCGATGTGACAAGTATTGGGACGTGTTTTCAGGGTCTGGATGCAAAGAAGGTTTCGATTTGTTGACTTCTAGCAGAGATCTTGGAAATGATGTGGAATGGAAGAAGACGTCTTCATGTGCAGTACAATGCATTCTAATGCTCCCTGTTATCAGCCATTTCAGGATAGGAAGACCCCGACTGTAGCGCCCCCTGCCCTGCTTACAACTGTCACGTATGTGCAAGAATATACTAGACAAGATGTATAAGACCGCACCAGTATAGACGTAGGGCGCTGACCAATGGGAAAAGGAAACTACAAAAACCAGGCGGCAAACCAAAGAGTCTATGGTGGAAAAGTGATGGAGGTTTATTGTCTCGCGCTGCAACGTGTCTGCTCAAAGAACCTGAGAATAGTGAGCGCAGCTCTGAAGTATAATACAGGATAAGTAATGTAATGTACGTACACAGTGACTGCACCAGCAGAATAGTGAGCGCAGCTCTGGAGTATAATACAGGATAAGTAATGTAATGTATGTACACAGTGACTGCACCAGCAGAATAGTGAGCGCAGCTCTGGGTTATAATACAGGATAAGTAATGTAATGTATGTACACAGTGACTGCACCAGCAGAATAGTGAGTGCAGCTCTGGGGTATAATACAGGATAAGTAATGTAATGTATGTACACAGTGACTGTACCAGCAGAATAGTGAGCGCAGCTCTGGGGTATAATACAGGATAAGTAATGTAATGTACGTACACAGTGACTGCACCAGCAGAATAGTGAGCGCAGCTCTGGAGTATAATACAGGGTAAGTAATGTAATGCAGATCGTTCGAGAAATAGAACCAGCGTAGCCCCGTTAGGAAAAGTAAAACTCTTCTTTATTTAATCCATGAAAAATGTAATACACGCATGTGAAAATATAGAAACTGCGCCAGACTGACGCGTTTCGGATAATGGTATCCTTTCTCAAAGTCTAGTCAGACTAGACTTTGAGAAAGGATACCATTATCCGAAACGCGTCAGTCTGGCGCAGTTTCTATATTTTCACATGCGTGTATTACATTTTTCATGGATTAAATAAAGAAGAGTTTTACCTTTCCTAACGGGGCTACGCTGGTTCTATTTCTCGAACGATCTGCATACTTACAGCTCCAAGCCGAAGGAGTCAGTTCCGTGCGATACCCGGCATCTTAAGGAAAGTTAAGTGGAATGGTCATCATTTGATCCGATTTTGGTTATTGCTGCTGGTGGCTGAATATTTTTTCCCTGTTCCCTACCCCAAAGTGATTACTAAGTAATGTAATGTATGTACACAGTGACTGCACCAGCAGAATAGTGAGCGCAGCTCTGGAGTATAATACAGGATAAGTAATGTAATGTATGTACACAGTGACTGCACCAGCAGAATAGTGAGCGCAGCTCTGGAGTATAATACAGGATAAGTAATGTAATGTATGTACACAGTGACTGTACCAGCAGAATAGTGAGCGCAGCTCTGGAGTATAATGCAGGATAAGTAATGTAATGTATGTACACAGTGACTGCACCAGCAGAATAGTGAGCGCAGCTCTGGAGTATAATACAGGATAAGTAATGTAATGTATGTACACAGTGACTGTACCAGCAGAATAGTGAGCGCAGCTCTGGAGTATAATACAGGATAAGTAATGTAATGTATGTACACAGTGACTGCACCAGCAGAATAGTGAGCGCAGCTCTGGAGTATAATACAGGATAAGGAATGTAATGTATGTACACAGTGACTACACCAGCAGAATAGTGAGTTCAGCTCTGGAGTATAATACAGGCCATTGGTGCTGGTTGTCGGTGCAGGGGTTAATGTTCGCCACAGTTTACGGAGGCTTCTCCAGCCTTTGCTTGTTTTGGATCCTGGTCCATAGGAGGATCTGTGTAACCGGCTCACATGTTTGTTTTATTCCTTCACGTTCAGTCCAGCCTCATTTTCTCTCAACACTTCTTTTGTGAGGACGGATGAAATATGGTCTGTTTATCTACTGGTTTTATCCCGCTGTGATCTGAGGAGCGGAGAACCTGGAGGAGGCACAACATGAATGACACTAGAAGATTTAAAGTGGAACTCCAGCAGGCGAGAGCAAACCTTCGGCCCTCTCCATAGCTGTCCTGTAACATAAATGCACATTATTGAGACGGCTTCTGTGCAGGGCATAGGGGGCGCCACTTGTGTAAAGGCCATAAAATGCACCACCGATCTCCCCAATGTGTCTTGTTGCTGTATGAACGTCCCCTGTAGAGATCTGGATGGCTTAGATGAAGCTGTGCATTAAAGGGGACCATGATGTTAAACACCTGCCCTTACCATAAGCCATTGATATCAGAATGGTGGGGGTCTGACACCGGAAATCCCGCCGGTCAGCTGACTGAAGGTGCTGTGGTCTCCTTACTGCTTTGCTGGCACAGCGCCGTATGTTGTTAAGTGGCTGTGCTTGGTATTGCAGCTGCAGGAAAGCACAGTGGTTTTTCCCGCAGCGCTTTTCATAAAGTAGGAAACCGCCGCGGACTTTCTGCTTTATGAGGATCCCCGGTGTGAGAAGTCGGGGTCAGGGTGGGATTGGCTGTTGGTGTATATTGTGTCCTTTATTTTCTAGATCTTCTCCATTTCTGTAATGTTTGGAGCCAATTTGTGCCCCTCCCCCCTTCTTTTTCCTTTTGGCATCCTGGGGTGATTCTTCTATTCTTTTCAGAAATCCCAAAAGTGGAAATTTAGATGGCCATAATCGTGCAGGGTGCCAATCTCACAGTATGCAGTATTATGGTCCGTATTACAGGCGCCATGTTCTTGGAGACCATTGTAGAGATTTGTCTCCTACGGGGAGGTGTGCGTTATAACAAATGTGTCTATTTGTGGTCTGATCATTTTCTTACAGGGGATCGGAGCTAGAGGGGTTCAGAGGTGCACCCCTCCCCCATACACCGCTGGTATCTTGCTACGTTTTTATAGTTAGTCCTGTTTTCTCCATACACTCTCAATCTATGACCTGGAACAAGAGGGGGCGCTGTGCTCTATCCATGGGCTGATACTAGGTTAGGCAGTGGCAAGGTTCTGTGATGAGGGCGGTGTTACCCTTCATGGTCTAGTGTATACACCATAATATCTGCCCAGGGGTATTGTCCTCCCCCCCCCCCCCATATACACCAGGTCACTGGCTGACCCCGTGGTGCCCTCTGTTTGGTGGTTTTATGTTTTGTCTGGTGCTAGGAAAGCTGTGTGCGCTGGAGAAGCCATTACTGCGCCTGTTGCAGCACCGCGTACGTTTTCATGAAGCTTTCTGTCTTTGCAGTGATCACCGGCCGCTCCGGCGTCCTGTCTGCCATTTCTCATTATTTCTCCCCTGCCCCCCCTCCTGCTCCATTTTTCTCTCCATGTTTGTATTGGGACGCATTGACCGTGTGTAACAGCTGCTGAGGAGACAGATACATGGAAGGATACGATCAGTGTCTGGTAATATATATAGTATATAGTATATCCTCGGCCCTGGGTCTATCCCCAGATAATATGGAAAGCTGCAATAAAACCCTCTGTGGATTCCTCAATATAGAGACCGCACAAATGATTGATAATGATCCGAGAGCGTAAGAGCGTGTTCACACAGGTCGTATTAACACGTGTCCTCTAAGACACAACCAGATTCAGGGGAATGGAATAGATTTTGGTTGCAGAAATTTTTGCAGCAAAATCTTCTTTGTACAAGTGGGTTCTCCTCTCTGGACATTCTCTTTAAAGGGGGTATTTAACAATCTGTAAACCATAAAGTGCCCCCTGCTGGGACCTCCAGGGATCGGCAGCCTGGCAGGTAGTGTCCTGTTTCCCTGCAGCGTCTCCATAGGAGAAATGAAGAATTACAGTGTCCTTCCAAATACAGGAAGCGAGGATCCTGAACACATGGCCCCCGCCTGCTCAGAGTCTGATAACCTAACCATGCAAAAGTTCTTCAATCTGTGTATGGTGGGGGTCCAACACACGGGACCCCTGCAGTTCAAGTGCTTGTAGGGGCAATGGTGCTCATAAGTGCTGCAGATTTTTACTTGTTTCGTTGACGTCCTGTTCATCAGTTACATGGAATAGCCGCAGCTCAGTCCCATTCAAGTGAATCTTCACTGTAGGACGCTGTGCTGGTAGTCCAGTGAAGAGGCCGCAGTACTTGCCTGAAAGCCGAGTAACTGGGTGGGGGTCCTGGATGTCAGACCCCCAGGGATCACATGACCAGGTCCTCAATAGACAAGTCCCAGAAAACCCCTTTAACTTCTAACAGGGTGCACAGAAGTGGATGTTGTAATCCAGGCGACCACCAATGTCTAGTTTGTGTTCCATGTTTAGTATTTGCCCCCCGAGGACACCCTGTGTGCAGGCTTGTGTACCAGAGGCCTTAGTAAGGGCCCCGTGGCCAACATCCTCGGGTACCTCCTCATCTTCTGGCCTGTGGGGATTTTTGAGCTGCAGACTCCAAGGAAAGATTGTGCAGGACACTTGTTTTTATTTTCAGCACCCCGATGCTGCGATGTGTTAGATTCAGCTGTGTGAATGGGGCCTTAGAGGTAGTAGTGGATGCCATAGTGGCCTCTGTCTATTGCACAGATGGTGTGTGCGCCCTGTCTGCTTTATTCTGATCTTATAGCTGATTTTGTATTGCACGATGTCTGGAGCAGTGAGCGGGGGCTGTGCAGGTCTGTGTGGCCTGGGTGACCCTGTGACTATATACCGGCTCCATGGCTGCTGTATCTCTCCTGCACTGGACAATACTCGCTTCTCCTCTGTTGTCCTATTCACACACGGCAGTAACTATCGTCTATTCTATTCATCTGAATGGTTTGCTTTCTGCTTGGATCATTCAGATAGATGGGGCCATGACAGCAGATTCTGCTAGTAAATATCCATTAGGGCTGGTTCTTGGGGACCCCCAGCTCTTATTATTGGGCAGTGCAGACCCTCGGTGCAGCTGCAGCTCTGGACAGATCGCGTCCCCTATCTGGGATACACCATGGGGTTATGTCCCTGAGCTCCCTGATATTTTGCAGCACGTCCTGCGCCTGTATGAGGTTGTCAGTGGATGTTCACACCCGGCAGACTTGATGTTGATATTTGTGAAGCTGTTAAGTGGCTGCTGAAACCCCATCACATGTACGGACTGTGTCTGGGGGGGGTCATTGCTGTATCTTCATGCCTGACCTAACCCCGCGGATGTGATCCGGGCCGTCGCGGTTAGCACTGATTATAATGGTAGGGGTGTATTAGTGCCCCGGGGGGAGGGGGATGAAATATGAATGCACTTTCTATCCCAGCACTATATACCTCTGTCCATGCATTATTTACACCCGGACCAAGCACTACGTCCTCCTGCGCCATGACACTTGGTTAACCCTTTCCAGCACTTACAGCCAAATCCTCCTCCCTGCGGAGCTCCCTGCTGTTCTGCACTTGTCAGATAGGATTATGGCAGGCTCCCGAGTAATTCTGTCGCCTTCCTTAAATCCCTGTTATCATGGCAACAGATCAGTGACCCCTTTGTGATGCTGCCCTTAAACTTGTGACCTGCATCCTGGGATTGGGGCAGGACGGGCGTCCTCATTCTGGGGAGGTGTTATGTGGCCCTGGTCGGGGGTTTAAGTGACGTACCCCTATTAGTCCATATTGAGTTAACCCTTTGTGTCTCGGCCGTACACTTGGGGGGTCTGCGCCCTGTGACATTGAATACCGGGGTGCATTGCAGCGGCTCAGAGAGGTTTGCCCTGACTGATACATTGTAACGAAGCCCTGCTCACAACACACACGTCTGCAACCATGCACGGTATAAAATATTAGAGCTTGCTGCTTTCTCTTAATGGATCAGACTATTGGGAGTATTCAGATAAATGGATTTGTGAGAAATAAAAAAGGATCCCGCACAGATCGATGAAACACATGGACGAGGCCCGACCGTGGAAGGAGAGCGATACCGTCTGTGGTGCTAAACGTGGAAGGGTTTCATTCTGTGACAGCAAGCAACAACCAAAAAAAAATTCGTTTTTTTTATAGGTAGATCTCTAAATACGATTTGATGAAACTTTGCAAGTAGTTTTGCCTCCTGATGGCTCCTGGTTTGTGTATACAGCTGCTTTGCAAACCATTGCACTACCGTGGTAAGAGACTGAACCCCCCTGATGCCGGGGTCACTGTAAGGGCTTGTTCATACTATGGGATATGCAGAGGAATATAAGGCAGACCTCCGCCTGATGGGCCCTAATGATAGGGGCCCGAGCTGTGGACTCCGCATCTAAATCCATGGTGAGACCGAGCGGGCGCTTATTCTTCCCACGTCCTGCTCCAATCCCTGCCATGTAATAGAATAGGCGGCAGAATCCGTGTACACGGCCCTAAAGACTCCTGATGTCGACGGACATTTACACTGACCTGGAAAGAAAGGTGACCTCAATTTTGAGGAAGGTTGTCCCCTCCCCTCCCCGCATAGATGTGACGCAGGTGCATTCCCTCCTGAATGGTGGGAACCTGTGCTTTTTGTGGTGCACGGAGTTACATCATGAGAACACAGCCCTAGGGACAGACAGGGGACATGCACAATTAACCTTAAAGATGCCAGACCACAGCTCCGGCATCGGAACCCCACCCTGATAAAGGGCCACAGGCAGAGGTGCGAGCGGGCACAGTCCTGGCACCAGCCGAGGTCCAATGTGTCATTTACCAGTGTCCTGGGTTACTGGACCAGCCAATACACTCTTACTGGTGCGTGGGGGGAGGGGCAGTATTACAGTTATCCCTTTGTCAGCACTCCACATGCAGGCAGGTTTTAGGCTCTATTCACATCTGCATTTTAAGATTCGGGTTTATGCCACTGATGCAGCCATAGTCCTGAAATCTGGTGCAAACAATAACTGATCCCCTAAGGCAGGGCGGTCCATTGAGATCTGTTGTAACCACATTGGATGCAACTGTTGCAGACTCTCAGCTGTGAATAAGTATTGGGGTACGTCAAGTTTTCCACTGTTGGACATATACAATGTTCCTGTTCATTGGTAGCATGCAGAGGCTGCATAGTCTCAGCAGTCCGGCCTGGGCGCTCACATAACCTGTGCACAGTCCTAGTGGTCCGGCCTGAGCACTCGCATAACCTGTGCACGGTCCTAGCAGTCCGGCCTGGGCGCTCACATAACCTGTGCACGGTCCTAGCAGTCCGGCCTGGACACTCCCATAACCTGTGCACGGTCCTAGCAGTCCGGCCTGGGCTCTCCCATAACCTGTGCATGATCCTAGCAGTCTGGCCTGGGCGCTCCCATAACCTGTGCACGATCCTAGCAGTCCGGCCTGGACACTCACATAACCTGTGCACGGTCCTAGCAGTCCGGCCTGGGCGCTCCCATAACCTGTGCAGGGTCCTAGCAGTCCGGCCTGGGCGCTCCCATAACCTGTGCACGGTCCTAGCAGTCCGGCCTGGGCGCTCCCATAACCTGTGCACGGTCCTAGCAGTCCGGCCTGGGCGCTCACATAACCTGTGCACAGTTCTAGCAGTCCGGCCTGGACACTCCCATAACCTGTGCACGGTCCTAGCAGTCCGGCCTGGGCTCTCACATAACCTGTGCACGATCCTAGCAGTCTGGCCTGGGCACTCCCATAACCTGTGCACAGTTCTAGCAGTCCAGCCTGGGCGCTCACATAACCTGTGCACAGTTCTAGCAGTCCTGCCTGGGCGCTCCCATAACCTGTGCACAGTTCTAGCAGTCCTGCCTGGGCTCTCACATAACCTGTGCATGATCCTAGCAGTCTGGCCTGGGCACTCCCATAACCTGTGCACGGTCCTAGCAGTCCGGCCTGGGCGCTCCCATAACCTGTGCAGGGTCCTAGCAGTCCAGCCTGGGCGCTCCCATAACCTGTACACGGTCCTAGCAGTCCAGCCTGGGCGCTCCCATAACCTGTACACGGTCCTGCTCCTCCGGGTTATTTGAAAGAGATTTTTGGGGCAAATTTCACCTTTCTGCTAAATCCAAACTTGTGCCCTTCTATAAATTATTGTATATGGCTCCCATTCAGACTGGTGGCGGCCATGTCCTACATGATATCTGCCACTCCTCTTATAACACTGCTGCACTATTGTCGAGTTTTGGGGTTATCAGCCCCTCACCTCTCCCCCAGGGGTCATCTGTTGGTGCTGAGGGTTCCTGCCTCATCCATTGCTCTCGGAGCGTTACTGACCTGACAGGCAGAGCTGGAATTTCCTTCTTCGTGTCTTTACACGCCTGTGACTGTTTCACATGTGAGCCTCGATACAGTGTGTGTGTGTGTACTGTACATTGATGTATCCATGAGAGGGCGAGTGTGACCCGGTCACCCCCTTCTCCTCGCCCTGACACCCGCACTGCGTGCACTGACTCATCAGCTTTCCCTTTCCTTCTGTTACTTCAGAGCTGACATTTTTTCCAGCACATAAAGCTTGCAGATAAGTATCTGTGACTGTAGGAGGCGCACGTTATATGCAAGACCCCCGAACATATGCAGACTTTAAAGGGGCTTCCTAGGACTATCAATGGATGACCTCTCCTTAGGATAGATTGGTTGGGATTGGTCACCCGGGACTGCCACATAACTGGTTGGGATGGCTTTACTGGCTACCAAGCAGTGCACCATACATATCCTAGTGGCTGTGCCTAGTATTGCAGCTCAGCCCCATTCATTTGAATGGGACTCGGTTGCTGCCATAAAGTGACACAGGGATATCCCTTTCATACAGCTGACTGTTTGTTACAATTGTATCCGGTCTAAACCCTCTGAGAAATAAACCACCCAGACTCAAAGCTGATACATATCTGCCGGGCTGATACATTGTTGCAAACAGTCGAGGCATTATATAATACACTGCATTGGTCCCATCCTACAGCACTTCAGCAATTGCAAAACTACAACTCCCAGCATGCCCAGACAGCTGCTTACACGCCAGGACTTGTAGTTTCCAAGAGCTGGAGAGCCACAGGTTAGACTGCGTGACCTGCTTGCTGGGGGTGCTGGAGCAGATTTGCATTGAAACCCTTGTTCCCCCCCCCCCCCCTTTGGATCATTGCACCCAACTAATGCCATTTACAGATCCAACCCCCAATTTCAGCAACTGCTTGTGTTGCTCGTAGGCCACTACAGGTATCAGCATGCTCGCCAGGACACAAGGAGTTAAATGGAGGGAGCAGCGTCTGAACTGTGACTATTAAACTGCAGGTCCTGTCATGTCGGGGACGGCTGCACCAAGCCCAGATGTGGTGCAGGATTGTGCGGGGTGTGTGGAGGAGACGGTCACTACCTGGAAATGTGTGTGCAGGCAAATTAAAGAGTATTTTAGGGGAGCAGAGTGCAGACATTGGGGGAGGGGGTGTCCACAGATCTGTGCTAGGGCTACACGACGATGTGTCCCATCGTACGACACGTCTCTGTGACTCTGGTGGTTCAGGACCATAGAGGTGCATTGGATTGGGTCACGTGACACTGGAAGCCCAAAGGTTATGTAGTGGATCCCTAGCAGTGCAGAGTATTTCAGGGGAACAGTGTGGAAAACTTGTGCTACGGCACAGTCTGGGAGTGACCATACATATAGAGAGAAATCCATTCCCCAGCAGCACAGAGTATTTTAAGAGGGAAATGTGGGAGGCCAGAGACTGGGAGTTGCATAGAAGGAGCAAGGTTCCCAGCAGCACAGAGTATTTCAGTAGAGGAGACTTGCACTTGATATGGGCAATGTCAAAATATTTTAGGAGTGAACCGTACGGCTCTTGTATGTGTGTGGGTGGGGGGCAGGGACCTGTGGAAGAATCCGGGACCCCAGCAGCACAGAGTATTTCAGGAGAGTACATTGACTCCTTCATTGCTGGTCCCCACCTGCTGCCATTTGTCACCTGCCCCCTCTTTTTCCACGGAAAATTAGGCCACAAAACCCTCGCCCGTGACCTCAGTCCGTGTCCTCCGGCGGTGGCGATCAGGGGGGTTATTTGGGGGGGGACTCCTCGTGCTCTCGGGGGTCATTGCTTCAGAAAGTTTGTCAGTTTCCCGGGCGGTGGTGAGTGATTATTTCGGGAAGTAGGTCAGTCCCCAGAAGAGGTGAGCATTGTGGAAGGATAATGAAGCCTTTCTTTCCTCCTCAGGAATCTTCCCGCGTCTCCCCATGGAAGGTGCCTAATTGTTTTAATCAGTCTAAATTCATTACCCCTGCGCGGACCGGCTGCCTGAGCAACGAGAGGGAAGGGGGGGGGGGAGTATGGAGGGGGTGCGAACTAGGACGCCGCCGGAATTATCCCATCCTCTATAGTCACTGAACCAAAGTTATCAGAAGAATGGGGGGGAGGGGCGGCGAGACGTCCTCAGACATGGTGAACCCCCTCCTCAAAGAGGACCCCTCACCTCTCCTGTCTGGTCACATGGTTTGTATATAAAACCTGCCTATGGACGCACCGGGTAGGAAAGTAACCAGGATCCATCCTGGAAATCCTACATTGAGATGTTCCTCTGTTGTTCTTCCTGAAAGGACTGGGTCTGAGCAGTCCTTTATGGACTCCGTTAGGACACACCCCTTTGACAAGGGAAAATTTTTCACCTAATTGTCAAATTTCCAGGACATCATGGGGAATGCAAGTAACCTCCGGCCTCTTACAGCCACGTCACCACTCGCCACCATTTTCCCGGGTTCATGACTGGACATGGGTCGGGTCTTCGGTACATGGGGTTGAATGTTTTTACATGTTGTCAGCCACTGGTAGTCAGACTGTAGTTAGAGGGGCTCCCTCAATGACACAAGCACAGCGCCCCCTTGTTGTGACCACATCCTATAGCGGCTGTTCTTGATACAGCCCTATTCATTTCAGTAGGACTGAGCCGCAGCATAGCCATGTGACCAATGGACGTGACGTCACTGGAACCCCTTTAAATTCTCTCTAGCTTTATCGGGCTGATAACAGAGAACAATTGACCTTCACAGTCAGTGAGACGCTCTTTGACCTCTGGATTCTGGTTGTATCATCCGGACGCCTTGGTCCTGGGTTCATCATAGAACCCTATGGAGAGCGCTGGGGTCGGGCCTTGTACCTCCCAAATCTGTTGTCTCTCACTAGCAGAACATGGACGGTCTCCTGCGACTGCAGCGTGTAAACATTGCAGGCCGGACCTCCAGATGGCGGGGGGATTTAGGACCCCGGATTATAGGAGTAATCCTTGGCTGCACGTTCCGGCCGATTGTCTGCTGATATAACAGACTATACAAGAAACGCTGATCCCAACTATATCTGTCAGGTGTGTTACACGCTTATATACCGCCTGCTGTATACTGTATCTCAGGATCTCTGTGCGCCCCCTATCTGTAGATGTAGCAATTTCACAAGCCTTGGGCTTCTATGTCAGAGGTCCGGCCTTAAAGGGTTTATCCAGGATTAGAAAATCCCAAAGCTGCGCCCCACCTATCCAAGGCTTGCAATGAATGGGGTTGGCCTGTAATTCCAGGCACAACCTATGGACAGAGATGGCGCCATGTTTCTCTCATACTGTACAGCTTCTTTAAAGGGGGCTCACTGGGGTTATATTTTGGCTTATCCTTTGGGTTTCTGGGTTGTGATAGGCCCCCTCCCTCACTATAACAATGATCTAATCTGCCGGCCCCCGTACACGTAGGAGGAGGTGCAGCGGCTGGTGCTGATTCCGAATATGCGACCCCTCACCTGGGGACAGAAGTGCTGCTTGCCCGACCCCTCCACATTCATAGACTGAATCTTGCAGAATACAGATGACTGCCCCTTTATCGGCGTCCGCAGACATCTGGTCAGGGTGTAATAATCTGCGAGTGCTGGATAACGGGCTTCATCTCGTTCCTGCAGAGCGTCACGTCTTGATGAGGATCAGACTGTTGCAGATATGTGGCTCCCTGCAAGGACGTCTGCAGCACATGATGTGACCAGAGAGACCTTAATCTCCTGCTTGGAGGAAACCTTGTCGATTTAACCCATTCTGTGTCTTCCTGCTGTACTGCCCTCACTATCACAGCGCCCCCCGATGCTTGGTCATGTAGTTATGCCTTTGCTTTCTCTTGCAGAATATGACAGACACTTAGCATCCAGCAAGAGCATGGCCGCGGCTTACCTGGACCCGAACCTAAACCACACGCCGAGTTCAAACGCCAAGTCTCGCCTGAGCGCCGGTATGGAGCGATCCCCGGGGACCATCGAAAGAGTCTTAAAAGTCTTCCACTACTTCGAAACAAACAGTGAACCAGCAACGTGGGCCAGCAATATCCGGCACGGGGACGCCACCGATGTTAGGGTAAGCTGATGACCCCTCAGAAAGCTGGGTGACAGCCCTGACGTATAAAAGATGGTGGTCACTCAACTTTCTCCGATGTGGATAGAACTAGCAAATGGCTGAGTGTAGTTATTAGGTCTGTCCTGTGCTGGGTGAGTATTTGGAGACGTCTCGCCCAATATTCTGCACCTCTGCCGACTCTTTAGTAGATTTTATCACTGGTAGTAACCCAAAAGTAGCGTCTGCCGCCCCCTGTTGTCCTCCTGTCAGCTGTAAACATGATTTATGTCCTTGGTGCTCTGATAGCCCCTGTAATTCACGCCTCTGCTCCCTTCGGCTTCGGCTCTTTTCTTTTTGTCTGCTGTGCTGAATTCTTTCACGTTTATTCTGTCGCCTTTCCAACGAAAACTCAAGGCTGCGCTCACCGGGCTCTGCTATATCCCGAAATAGTAACTGACTCCTCAGATGGGCAGAGATTGTCTGGAGTATCTGGCCTGAAGGTCACTGCCAGGAGAGCAATATTGGAGGAGGTATAGTACCTCAATGTAATGTACACAGTGACTGAATAGTGAGCGCAGCTCTGGAGTATAATACAGGATAAGTAATGTAATGTATATACACAGTGACTGTACCAGCAGAATAGTGAGCGCAGCTCTGGAGTATAATACAGGATAAGTAATGTAATGTATGTACACAGTGACTGCACCAGCAGAATAGTGAGCGCAGCTCTGGAGTATAATACAGGATAAGTAATGTAATGTATGTACACAGTGACTGCACCAGCAGAATAGTGAGCGCAGCTCTGGAGTATAATACAGGATAAGTAACGTAATGTGTGTACACAGTGACTGCACCAGCAGAATAGTGAGCGCAGCTCTGGAGTATAATACAGGAGAAGTAATGTAATGTATGTACACAGTGACTGCACCAGCAGAATAGTGAGCGCAGCTCTGGAGTATAATACAGGAGAAGTAATGTAATGTATGTACACAGTGACTGTACCAGCAGAATAGTGAGCGCAGCTCTGGAGTATAATACAGGATAAGTAATGTAATGTATGTACACAGTGACTGTACCAGCAGAATAGTGAGCGCAGCTCTGGAGTATAATACAGGATAAGTAATGTAATGTATGTACACAGTGACTGCACCAGCAGAATAGTGAGCGCAGCTCTGGAGTATAATACAGGATAAGTAACGTAATGTGTGTACACAGTGACTGCACCAGCAGAATAGTGAGCGCAGCTCTGGAGTATAATACAGGAGAAGTAACGTAATGTATGTACACAGTGACTGTACCAGCAGAATAGTGAGCGCAGCTCTGGAGTATAATACAGGATAAGTAATGTAATGTATGTACACAGTGACTGCACCAGCAGAATAGTGAGCGCAGCTCTGGAGTATAATACAGGAGAAGTAATGTAATGTATGTACACAGTGACTGTACCAGCAGAATAGTGAGCGCAGCTCTGGAGTATAATACAGGATAAGTAATGTAATGTATGTACACAGTGACTGCACCAGCAGAATAGTGAGCGCAGCTCTGGAGTATAATACAGGAGAAGTAATGTAATGTATGTACACAGTGACTGTACCAGCAGAATAGTGAGCGCAGCTCTGGAGTATAATACAGGATAAGTAATGTAATGTATGTACACAGTGACTGTACCAGCAGAATAGTGAGCGCAGCTCTGGAGTATAATACAGGATAAGTAATGTAATGTATGTACACAGTGACTGCACCAGCAGAATAGTGAGCGCAGCTCTGGAGTATAATACAGGATAAGTAATGTAATGTATGTACACAGTGACTGTACCAGCAGAATAGTGAGCGCAGCTCTGGAGTATAATACAGGATAAGTAATGTAATGTATGTACACAGTGACTGTACCAGAAGAATAGAGAGCGCAGCTCTGGAGTATAATACAGGATAACTAATGTAATGTATGTACACAGTGACTGTACCAGCAGAATAGTGAGCGCAGCTCTGGAGTATAATACAGGATAAGTAACGTAATGTATGTACACAGTGACTGCACCAGCAGAATAGTGAGCGCAGCTCTGGAGTATAATACAGGATAAGTAATGTAATGTATGTACACAGTGACTGTACCAGCAGAATAGTGAGCGCAGCTCTGGAGTATAATACAGGATAAGTAATGTAATGTATGTACACAGTGACTGCACCAGCAGAATAGTGAGCACAGCTCTGGAGTATAATACAGGCTGTATCTCAGGATTAGTTAAAGGTCCTTTTTTAAAAGGAAACGGTCGATCTACTTTTTGTTTACAGTCTCTGACCTATTCCCTTTAATCGTATTGGTAGATGCAGATGCGGAGACCCCCACCAGTGTAAAGTGTACTTAGTCCCCAATTCTTATTTTGGGAGGTCTGTATCTCTGGCAGTCTCATCATGTTCTGGTCTGTTTGATGATTGGAAGAAAATTCCTGAATTACATTGAATTCTGCCTTCATAAATGGCTTCCTATACAGCAGAGACTCGGGGACTGATGACGGGTCGCCATTCTTTTCATTCCTACTCCTTAGTGCGGTCAGTACGTCCATGGAGGGTCTCAGGCTGGTGTTAGAGGTGTTAGATGAGTATTTTAGAACTACCTCTGCAAAGGTTAATGCTGTGGTCATGTCTCCTATGAGAGGATAACATTGGTGATGGAGTCTGTTCTGGTTTTCCAGGGAATAATCCAGAAGATCGTGGACAGTCACAAAGTGAAATGTGTCTCTTCATATGGATTACGCCTGAGTCACCTGCGCTCCGAGGAGGTTCACTGGCTGCACCCGGACATGGGGGTGTCTCACGTCAGAGAGAAATATGAGCAGTCCCATCCGCCAGAAGAATGGAAGTAAGTGAGAGCTGTGAACCTACAAATCTCTAGCAGTCAGCCTTAAAGGGACGGTCACCGTTGCTTTTGTCTTTCCTGCTGTTGCCACCCATGACATGGCCACTGAATCATTAAAGATGTGGTCTGCGACTGCGACATTTAGCTCCACACCCATTAGTCACGTGGCCATTCTGCAGCTCAGTCTCTTTCAGATGAATGGGGTTGAACTGTAATACTAAGCACAACCATTATATGATGTATGGCGCTGTGCTGGGTAAGTAGTGAAGAGATTGCAATAGTCCATATCATAGTCCTAGTTAATCACTTAGTCACTTTACTGTAATTGTTAGCAAGCTTACAGAGCGGCAGATAGAAGGGAGTATGGCTGCTGGGGTCTGAAACCTGTCTAGGCCATGTCTGTCTGTCCTGGCGGGGGCAAGATCTCGCCTATAGAATTTGGCTTTGTTCGCACTGCCATGACGTTGATTACTTAGTATCAATAGAGTGCCGCCAGCCCCTCGTGTCATCATTTATTTGTTGTGCATTGCACAAGTCGCTGCACTGGGGAAGGAAGGAACGTGTGCGGCAGATAGTAATTACAGGGAGCACGAGACGTGCGACTACTGTCATGTCAGAATCATAACCAGGAAGGATGCGGAGCGCATAATGTTATGTTGTGGCCACTTCCGAGGTTGTGCACCTGATGGGGTAAAAAAATACAGCTATTATTATTGATTAATATTTATATAGAGCACCATGAATCCAATGGCACCGGACATTACAATTACATTACAATCCACATCACTCGTCTTTATTCCCGACTCATGTGATTTGCTTCTCTTTCCCCAGGTACGAGCTGAGAATTCGGTATTTGCCCAAAGGCTTCCTGAGCCAGTTTACAGAGGACAAGCCCACCCTGAACTTCTTCTACCAGCAGGTAAGAGACTGGATTGCTCCTGAAACGGTTAACATGGCGGACGTCTGGCCGGCGCTGTGTGACGTGAGGAGCTGTCGCCTTGGGCTCGCTGCTTACATCCCTCCCGCTCCGTCCTATAGGTACTCGCCGCTCTCCTCGCATGGCCGCCCCTCCCGGGCCTGGAGGACGATTTCCATTGACCTTTTGTGGGAAAGGCAGGAAAATAGAATTTGCTGTTTATAAAGAACATTGAGTGAGATCTCAGCCCGATGTGTCTATACAGAGCACCGTCACCCCCCCAGCCCCAAAATAAGAGGGTCTCCAGTCCTGCCGTTATCCACTACTATCCTGGATCACTGTACAGGTTATAAACGAGCTATAGGAATGGTTGGCACCCAGCTTTTCCATAGTACTGAATGGTAACTCTCCCTATTTTCACCAATGAGACGAGGATGTAGTCGGGTATAGCCGGGAGATGATCCCTTCAGCAGCAGTAATGGCCGCCATATTGCTTGACACCCAGCTTTCCCACAATGACAGAACACCGAGAAATTCATTTCAGAATGTGACAGACATAGAAGTCTCTGCTGTTCCTCAGTTATTCCTTCTGGAAATGTATGTATAGATTCACAACCTGGTGTCCTGTGACCAGGCACTGTCTAATTGGAGGTGATTGATATCCGTTTGACCTTAGGATCGGTCCTATAGGGGGCGGTATGGTGCTGTGCCGTTAGTTGTTGCGGACACTGCTATACCTGTCGCAGCGATTTGGCCGTTTCCATGTGGTTGTGTGCTGGCTCCACCTTTCGGCTTGCTGGACTACGTGGGCGCAATAGCAGGATCTAGCGGTAAGATGGCGCTATTGTGTAGATGCCAGGCATGGCCGGAGCCTAGTCTGTGCGCTGCTATTTGCTTCTACAATTTCCTATTAGACTTTGTGTTTGTTCTTTCAGTGAACGGAAACTTTTTCTGCCCCTGAACCTCCATCAATATCAGATCAAAGAGGGTCCAACACCCATCCTCCCCCACCCATCATCTCATACACATACAGTGCAGCAGGAAGCAGACAGCGCCGTTCTCTTTGTACTGGCTGAATTGAGTTACTGCAGCTTAGTTCTCATTCAAGTGGCCAGAGCTGATCTGCAGTACCACGTATGGCCAGTACATAGAGAACGGAGCTGTCTGCTTCCTGCTCCATTATCTATCGCCTAAGAACAGCTGACCGGTGGGGTCGCTGGTGTTGTCTCCCCTACTGATCTGATTAACCCCCTTTAATGTCTCTCACAGATGTTCCCGTCTTGCTGGTTTCGCTTCAGTGTATTAGCGCACGTTTCGCTCACTGAGGATTTCCTAGACCGGGTACAAACCCTCAGCTATGGGAGGTTTTAGGCCTGGATGTAGATCGGGGTCTTCTGTTGCCTCCTGTTATTATCGTGCCTGGGTCCTCCTCATGTGATGTTGCTATGTTTGTGGTATATACTTATATATATGGGCTCCATCCGGCAGAGTATATAGTATACATAGGTCAGACTGGCAGATCGCACCTCTGTTTGCCTTCACGCCTCATATCGCACCACAGACGAGATGTGCTGCGACTTACTGAGGGGATATTCTTGTATATCGCCACTTACTGAGGGTATAATCTGTGTCTATTACTTTCTGTAGACTCGCAGATTGCGCCACCCACAGGATGTGACCAGGACTGCAGGCCGCTTACCATGGCCGCTCATTTACAGGTCATTCACCAAACCCATGCGGACATGCAGACTGTTGTTTTCTGTTATCAGCTGTCGTTTCAGGTTATAGGGGCACTTCACCTAAAATCCGCCTTTGCACTGTTTTCTGTGCAGTGATATGAACTCTGTTGTTCTCTGTTATCAGCCATTTTGGGTGGGAGTGCACATGAGGATAGTCCAGCTCAGGCTAGGGGCAGACATGCTGATCGCCGGCGGTGTCCTCTGCTCAGGGGGTCACGGCGACGTCCTCGGCTCAGGGGTCACGGCTGCTTCTAGACTATATTCACACACTGCAGATTTGTTGCAGGACTGTCTGCGGGGTCCCTGTAGATTCTGATGCACCTGCTGCAGGAATATCCCCGGTCACATGAATGGAAATGATTTTTGGTTGCAGAAATTTCTGCTTCACATGATCTGTGAATACACCCTAAGGCTGCGTTTACTGTAACATCCACCAAACTTCATGTGAAAAGGACCCTGGTGCTGCAAGACCACTGCACGTTACCCGGGACCCCCACGATCAGTGTTTGGGGGAGTACTGCGGCCCTTTCACTGAATTCCAAGTACAGCTCCGTATATCTCATAGCGGCCGTGCTTGGGATTGTCATTCTGTCCCATTCACTTGAATGAGACTGAGCTGGCGTTGTGCCATGTGACCAGTGAATATGACCTTTTCGGCTTTGGCCTCTTCAAACAGCTGCTTGGTGGGGGCGCTGAGGTTCGGACCGTCACCCATCATATGTTTATGACCTGTAATCCCGCTTTAATGGACATGGACTTTATTAGAACCTTATAGAATTTATAGACTTCATTTACCGATTTGCCAACATTTTCCAGACCTCTGCTTGCTGTCAGTGAATGAGAACCCTCCTGTCTCCATTCAGAGGCATTAACCCTGTCCATAGCTGAGGGTTTGTTACAGTTGTATCCAGTCCAGACATTGCTCTGTGCTGAACACCTCAGCAGCTGCACAAATCTCTCTGCTAGTTTGTTACAATGTATCAGTCCAGGCCGTTTAGCTCACAGAGCTTTGTCTAGACTGGATACAACTGTAACAAACCCTCAGCTAAGAGCAGGACTAGCCATGTTACAGGGTTGCCTGCTCCAAATGGAAACAGGCGTCTTCTCCCTTAAGTGGTCGCCGCCACCGCTCATGTTTCCACGTGAATTGCTCCTCTGGTGTTTCTTCGTCCTCCCCTCCCCCACGTCTCTCCACCTGACGTTATACATCATATATTACCTGCTCCATGACTAATATTAATGGCTTCACGATCGACAACGTTTTACTTTTCTCAAGGTTCTCTGGGGTGTGCACGTCACGTAAACACTGCGCCATTGTCCGCCGCCGCCACTGGATCAGGGTATTTACCAAACAGGAGGAGGAGGACGGACATTTTACAGCAATTCATTGAATAACCTTTATTATCTGGTAGAATGTTATAGTATCTTATTATTCTTAGTGTCATCTGTTCCTAGGAAAGCTGGGTGGCGTGCAGTTCTGTGGCCATAGGAGTTACACACGACCTTCTTGGATTCCCTAGTAAGAAAGGGATGGAAATTTATAAACCGGAAGATTCTTCACTTCATGGGTCTGGGAAAGTTGGGTGGCACTCCTAATAGGTTTCATCATCAGTCCAGTATTCTCTGTTCTGGGAAAGTTGTGTAGTTCTGTGACTGGAGATGCGTAGTTTGAGGCCCGTGCCGGTCGCTGCTCGCAGTCCTCCATAGTGACAGGTTCATGACCGCTCGCTGTTATCGGGATTCCTGAAAGCCGGGGAAGTGACTCATGGGAATAAGGTGTGAGAACCAAGGACGAGCTGATAACAGGGAGGAAATTCACACTTTTCCCAAAAACAAGCTCGCTACACAGAGGCTGCCCCCTATCCCCTGGACGTATGCCAGTCATGAGGATCGTATTGGGGGAGAGGGGGCAGTAACAGGGTTGCCACTCAGCTTTCCAAGACCCCGGAATCTGTCCGGTATAGGAGCTTGATGGTCATGGTTGGGGTTGTGATGGTGGTCACCCAGCTTTCCCTGTAGCAGGATGCATCAAGTCTTTCCCCTTAAGCACACAGCTCAAGACAGAAATGGCCGGCTCCATAGACAAGTATCCGGACCCCTGTAATTACCAGGCCCTGCTCCACAACATACATTGTCTGCTTCAAAGGGGCAGAGTCCTGTAATTACCCTGCGAGGAGGGGGGCAGGCGGCTAAAAATGGGTCACTGCAAAGATCCAACGACAAGGTGCAGCAGCCTGTGACCTTGTGCGGAGAGCGGAGGATGGGAGGAGGGTGGCAGATGGTAGACGACCCCCCTATCCTGCAGCTGTCAGACCTGCCCACAGCTGGGGCCTGGCAACGTTCAGGCGGGCTCTCCTGTAATGTGCGGGCACTGATGCCGGGGTGTCTGCTGTTACCACATTCAGCAGTTTCTCCTTCTGCCCTGTTGTACTGGGGAACTGAGCCAAGTCATCTTTACAATGAATTGTGGGATACAGCCTGCGCGCCGCAGCAATTTGCAAGATGCTATACCCTAACAGCAGACTTTCCCTTTAAGAAGGAGCAGCCCGGGGTTTTCTGTGTGAATATTTTTGTCTCAATTCCAGGTGGAGTTACCATAAATGTCAGTTGCAGTAAAGCAATCTGTGTGTCCTGTAAGCAGCGGCGCGGCGCTCCCTCCAGGCAGAACGCGGCGGTGTAGTGGTCACGCTCTGCTACGTCCTCATACAGGAAGCCATCGCCCAATTATCACCCTCCTGGGGCCTGGCATTTAACCTGGCACAGTCCTAGCAAGTCTGCCCAGATACCCAGCCCCAATTGCATCCCCTCCCCTTTTTATTTACCAGACAAGGTAATGTTTGAGTGACTGTAGTAAATCTTTGTATTATCGGTGCATATCGTGAGTGACTGTAGTGAATCTTTGTGTTATCAGTGTGTATTGTGAGTGACTGTAGTAAATCTTTGTGTTGTGCATATCGTGAGTGACTGTAGTAAATCTTTGTGTTATCGGTGCGTATCGTGAGTGACTGTAGTAAATCTTTGTGTTATCGGTGCGTATCGTGAGTGACTGTAGTAAATCTTTGTGTTATCAGTGTGTATTGTGAGTGACTGTAGTAAATCTTTGTGTTATCGGTGCGTATCGTGAGTGACTGTAGTAAATCTTTGTGTTATCGGTGCGTATCGTGAGTGACTGTAGTAAATCTTTGCGGTTCCGGCCTCCCTCTATACTGGAATATCATTGCTGGCAAGTATTAATAAGCACCACAGGCTGGGAGGGAAAAAAAAAGATGGCTTCCCCTGCCCTATCCTGGATACCGGATGTGAAGGTTGTGAGTGCCTACCTTAAAGGGGTTGTTAAAACGACCTTACTTGAACTGCGGGCTTATCCCCTGGGTCACATGATCAGGACCAGCCCCTGACCCCTGGGTCACTGTGCCCCTCCCCTGATCTTACCGGTAATTCAAGCCAACCCCCATAGCACAGGTAAAGTACCTGTGGGATAAGTGGAGGGGGCAGAGAGACCCATAAATCGGGGGCTGGTTCTGATCACATGACCCCCAGGTCCATCATCAAGAATCCCAGATCAAGTAAGGCAATTTTAACTCCGAGGACAATTCCTTTAATCAGTCACCCAAGCTTTTAAAGGGGCAGTCCCATACCATGCAGTGAAGCTATTCGCTAGCATATGCCCTTATACTGTGATCGGACGGGGTCCCATCTCTGGCACCCACAACTTATTTCCTTAATTGTCAAGGGAACTGCAAAATGACTCGGCTCAAATATCCTCAATGGGCCTGATCTCCGCTCTCGATCAAAAGTCGCCTCAACGGCGCCATCCTATGATATGACGGGTTGTAGTGAGTGTTATGTCATAGGAAAGAGGAGTAACTTTAAAAAGTCCTTGATAGAAGGGTCATTGGGTGCAAAGTCATCTGTAAGGAAGAAGGAAGCCTGGCAGGAAGTGTTCATTTTCCCTGCAGCGCCACCACAGTGGAAAAGAAGTATTACACATCTGTCCATTCAGATCCATGGGATGCCTCCATTGTGCCATATGGAGGAGATGATGGCAGCATATGGCAGCTAAGGGTGGCAGCTGGGAGGCTAAGGTTTGGGGTCAGGACTGATGTGCCCTCCCCCACTCCTTCCCACAGCCCCATATTATGCTGATAAGACAACAGATGTAAGTGCCCAGTCTGAGGGGGAGGGGGCGCCTTGACCCTGCACTATAGACCCCTGCACTGGATTAATTTCCTGAATGATTGTACAACATATTGACTGATGATGGAGGGGCGGTCTGCGAGGCGTCAGAGAGGAGGGGGTCTCATGACGATACTTATTGTATGAGGGTTTGTTACAGTTGTATCCCCTGTCAGCTCATCCTACTCCTGATCTGTTACAATGTATCAGCCTGCAGTCCAGACTGGGATTGATCTGGATTGATTCCAACCAGGTCACACAATTTCCATCCAATTTTAGAAACCGGCTAGTACTAGGAGTGCCCGGGATGATACGTTCACAGTGACCATTAGGTGGCGCTGAGATGACATTGGCAGGGATGTTTATTGGTCGCTGTATAGAATGAGTGCAGGATCAGATTTAGGAGGTCCAAGTCTCCCTCTGCTCCCCTGGTTGTCTATACAATGGTGACTCTTACACATCTATATATCTGGCTGCGTCATTGACTTCCATCTCTTGCTGGTCTTCCATGTTTCCACCGTTTGCTATCCGTGTGCTCAGCGTGTCTGACTACAGAGTGATCATTTGGCTCACGGCTATTCCTCCCACATCCCAGGTACACTTGCACACAGAGTCAGCCGAGCATGCATGTGTTGTCGGTGAATACACTTGGATGGTGATATCAATGGGGGGTTCTGCTCCATTTTGATCTCTGTTGCAGGATTGAATTAAAGCAAGGCCTCAGGACCCCCCCCCCCCCCCTCATCAGAGCCTCGGGTTGCACGCTTTTCAGCAATGGCCATGTCCAAAACTACAACTCCCAGCATACCCTATGAATACTGTGGCAGGGGCCTTCAGCTATAAAGGCCTACTGGGAGATATATTTCGGCTCAGAGACCACTGGACTAGATGATATGAGAGTAACCCCCCAAAATGGGTATTCCTGAGACCCTTCCTCTTCTAACCTATTGTTCCTACTGTCTTGCAGGTGAAAAATGACTACATGTCGGAGATAGCGGACCAAGTGGACCAGGAAATTGCCTTGAAGCTCGGCTGTCTTGAAATCCGGTAATATCCTGAATATACTTATTACATATATTCTAAGCTGGGAGGATCCGGGCTCTGTGAGCGGCGAGATAAATCGCTCTTCTCCGCTGGTATTTACTTGAGTAATGATATTTCCTCCATGGTGCGCAGCTCTCCCCCCCGACCTCCTTATCTGCCCCCCATTACCACCGCTGTGAAAATGAGTCAGATCTTGGCTATTTTATTATTCTGTTGGTCCTTTTATAGGGCACTCGACTGTGAGCTTGAAAAATCTGGACGTGTACAATTGGAGTAGACTTTATGACTTTAAGGTGCCTTATAAGCAGATTGTTATGGCTCATTAGTCCTAGCGAGGAGAGAGAACTGCAGATCTAGTCGCCTAATTGTTATTAATTGACTGTCCATGATTAAGTGTCTTGAGGTGCATAAAATTCTACAGAACTGCAGCTTAATCTTCTGAAACCATAATGAGGGCAGATCATGGAATATTATACTAATTGAGCTCAGGTTACACCATATCCTGTACTCTAGTCACACCCAGAGCTGCAGACTGTTGTAATGAATTGTAGTGATGCATTATCTGCAGGGTAGTAGTAATGTACTATAATACTGTCCTTATGTACAAGAATATAACTACTATAATACTACTCCTATGTACAAGAATATAACTACTATAATACTGCTCCTATGTACAAGAATATAACGACTATAATACTGCCTCCTATGTACAAGAATATAACTACTATAATACTACTCCTATGTACAAGAATATAACTACTATAATACTACCTCCTATGTACAAGAATATAACTACTATAATACCACCTCCTATGTACAAGAATATAACTACTATAATACTACTCCTATGTACAAGAATATAACTACTATAATACTGCTCCTATGTACAAGAATATAACTACTATAATACTACTCCTATGTACAAGAATATAACTACTATAATACTACCTCCTATGTACAAGAATATAACTACTATAATACTACTCCTATGTACAAGAATATAACTACTATAATACTGCTCCTATGTACAAGAATATAACTACTATAATACTGCTCCTATGTACAAGAATATAACTACTATAATACTACTCCTATGTACAAGAATATAACTACTATAATACTGCTCCTATGTACAAGAATATAACTACTATAATACCACCTCCTATGTACAAGAATATAACTACTATAATACTGCTCCTATGTACAAGAATATAACTACTATAATACTACTCCTATGTACAAGAATATAACTACTATAATACTACCTCCTATGTACAAGAATATAACTACTATAATACTACTCCTATGTACAAGAATATAACTACTATAATACTACCTCCTATGTACAAGAATATAACTGCTATAATACCACCTCCTATGTACAAGAATATAACTACTATAATACTGCTCCTATGTACAAGAATATAACTACTATAATACTACCTCCTATGTACAAGAATATAACTCCTATAATACTGCTCCTATGTACAAGAATATAACTACTATAATACTACTCCTATGTACAAGAATATAACTACTATAATACCACCTCCTATGTACAAGAATATAACTACTATAATACTACTCCTATGTACAAGAATATAACTACTATAATACTGCTCCTATGTACAAGAATATAACTACTATAATACTGCTCCTATGTACAAGAATATAACTACTATAATACTACTCCTATGTACAAGAATATAACTACTATAATACTACCTCCTATGTACAAGAATATAACTACTATAATACTACTCCTATGTACAAGAATATAACTACTATAATACTACCTCCTATGTACAAGAATATAACTGCTATAATACCACCTCCTATGTACAAGAATATAACTACTATAATACTGCTCCTATGTACAAGAATAACTACTATAATACTACCTCCTATGTACAAGAATATAACTACTATAATACTACCTCCTATGTACAAGAATATAACTCCTATAATACTGCTCCTATGTACAAGAATATAACTACTATAATACTACTCCTATGTACAAGAATATAACTACTATAATACTACCTCCTATGTACAAGAATATAACTACTATAATACTGCCTCCTATGTACAAGAATATAACTACTATAATACTACTCCTATGTACAAGAATATAACTACTATAATACTGCTCCTATGTACAAGAATATAACTACTATAATACTACTCCTATGTACAAGAATATAACTACTATAATACTACCTCCTATGTACAAGAATATAACTACTATAATACTACTCCTATGTACAAGAATATAACTACTATAATACTACCTCCTATGTACAAGAATATAACTACTATAATACTACTCCTATGTACAAGAATATAACTACTATAATACTACCTCCTATGTACAAGAATATAACTACTATAATACTACTCCTATGTACAAGAATATAACTGGAGAAAACCAACAGCTACACCTACCTGGGGCTGGAGCTCAGCCAATCAGGAAGCTTCAAAGCAGCAATAGAAACCCTGAAAGCAAAAGCCTGCAGAACCTTCTACGCCATCAGAAGACAACTGTACCACCTCAAACCACCGGTGAGGGTCTGGATGAAGATATTTGACGCTGTCATCTCCCCGATCCTTCTCTATGGCAGTGAGGTTTGGGGCCCAGCCACCTACCCAGACCAGTCAAGGTGGGATTCCAGCCCAACAGAGAACTTCCACCTGGAGTTCTGCAAATACCTGCTACATGTCCATCGCAACACCACCAACATAGCCTGCAGGGCAGAGCTAGGCAGACTCCCCCTATGGCTCACCGTACAGAAGAGGGCGCTAGCTTTCCAGGCACACATCCAGGGGAGCAAGCCTGACTCCTACCACCACCAAGCATGGCTAAGCCACCTGAGCAAACCAGACATTCAACAACCAAACAGCAGCCAACCACCAAACCAAAAACTCCAACAGATGATAACCAAGGCCGAAATAAAGGCGACCACAGAGGCAAACAGAGAGCGGTACATTGAAGAATGGAGAAACTAAATAAATAACTCCAAGAAACTCACCGTGTACCAATCCCTACAAAGGGACTACACCATGGCCACCTACCTGGAGAGAATACGCCACCCCAAGCACAGACAGACCCTGAGCCGGTACAGACTGAGCGCCCACAACCTAGAGATAGAGACGGGGCGATACAGACAGACGTACAAGCCACGGGAGAAGAGACTGTGCCAGCACTGTGACCAGGGGGTCCTAGAAGACGAGACCCACTTCCTGCTACACTGCACCAAATACTCAGCTGTGAGGGCCGTCTACTACCAAAGACTCTCTGCCCACATCCCAGACTTCATATCTGCAGACGAGAAGAGGAAACTCTACATCCTACTGGGAGAAGAAGAGGCCACTGTGGAGATCGCTGCCCAATACGTGTCCAGCTGTCACCAAACCAGAGGAAGATGAGACTCCATGGACTGTTATATTTATCCCAATACACCCGCCCCACCCACCCCCACCCCCACCTCCCCATATAGCAGTCACCAACGAAGAGGAAGATGAGACTCCATGGACTGTTATAACCGAAACCCCCCCCCCCCATACCCACCACCCACCACCCACCCACCACCCACCCAACCCAACTCCCCCACCCACCCACCCACTTTACTAGCTTTGGCAATGCCAAATACCTATTCGGACGTGCCAATAAAGCATTTTTTGATTTGATTTGATTTGAACTGCTATAATACTACTCCTATGTACAAGAATATAACTACTATAATACTACCTCCTATGTACAAGAATATAACTACTATAATACTGCCTCCTATGTACAAGAATATAACTACTATAATACTACTCCTATGTACAAGAATATAACTACTATAATACTACTCCTATGTACAAGAATATAACTACTATAATACTGCCTCCTATGTACAAGAATATAACTACTATAATACTACTCCTATGTACAAGAATATAACTACTATAATACTACCTCCTATGTACAAGAATATAACTACTATAATACTACTCCTATGTACAAGAATATAACTACTATAATACTACTCCTATGTACAAGAATATAACTACTATAATACTACCTCCTATGTACAAGAATATAACTACTATAATACTGCCTCCTATGTACAAGAATATAACTACTATAATACTACTCCTATGTACAAGAATATAACTACTATAATACTGCCTCCTATGTACAAGAATATAACTACTATAATACTACTCCTATGTACAAGAATATAACTACTATAATACTACCTCCTATGTACAAGAATATAACTACTATAATACTACTCCTATGTACAAGAATATAACTACTATAATACTACTCCTATGTACAAGAATATAACTACTATAATACTGCTCCTATGTACAAGAATATAACTACTATAATACTACTCCTATGTACAAGAATATAACTACTATAATACTGCCTCCTATGTACAAGAATATAACTACTATAATACTACTCCTATGTACAAGAATATAACTACTATAATACTACTATGTACAAGAATATAACTACTATAATACTGCTCCTATGTACAAGAATATAACTACTATAATACTGCTCCTATGTACAAGAATATAACTACTATAATACTACTCCTATGTACAAGAATATAACTACTATAATACTACTCCTATGTACAAGAATATAACTACTATAATACTACTCCTATGTACAAGAATATAACTACTATAATACTACTCCTATGTACAATTATATAACTCCTATAATACTGCTCCTATGTACAAGAATATAACTACTATAATACTACTCCTATGTACAAGAATATAACTCCTATAATACTACTCCTATGTACAAGAATATAACTACTATAATACTACTCCTATGTACAATTATATAACTCCTATAATACTGCTCCTATGTACAAGAATATAACTACTATAATACTACTCCTATGTACAAGAATATAACTACTATAATACTGCTCCTATGTACAAGAATATAACTACTATAATACTACTCCTATGTACAAGAATATAACTACTATAATACTGCTCCTATGTACAAGAATATAACTACTATAATACTATCTCCTATGTACAAGAATATAACTACTATATTACTACTCCTATGTACAAGAATATAACTACTATAATACTACTCCTATGTACAAGAATATAACTACTATAATACTGCTCCTATGTACACACCCCAAGTGTGAGAAGGAGCGCTATCGCAGGTCCTTCCTTCCAACCACGACCAGGCTGTATAATCTACATCAGACCAAACGAAGATCACTCCGCACAGAGAACTAATGATTATTAGGATGACCATGAAGTCTTCCTCTTTCTCTTCTGTTTTTCCTTAGCTGCCATGGACTCCTAGTATATCTTCTCTTCTCAGCTTATCTGTGTCTACGTCTGTAATATATTACTCTGTATTATCCTGTATCTGTATTACTATGCTGCTGTAACACGCTGAAATTTCCCCAATGTGGGACTATTAAAGGATTATCTTATCTTATCTTATCTTACAAGAATATAACTACTATAATACTACCTCCTATGTACAAGAATATAACTACTATAATACTGCTCCTATGTACAAGAATATAACTACTATAATACTACTCCTATGTACAAGAATATAACTACTATAATACTGCTCCTATGTACAATAATATAACTACTATAATACTACTCCTATATACAAGAATATAACTACTATAATACTACCTCTATGTACAAGAATATAACTACTATAATACTACTCCTATGTACAATAATATAACTACTATAATACTGCTCCTATATACAAGAATATAACTACTATAATACTACCCCCTATGTACAAGAATATAACTACTATAATACTACACCTATATACAAGAATATAACTACTATAATACTACACCTATATACAAGAATATAACTACTATAATACTACTCCTATGTACAAGAATATAACTACTATAATACTACTCCTATGTACAAGAATATAACTACTATAATACTACACCTATATACAAGAATATAACTACTATAATACTACTCCTATGTACAAGAATATAACTACTATAATACTACTCCTATGTACAAGAATATAACTACTATAATACTACCTCCTATGTACAAGAATATAACTACTATAATACTGCTCCTATGTACAATAATATAACTACTATAATACTACACCTATATACAAGAATATAACTACTATAATACTACTCCTAAGTACAAGAATATAACTACTATAATACTACTCCTATGTACAAGAATATAACTACTATAATACTACTCCTATGTACAAGAATATAACTACTATAATACTACTCCTATGTACAAGAATATAACTACTATAATACTACTCCTATGTACAAGAATATAACTACTATAATACTACCTCCTATGTACAAGAATATAACTACTATAATACTACTCCTATGTACAAGAATATAACTACTATAATACTACACCTATATACAAGAATATAACTACTATAATACTACTCCTATGTACAAGAATATAACTACTATAATACTACTCCTATGTACAAGAATATAACTACTATAATACTACTCCTATGTACAAGAATATAACTACTATAATACTACTCCTATGTACAAGAATATAACTACTATAATACTACCCCCTATATACAAGAATATAACTACTATAATACTACCCCTATGTACAAGAATATAACTACTATAATACTACTCCTATGTACAAGAATATAACTAGTAAAATACTGCCCCATGTGGTGATTTCTATGATGTTGTAGTGCATTTCCCTGCAGTGTATTCTGATGTCTATTTTCTGATTCCAGGCGGTCATACGGGGAGATGAGAGGTAACGCCCTGGAGAAGAAGTCGAACTATGAAGTGTTAGAGTAAGTATCTCGGCCACTAGGGGTCACTCTTCTATTTGATCTTTCCTGTAGTTGCTTTTCCTAAGTGTCAGTAATCTCTCCTAGGAAGAATATGCAAATCTGTCTCCCAAGGTGTAAACAGGGAGACAGTGCCTCTGTTATGCTGCACTCTATAGCAAGCACCCTGAACAAATGCTCGCTATAGAGGGCAGCATAACAGAGGCACTGTCTCCCTGTTTACACCTTGGGAGACAGATTTGCATATTCTTCCCATGTTCCTTTGCAGTGGAGCAACTATGGCTGTATAAGTCTCCACACACCTGAGAAGGTGGTTTCTCCCTAAGGATAGACTTTATCCCCATAATCTAATCTCTCCTAGTGTTGTAGACTGGATACAGTATATGGTGGACCTCTGTGTATAAGCGGCAATTTACAGATGTCTCAAAAAAATTTGTGTTAGTCTAGTAGGAACAATGAAAGAAGAATCAGAATCCTCCCTAGTGATGAGCATGTGGTGTTCTCCCCCAGCATTACCTGCAGCTGTTTGTTTTGTCAGCGAGCCTGCCGTATACTCTCTGTATGTGTGTGTGTGTGTGTGTGTGTGTGTGTATATATATATATATATATATATATATATATATATATATATATATATATATACATACATGTATAGATTGTTCACATTGTGTTTGTAGCTCTTTCTATCGTTCTCCTTCCTTTCCTGGGGTTTGTATATATTCTCTTATCTCCGTGCAGATTTGAGGATTTACCTCTCTCATTCTTACATCGTGAGCTTTGACCCCAAGTCCTCGCCGCTTTGCGCCTATTACAGTATATTCCTGATCACCACATTTATTCCCTAAATGTTGCTCCCGTCCCCCTCCCCTCGCTGCCGTGACATTTACATCACTCTAATTGGCCATTATTCTGTCAGACGTGTCTGTTCTGCGGCAGTGACAGCGCCAATCCCTATACAGCGACCCAGAAATGTTTGATCATTAGGAATGTCGTGTACGGCGCTCCTCGGGGTCGGATCCTGTATTTCCTGGCGTAGACCATTAACCCTTATCTGCTGGAAATGATTCCATTGTGCAGTAGCACGCGACACCTCACCTCTGAACATGCGCCGTCAGACTCCCGACTGATGCTTGTCAATAAGACAATTCCTTTAGGGTTCCCAATAATGGAGACTTCTGCTCAGTATATGGGAGTCTTTCCTTATGTAGTTTGTTTCAGTTTCTCTCTTTTATGATCCGTCTCCTTTCACTGCATGGATTCATTCTTTCGATATTGTTGGGATTCCAAAGTGATACATTGTAACAAAACGTATCCGATCCTATTTGGGTGGTTTCTTCAATTATAGACATTCCTTGGTGATCTAAACAGATCCACGTTAGCGTCAGCCATCAGTCTAAGGACCAGATCAATGGACATTCATACAACTAAACTCACAGTTCTATATGTAGCCAGACGGACCCCATTGTCTATAGTCTGCTCCAATGGATGTCTGAGGGCAATGGACAGAAACAAAGTTTTGTGTGCAGGACTTCTTCATCCTCCATTGTGACAGACATGCAATGTGGACATAGACTACAGGCCGCAGGTAAAGTCCTCATGCATGCAACAGTGTACGCAGGCCAAGGGGGTGCAGAAGTTTTAACAGAAGGCGCCCAGATTGTGCCCAAGTGTCCTCCATACTCCATTGGTTTCTATGGGGGTTCCGCTTTGTTCCATTTTCATGGAGCTGCATAGAAGATGCTTCATATTACACAGAATAGAATGGAGCCTCCGAACCCCCTCAGACTGCGCCCGGTCATGTGCGTGGGGCCTAAGGCTGGCACACCAGGGGGTTTAGCTTCCATTGGATGAAAGCATGTAAAGATGATGTAAGGATTGATCCTTAGGATAGGTCATCAATATCTGATCCGAGGTGGTCCGACAGCTGAGACCCCCTGGTTGAAGAGACTGCAACATTCAATGAATTCTGCGGCCTCTTCCTTGTATATCAAGCACAGCGCCGTACATATCATAGTGGCTGTATTTGGTATTGCAGCTCTGACCTATTTTCTTGAATAGAATTGAACTGCTACAGTATCGTGTGACCAAGTACCTTCATGTTCAGGATTGAGCGCCCCAGAGATCAGTTGATAGTTGAGGCCTTGTGTGTCAGACCCCACGACTACGTACAATGACCTATCCTAATGATAGGCCTCAATATAGAAGTAGCTGTCACAACATTTGACCAGCTGATACCTGGTGGTCTAGCTTCTTGTACCCACAGCGATCATTGGTCATGACTAGAGATGAGCAAACACTATTTGAAACTCCCGAAGCAGCCAGCACAAAGACTTTGCGGGCGGCCGGCCGCTTAACCCCCTGCGTGCCGGCTGTGTCCATTCATTCCTATGGGTGCGTGCTATTTGAAACGGGAGTTTCGAATAGTGTTCGCTCATCTCTAGTCATGACCGGAGGACGTGGCGTCTGACTATAGTTCTCTACAGTGTGGGGCTGTACCATTACCACCCCTGTGTATATATAGAGGCAGCTCCTATATCCTGTGAATAATATTGGAGGTTCCTGAGCACATGACCCCCCCCTCTATTTTCCATAATGGGGCGTGTGGGCAGCGTTTTACTTTGGAAAGACAACCCGATTAGACTTCATTTACTTAAAGCAGGAAACCTGATACAGATAGTGCCGTAACCACTCAGACACGCGTCCATATACACTGCCACAATGGGAGAGCGTTGCATTAGTATATTACATGGAGGCGGCAGACATGATGACTGATCTATGGGAGGACACAGAATTTATAAGCTATGACAGGAGGATTGTGCCGCTCGCCGCCTCTGGGTTCTTGTGACACCCGCTATCAATCTTGGTGCTAATGCCGTTTACCCGGCCCGCTCTGAGCTGTATGCTTATTATTGTCTTTCAGGAAAGATGTCGGTCTGAAGAGGTTCTTCCCTAAGAGTTTGCTCGATTCTGTGAAGGTAAAGTTCGTACAATTTTCTCACATCATTTGAGTCCAAAATGGCATATCTGGTCCATGCATCAGCCAGAGACCCGGCCTCCCTGCATAGTGGTCTGTGATGCCAGGGCTCCTGAGCCATGATATATACAGGACAGTGGAGCGGTCTGATAATATTATATATCACTCAGGCAATGACACATTCAGTTTAGGAAATGGTCTGGATTTACCATATGATTGAGCATGGGGGCCGAGTCTCCAGACTGAGTTTGGGCCGGAGTCACTGGCCAAGGCACAGCCCAGGTTCCTCTCTGTATCCAGTGTATCTGTGACTTAGCCTTGGCTTACAATGGTGATCTATCCTGAGCAGCGGATCCCGGTCACAGGTCACTCGAGACTGTTTCCATAAATTAGAGCTCATAAAGGGAAGGTTTTCTCTGGTGTCGTTCATGCCCTTTAAGAGCACTTTCTAGCCTTGGCCCACCTTCTTGTACTATGCAGATGAAAGCTAACATGGAGTCCATGCTTGGTCTGCCCAGTGCCAGTAAGGAGCTGACACGGCCCTCGGTTTGTCTATTGTGGAACAAGCTCTGATTTCTGTCCTTACAGGCAAAAACGTTACGGAAGTTGATCCAGCAGACGTTCCGCCAGTTTGCCAACCTCAACAGGGAAGAAAGTATCTTGAAGTTCTTTGAAATCCTTTCTCCGGTCTATCGATATGACAAGGAATGCTTCAAGTGCGCCCTCGGAGTAAGTATGGTAGGACATTCCTAAACCTGTCTTCTCTGCTTGTTAGCTATAGGAGTTTTGTCTGTCCATACTGACTATAGTTGACCCTCTCTGGTATTAAGGCTAGATAGAAGTTTGGGGATACTGTCCAAATCGTGCAACTGCGCCCAGCACTGTAATAGGTGTGCAGATTATACCACGTATACTGAATCCTATACCTTTGCACAGGGCTCTATATACTGTATGCAGGGTAAAGGCCCCTATATTTGGGTGCAGGAGTCCTCTATAGACCAGGGAGGGATAGGCCTTTCTTTATAGGGGTTGGGCGTGTGCTCTGTATACTAAGGGTTAAGCCACCGCTTTGTTCAGGGGTATTTGCCGCACTTCACATCTTCTTTTTCGGTCTAGTTTGTTGCCAATGGTTGACACTTGACTTCTCTTTTCTTTTTCATGCTCCTTCCACTTCTTATCTTGACACCATTGATCACATAACCCATTAAAGTCCAGTTGGGTTATATCTGTGGAGTTGGCGATTGGACCCGAGGAAGGGATCAGTTATCTTACAGACAAAGGATCCAATGTAAGTTCTGCACCTCCGGGTATTTTGCCATCAGACTATATGTATGTGCTTGCAGTGAAAATAGAAGACATACAATATTGATTTTTCCTAAGGAATGGTTTTATAAATCAATTATTACTCCAAAGGATTTTCCAGGTCGTCTATGTGATGTGCAGGTTATGTGCAGACTGGTGTCTATCCATGGTTACAGACGACAGGCAATCCCTTCGTCGTCAGAGACTGCTATTATGTTTCTCTTTCTGTTTGCTAAATTACAAGCCGAGGTTAACGAGCAGAAGTCTGATTGTACAATAAGTCTGTATAGCCATGGAAACCAGTAACTCCGCCTAGAAGTCACAGACACAAAACGGTAGCAAATCTTTAATCGAGACCATCTGCATTTTCGATGGGATGAAGTTATAGCAATGGTAGCGATGTCTAAGTGTCCCATAAAATGGGGGTTGGGAGCAAAGCCTGGAGATGTCTTATCCTATCGCTGGGACCTTGAAATTAACCCTTTTGAGCCATGGACTTATTTTTCTCCTGCAGCCGACCCATCTCACAGACTTTACTCAGGTGCAGACAATCCAGTATTCAAGCAGCGAAGACAAGGACAGGAAAGGGATGTTGCAGCTAAAAATTTCTGGAGCCCCAGAGGTAAAATTTGTCCCTCTCCCTCAGGGGATGCTTGTGTTCTTCCTTACTCTTCCTTTGGGGTTTGTCCCTCTCCCTCAGGGTATACTTGTGTTCTTCCTTACCCTTCCTTTGGGGTTTGTCCCTCTCCCTCAGGGGGTGCTTGTGTTCTTCCTTTCCCTTCCTTTGGGGTTTGTCCCTCTCCCTCAGGTTATGCTTGTGTTCTTCCTTACCCTTCCTTTGGGGTTTGTCCCTCCCCCTCAGGGGGATGCTTGTGTTCTTCCTTACCCTTCCTTTGGGGTTTGTCCCTCTCCCTCAGGGGATGCTTGTGTTCTTCCTTACTCTTCCTTTGGGGTTTGTCCCTCTCCCTCAGGGTATACTTGTGTTCTTCCTTACCCTTCCTTTGGGGTTTGTCCCTCTCCCTCAGGGGGTGCTTGTGTTCTTCCTTTCCCTTCCTTTGGGGTTTGTCCCTCTCCCTCAGGTTATGCTTGTGTTCTTCCTTACCCTTCCTTTGGGGTTTGTCCCTCCCCCTCAGGGGGGTGCTTGTGTTCTTCCTTACCCTTCCTTTGGGGTTTGTCCCTCTGCCTCAGGGGATGCTTGTGTTCTTCCTTTCCCTTCCTTTGGGGTTTGTCCCTCTCCCTCAGGGGGTGCTTGTGTTCTTCCTTACCCTTCCTTTGGGGCTTGTCCCTCTCCCTCAGGGGGTGCTTGTGTTCTTCCTTTCCCTTCCTTTGGGGTTTGTCCCTCTCCCTCAGTGTATGCTTGTGTTCTACCTTATCCTTCCTTTGGGGTTTGTCCCTCTCCCTCAGGAGATGCTTGTGTTCTACCTTATCCTTCCTTTGGGGTTTGTCCCTCTGCCTCAGGGGATGCTTGTGTTCTTCCTTATCCTTCCTTTGGGGCTTGTCCCTCTCCCTCAGGGGGGTGCTTGTGTTCTTCCTTTCCCTTCCTTTGGGGTTTGTCCCTCTCCCTCAGGGGGTGCTTGTGTTCTTCCTTTCCCTTCCTTTGGGGTTTGTCCCTCTCCCTCAGGGAATGCTTGTGTTCTTCTTTACCCTTCCTTTGGGGTTTGTCCCTCTCCCTCGGGGGATGCTTGTGTTCTTCCTTTCCCTTCCTTTGGGGCTTGTCCCTCTCCCTCAGGGGTTGCTTATGTTCTTCCTTTCCCTTCCTTTGGGGTTTGTCCCTCTCCCTCAGGGGGTGCTTATGTTCTTCCTTTCCCTTCCTTTGGGGCTTGTCCCTCTCCCTCAGGGGGGTGCTTGTGTTCTTCCTTTCCCTTCCTTTGGGGTTTGTCCCTCTCCCTCAGGGGGTGCTTGTGTTCTTCCTTTCCCTTCCTTTGGGGTTTGTCCCTCTCCCTCAGGGGGTGCTTGTGTTCTTCCTTACCCTTCCTTTGGGGTTTGTCCCTCTCCCTCACGGGGTGCTTGTGTTCTTCCTTATCCTTCCTTTGGGGTCTGTCCCTCTCCCTCGGGGGATGCTTGTGTTGTTGATTACCTTTCCTTCGGGGTTGGTGTGGTGGACATTGTTGTCCCCATCCCTTCCCTTGGGGTCAGCGTTAGACAAATCATATATTGGTGCAGCTTCAGTAATCTAATACACACACACGTGTATATATATATATATATATATATATAGTTTGGAGAAGTGCCCCCTCCTCCTTACTTACTGCCTGCGTATAGAAATCTTGTTTCCTTCCCTGCGGCACATACTTAGTAGACTTGAGCCATCGCGCTCAGATTGTACGGGGGAGGGGTATTCTTCAGACCCACTAATAACAATAATACCCCTATTGTTGGTGTCCCTTCGCAGCCTCTCACTGTGACAGCCCCATCCCTCACCATTGCGGAGAACATGGCCGACTTGATAGATGGATACTGTCGACTCGTCCACGGAGCCTCGGAGTCCTTCATCATCCGGCCGCAGAAAGGTAAGTTGTTTGCCCGTGCTGCACTGTTGTGCTGTTTCTGGTTCTAGGAATGGAGATCAGGAGCCAGGATGAGCGGGGCCACATGACACATATACTGCCCTGCAGCCACCACAGCGACAAAGCCTTTATATCCTCCAGGGTAGATGTGAGCAGCCAGTCTCTCACCGATGATAATCTGCTGTGTACAGAGACCTATTATTCGGCATGTCGGGGGATGCTGGAGCCGCGTTTGCATAATGTACAGACCTGCACTGCATGCCAAGTGAGATACCAGGAGATAGCAAAGAACATGCAGGGTAAGGATAGGATGAGAGGTCTGACCACGATGCCATATAGGCCCCCTATATAGCGTATAATACTGCAGTCCATTGCAAGCCCTCTTCCAAAAGAGAAGGACCCTGTAAACCTAGCCCTTGGTGATCCCTGGATCTCCTACAAGACTTAGATCATTGTAGAACTTTATGGTGCTGTTTTTGCAGCTCCCTCTATCTACACTTTTGATGAGGTCTGTGTAATGCCCCAAACTTCACACAGGTGACGGCCGTACGCCATTCATTCCATGTACGGCGAACAGTCTTGTGCACAGGGCGTTATACTACGGTTGTGTTGTCAGACGGGAGACCATTGTCAGGAACAGAAGGTGACCCGCGGGTTCGGGAAACTCATTTACATTGTAATTGGACTTTCAAGTCAGATGCCAGAAGGGAAAGGAAGTGACTATGGAACGAGGAGGCAAATTGTGCCCGGAATCTGATGTCCAAGGACACGGCGACCGGATACAAAGTCATCAGCCGCGTGTAGTAACAATACATATGGACGTAGAAGTGCTGAGCGGACACGTTTCTCGGCAGTGCATGAGCCATAGTTATGGTGATGTTGGAGGGCTCCGTGTACCCCAAATCTACAACCTTCTCTGCTGCGGCCATGGACGTGTCTAATGTTTCACGTTCACCCAGGGAGTACAGTGTGCCCCTGACCCTTTTCTGTTCACATCCGCCCCCCCCCCCCTTGTATTGATCCGCCTCAATGACCTCTTGATGCTTTTAGTGACCCTGGAAAGGATTCACTCCCCCCCCCCCCCCCTAATATTGACTATGGACTTCCTGTAGTCGTAGTCCCCAGGGGGCAGATGCCATTGTAGGGTGAGGGGAGCTCCTCCTGAGCGGCCATGAAATCTAATGCCTGGACTCCAACGCACTTCACTGACAAATCTACAAGTAGGGAACATGTTTGTGATCACAGATAACATTATATCTTATTCTCTAGTCCTGTCCAAAGCTGCATTGCAATCTCTGCATGCTGTCCTGTCTCGGCTTTGTCTGTGTCCGGCTTGCTTTGCTGTGGTGCATTGTGGGAAATCTGTTCCTGTCATGTTAAGTTTTGTAAGGAAGTATCCCAGAATGCAGTGCAGGAGTCGCTATATATCCACTCCACTCACATCCAGAGCTGCATTCACGTCTCCTCTTATCTCCCAGGTTGCATGAGCTGCGCTCTCTGCTGCCCCCTGCTTGCTTGCTTGCTGCAGTGCATTTGGAGAGATGAAATGCTTGATCCGATCCCTGCATAAGATTTTTTTGGGTTTCCAGGGGGTTACATTTCTTTTCACGTCTTCTGCTTTGGGCCTTCACTGCTATCGCTCTCCAGGGCATGTTGTTCATCCAGAGCCTCCTGGTTAATGTTTAGATGGCTGCACATGCATAGGCAGAAATTGCACCTCCATATCTGCTCCTCCAGGGGGCGCCATAGCTGCAGCATGATCTACTAATAATCGCATTAAAAACCTTCATCTCACCATTTCCTTTTTTTCCCCCCATGATTCCACTCTGTGACTCTTCTATCCTGGGAGGAAACGGTGGCCTGCTTCATCCTGAGCTTCCGAGTTCAGGTATAGAACTCTAGAACGGCAGTAAAAACTGACACAAACACAGAGCTATAGGGAAGTGCAGGGAAGATAACTAGAGGCATTATATATAAACCTGCAGAGTTGAGGTTCTACTTTATTAGCTGCCTACAGCAGGCCATGGGGGTAACAACGGATTGGTGGGGCAAATGCAGGGCCTGAGAAATGAGCCAATGGCTGGTAACTATCAGAGTAATGCCGGGGTCACACATGTACGGCCGGAGTGGAGGTGGTTGGTTGGTTCGTATTGCATTCTTTACAAGTCTGTTCGGTAAAGTATTTATTACACTGCACATAGTGGGGATGAATATCTGAGCACAGAACAATGGAAGTGAATGTAGATGTAATACTAGTGGCCTATAGCCTGAAAGCTCTGCAGTGGACACCTTACTAGATAAGGTTTCACCTCTGAAGCCAACAGAATAGTGAGCGCAGCTCTGGAGTATAATACAGGATAAGTAATGTAATGTATGTACACAGTGACTGTACCAGCAGAATAGTGAGCGCAGCTCTGGAGTATAATACAGGATAAGTAATGTAATGTATGTACACAGTGACTGCACCAGCAGAATAGTGCGCGCAGCTCTGGAGTATAATACAGGATAAGTAATGTAATGTATGTACACAGTGACTGCACCAGCAGAATAGTGAGCGCAGCTCTGGAGTATAATACAGGATAAGTAATGTAATGTATGTACACAGTGACTGTACCAGCAGAATAGTGAGCGCAGCTCTGGAGTATAATACAGGATAAGTAATGTAATGTATGTACACAGTGACTGCACCAGCAGAATAGTGCGCGCAGCTCTGGAGTATAATACAGGATAAGTAATGTAATGTATGTACACAGTGACTGCACCAGCAGAATAGTGAGCGCAGCTCTGGAGTATAATACAGGATAAGTAATGTAATGTATGTACACAGTGACTGTACCAGCAGAATAGTGAGCGCAGCTCTGGAGTATAATACAGGATAAGTAATGTAATGTATGTACACAGTGACTGCACCAGCAGAATAGTGCGCGCAGCTCTGGAGTATAATACAGGATAAGTAATGTAATGTATGTACACAGTGACTGCACCAGCAGAATAGTGAGCGCAGCTCTGGAGTATAATACAGGATAAGTAATGTAATGTATGCACACAGTGACTGTACCAGCAGAATAGTGAGCGCAGCTCTGGGGTATAATACAGAATAAGTAATGTAATGTATGTACACAGTGACTGTACCAGCAGAATAGTGAGCGCAGCTCTGGAGTATAATACAGGATAAGTAATGTAATGTATGTACACAGTGACTGTACCAGCAGAATAGTGAGCGCAGCTCTGGGGTATAATACAGAATAAGTAATGTAATGTATGTACACAGTGACTGTACCAGCAGAATAGTGAGCGCAGCTCTGGAGTATAATACAGGATAAGTAATGTAATGTATGTACACAGTGACTGTACCAGCAGAATAGTGAGCGCAGCTCTGGAGTATAATACAGGATAAGTAATGTAATGTATGTACACAGTGACTGCACCAGCAGAATAGTGAGCGCAGCTCTGGAGTATAATACAGGATAAGTAATGTATGTACACAGTGACTGTACCAGCAGAATAGTGAGCGCAGCTCTGGAGTATAATACAGGATAAGTAATGTAATGTATGTACACAGTGACTGTACCAGCAGAATAGTGAGCGCAGCTCTGGAGTATAATACAGGATAAGTAATGTAATGTATGTACACAGTGAGTGCACCAGCAGAATAGTGAGCGCAGCTCTGGAGTATAATACAGGATAAGTAATGTAATGTATCTACACAGTGACTGCACCAGCAGAATAGTGAGCGCAGCTCTGGAGTATAATACAGGATAAGTAATGTAATGTATGTACACAGTGACTGTACCAGCAGAATAGTGAGCGCAGCTCTGGAGTATAATACAGGATAAGTAATGTAATGTATGTACACAGTGACTGTACCAGCAGAATAGTGAGCGCAGCTCTGGAGTATAATACAGGATAAGTAATGTAATGTATGTACACAGTGACTGCACCAGCAGAATAGTGAGCGCAGCTCTGGAGTATAATACAGGATAAGTAATGTATGTACACAGTGACTGTACCAGCAGAATAGTGAGCGCAGCTCTGGAGTATAATACAGGATAAGTAATGTAATGTATGTACACAGTGACTGTACCAGCAGACTAGTGAGCGCAGCTCTGGAGTATAATACAGGATAAGTAATGTAATGTATGTACACAGTGACTGCACCAGCAGAATAGTGAGCGCAGCTCTGGAGTATAATACAGGATAAGTAATGTAATGTATGTACACAGTGACTGCACCAGCAGAATAGTGAGCGCAGCTCTGGAGTATAATACAGGATAAGTAATGTAATGTATGTACACAGTGACTGTACCAGCAGAATAGTGAGCGCAGCTCTGGAGTATAATACAGGATAAGTAATGTAATGTATGTACACAGTGACTGTACCAGCAGAATAGTGAGCGCAGCTCTGGAGTATAATACAGGATAAGTAATATAATGTATGTACACAGTGACTGCACCAGCAGAATAGTGAGCGCAGCTCTGGAGTATAATACAGGATAAGTAATGTATGTACACAGTGACTGTACCAGCAGAATAGTGAGCGCAGCTCTGGAGTATAATACAGGATAAGTAATGTAATGTATGTACACAGTGACTGTACTAGAAGAATTGTGAGCACAGCTCTGGAGTATAATGCAGGATAAGTAATGTAATGTATGTACACAGTGACTGCACCAGCAGAATAGTGAGCGCAGCTCTGGAGTATAATACAGGATAAGTAATGTAATGTATGTACACAGTGACTGCACCAGCAGAATAGTGAGCGCAGCTCTGGAGTATAATACAGGATAAGTAATGTAATGTATGTACACAGTGACTGTACTAGAAGAATTGTGATCGCAGCTCTGGAGTATAATGCAGGATAAGTAATGTAATGTATGTACACAGTGACTGCACAAGCAGAATAGTGAGCGCAGCTCTGGAGTATAATACAGGATAAGTAATGTAATGTATGTACACAGTGACTGCACCAGCAGAATAGTGAGCGCAGCTCTGGAGTATAATACAGGATGTAACACAGGATACAGTGTAGAGTCTACCTATGTGACTGCCCTCTCTTTCTCTCTCTCTCTCTCTCTCTCTCTCTCTCTCTCTCTCTCTCTCTCTCTCTCTCTCTGTGTATATATATATATATATATATATATATATATATATATATATATATATGTGTGTGTGTGTTCTCATACTTATGTTGTGTTTTATGCTATTGTACAATAACTTAGTTTTCCTTTCTCTATACAGAAGGAGAACGAGCTTTGCCATCGATACCAAAGTAAGTCTTAAAACCTTTCCCATTTTATTCTGCTTTATATGAGGGTCGGCGCCCCTTTAAATGGGAAACGAAAAAAAAAAATTGATATCAAGTGTTGTCAGAGTCCTCCGATCTACTGACTTGTGTCTGCGCATCATTGAGAATATTCTATGTGGATGATTTCCCCTTTAAGAGGACGTTCTCTGTTTTGCCTCCACTGTCCAGTGTAAGAAGGAAGTCGCGGCCAGATGATCTTGTCTGCCCGCACACGCACTGTCCCTCCTGTCTCTGACCGCCAAGATTATTCCTGCAGCAAAATAGCAGATTTAGTCTCTGCAGCGTGAATGTACAAGTGCCAAAATTTTTCATCCAATAGGGGAAACCATTAGAACTTTCCCTGCTCTCCCCCCAATCCCTCTCTTGCATTCCGTCACTCTGCTCCCCCTCTGACACTGTGTAGAATGGATCGGTCCGGCTAATTACAGAAGGTAGCCTGTGAGTATGATGAATGCAGAGCCTCAGTGACCATGAAGAATGTGCACCATTCACACATGCCATCCGCTCTCTTACAGGCTCGCCAACAACGAGAAGCACGGCATAAGGGCGCACCCCGTCTCCGTCTCAGGTAAGGGGCCCGCGGTCTCTTCTGCACAGATAATGAGTTAGTGACAACAGATGAGCAGATGAAGAGTTTGTTCACATGGGAATGTCTGAGAAGTAAACAGTGTAACAATGTAGAAGTTGTAGCTGCAGTCCTATGTAAGACATTCATCCTAGTACGTGACCTGCAGTCCTATGTAAGGGTGTGCAGAACACTTCATGCCGATGAAATCTTTGAACTGATGTAGGTTTACCTGCAGTCCTGTGTAATGCACAGGTATCGTTTCACCCAGCAGATGTCACCTGCAGTCCTATGTAACACCACAGTGACAGGGTGAGCTCTGCTACATCTTCCCGTGTATTTGTACATTAGTCCCTCTGTTGTGACACATGGCTGCTTGCTCGTACAGAGACGCTCTTTCTTTCCTGCTGTTTTGCTTCTGGATTTAGTTTTTCAGCCCATTTGGGGGTTTAACGGGCCAAACCCTTGGAAAAACAAACTCTTCAGGGGATCCCGATGAGTGGCGTAGTCTGTGTGAATGGAACGATTGTTGGATTGTCCTCCGTATACATGTAGCGCCGTCACAGAATTGTACGCACAAGGTTTAATGTTTACAGCACCACTGGCAGCCAACAGGTTAACAACTCTTATGCGGTTCTGGAATAGTCCGGTCCCTGCGGCTGGAGGAATGATGTGACTGTCCTGGGGCATGGAAAGGATGAGCGGCCACTAGTACACAGGGAGCTGGCACGCCGCGTCCCCTCTGCTGTAAACACAGTAATGATGTCACCCTGCGAGGAGGACGCGCTGATGTCTGTCACCCGCTGTGCAGGATGTGAGCGGATGTCATTGTCACCATTACTGTACCCCCTCCCTCTCACTATTGTTGTTGTTCTTCCTTTGGCCGCACTTTGTCTTTGGCATGGTCTTAGGAATGATGAGAGTATTACAATCTGACTTGGTTTACCTTTTTCCTTTTGCGCGCTTTTACTTGATTCCTTTGCGTACTCACTCAGTTCCTTAGCGCACCTTCTCTCTTGCTCCGTTCCTTTGTGCACTCTCGTCCGATTCCTTTGCATGCCCATTCTCTTGCTCAGTTCTTCTGCATTTCATTGCTCTTGCCTGATTCCTTTACATGCACGCATACTTGCTCCATTCCTTTGTGCACCCTTATCCTATTCCTTTGCTCGCCCCGTTCTTCCTCAGTTCTTCTGCACATCAGTGCTTTTGCCCAATTCCTTTACGCGCCCACATACTTGCTCCATTCCTTTGTGCACTCTCGTCCGATACCTTTGCGCTTCCTCGCTAGATTCCTTTGCGCGCCCACTCTCTTGCTCACTTCTTCTGCGTGTCATTGCTCTTTTCCTAATTCCTTTGCACGCCCGCATACTTGCTCCGTTCTTTTGTGCACCCTTGTCCAATTCCTTTGCGTGCCCACATGCTTGCTCAGTTCTTCTGCACATCAGTGCTCTTGCCTGATCCTTTACATGCACGCATACTTGCTCCGTTCCTTTGTGTACCCTTACTCAATTATTTTCCGTACCCTCATTTGATTTCTTTGCGCGCTCACCTTATTCCTTTGTGCACATTCTTTCAATGCCTTTGCACACCTGCACTCTCGCAGTATCTTTAAGGGGATGTTGTGCACTGCACAGTTTTCTGCCAGGGATTAGCTGGCCTTGACATGGGGAGCAGTATCACCGTTACCCCTCATCAGGTACAAGACCCCCATAACGCGTATTTAGTAGATTTGTCTCAGCGCTGGTGTGGTGTTTACTCTCTCAGCGGTCCGTGGATCTCATCCCAGATACACAGGCCCCTTTCTGAATACGTCCCGTCTAGTGTGCGAGGTACAGTGCCCGGTCTGTCTCCAGCTGTGAACAGGAGCTCTGTGCCTCTGCATCAATGGACTCCTTGTCTCTTCATGGCCACCACCTCATTAATAGGCTCTCACCGGGAACTCGCAGCTTCCTGTGCTAAGTAGGAGGAATGCTGAATGGATGCCACAGGCCCATGGCATAAACATGGAGGTGACCAGGCCGCTGCCGAGCTTCTCCAAAGCCATACACATTAGGATGGAAGGTGCAGGGATCAATCTACATTCCATCACAGTTGTCACTCCCATCAGGGCACTGCACAGATCCCTTAATTTTCAAGGAACTTTCCTGTTGAGCAGTCTGATGTGTGTGTTGCCAGGGAAAGGAAGTGACAACTGTTTTGAGCGAATTTTTGATTTTCACAACTGTCAGGACTTTGTAGACTTTTCCTTTGGGGAAAAAAAAATAATTTGTCATCTTAATTTAAAGGAAGACATTGCTTCCAGAAACACTGCCACTCCTGTTCACAGGTAGTGTGTGGCATTGCAGCTTCACTCCATTGAAGTAAATGAGGCTGCAGTACTACACACAGAAGGACAGCCGTGGCACTATTCTTTTTTTTTGGTGGGGGGGTCAGGTTGAGGTATGTATCTTTTTCTAAACCTGTTTTTTGGAGGATCAGAACTCACTGGGTGTTCCCTGCTTGTGCAGATGCAGGTTCAGAGCTCACTGGGTGTTCTCTACTTGTGAAGATGCAGGTTTAGAGCTCAGTGGGTGTTCTCTGCTGGTGCAGATGCAGGTTCAGAGCTCAGTGGGTGTTCTCTGCTTGTGCGGATGCAGGTTCAGAGCTCAGTGGGTGTTCTCTGCTTGTGCGGATGCAGGCTCAGAGCTCAGTGGGTGTTCTCTACTTATGCGGATGCAGGTTCAGAGCTCAGTGGCTGTTCTCTGCTTGTGCGGATGCAGGTTCAGAGCTCAGTGGGTGTTCTCTGCTTGTGCGGATGCAGGTTAAGAGCTCAGTGGGTGTTCTCTACATGTGCGGATGCAGGTTCAGAGCTCAGTGGGTGTTCTCTACTTGAGCAGATGCAGGTTCAGAGGGTTTTCCCTATTTGTGTGGATGCTGATTGAGTGCTTTGTGGACATTAATTGCTTGTGCAGATGCAGGTTCAGAGCTCAGTAGATGTTCTCTGCTTGTGAAGATGCAGGTTCAGGGCTCCACGAGTTTTCTTGGTTTATGTAGGTTCACAGCTCAGTGGATGTTTCCTTTTAAATCTTTAATCTACCTCTCTCCTTACACCTGTGTCTTTCCTTCGCACACACTTATACTCTGTGCAGACTGTGATTTTTGGGACCTCATGCAGCTCAGTGCTTTCAGAGAGATGTGGAACGTGCTGTATGTGACTGTCAATAACATTCTCTGACCACAGTGGCCTCTGCAGAGCTACATGACTGCAGGATAAAAATATACCTGGTCTGTTTCCTCACTATAGCGTATAGAATATAGGAGAGATTGTGTAGCCAAGATTATTTGCAGAGATGCTTTATACCTGCCGGCCATAAATATGAGGCGAATGCCTGCAGATTATTGGCAGATCCAGATAGTGTCTGCTGTTCATCTCTTGTCTATGACCCCCACCAACATCAGAGTCTCTGAGAATTTTACCAAATTTAGCGGAATCTGCAGATAAATATTGTATATGTATGGCCAGCATGAGACTGAACGGTACGAATAAGCGTCCTATATCTAAAGTGATCTCCCAAATAGCCTCCCCCCCCCCCCCCATATCAATTAAGCCTTTGATTTATTCTTTTTGAATGGACATTTATTGCCGACATTACAGCAAAACCAATTCCTAAGATACATTCCTATCTCATGAGCAACTCTACACCCACCGGGCCACCATTGTTATCCCCGATATTCTATTCTGGTCTCAGGAAATCCCTTGTCTAGCAAAATAATATTCTCTGACCTAAAAGAAGCTGAGAAAGAACCAAACCAAAATAATCTGACTCATCCCATCATTGTGTCATCTGCAAAGGGCAATAATGACACATCCGAATCCCTTACTCATTCAAGATAGATGACTTGTACATAGGAGTAGTGTTATAGTAGTTATATTCTTGTACATAGGAGCAGTATTATAGTAGTTATATTCTTGTACGGAGTAGTATTATAGTAGTTATATTCTTGTACATAGGAGTAGTATTATAGTAGTTATATTCTTGTACATAGGAGTAGTATTATAGTAGTTATATTCTTGTACATAGGAGCAGTATTATAGTAGTTATATTCTTATACATAGGAGGTAGTATTATAGTAGTTATATTCTTGTACATAGGAGCAGTATTATAGTAGTTATATTCTTGTACATAGGAGGTAGTATTATAGTAGTTATATTCTTGTACATAGGAGGTAGTATTATAGTAGTTTTATTCTTGTACATAGGAGGTAGTATTATAGTAGTTATATTCTTGTACATAGAAGTATTATAGTAGTTATATTCTTGTACATAGGAGTAGTATTATAGTAGTTATATTCTTGTACATAGGAGTAGTATTATAGTAGTTATATTCTTGTACATAGGAGTAGTATTATAGTAGTTATATTCTTGTACATAGGAGTAGTATTATAGTAGTTATATTCTTGTACATAGGAGTAGTATTATAGTAGTTATATTCTTGTACATAGGAGTAGTATTATAGTAGTTATATTCTTGTACATAGGAGGTAGTATTATAGTAGTTATACTCTTGTACATAGGAGTAGTATTATAGTAGTTATATTCTTGTACATAGGAGTAGTATTATAGTAGTTATATTCTTGTACATAGAAGTATTATAGTAGTTATATTCTTGTACATAGGAGTAGTATTATAGTAGTTATATTCTTGTACATAGGAGTTAGTATTATAGTAGTTATATTCTTGTACATAGGAGTAGTATTATAGTAGTTATATTCTTGTACATAGGAGTAGTATTATAGTAGTTATATTCTTGTACATAGGAGGTAGTATTATAGTAGTTATATTCTTGTACATAGGAGCAGTAATAATAATAATACATTTTATTTATATAGCGCCAACATATTCCGCAGCGCTGTACAATTTATAGGATTCAGATACAGACATACATAACAAAGAACGTCATTTCACACAATGGGACTGAGGGCCCTGCTCAAAAGAGCTTACAATCTATGAGGTAGAGGGGGTGACACAAGAGGTAGCAGGGGCGGCATTGCTTATACAGTGTTCAGACAATTTTGTGCATTAGGAATTGTGATCGGCCTGTCTGATAAGATGCGTCTTTAGTTTGCGTTTGAAACTGTAGAAGTTGGGAGTTAATCTGATTGTCCGGGGTAGAGCATTCCAGAGAAGTGGTGCAGCTCGGGAGAAGTCTTGTATACGAGCGTGGGAGGTTCTGATAATAGAGGATGTAAGTGTTAGGTCATTGAGTGAGCGGAGAGCACGGGTTGGGCGGTAGACAGAGATGAGGGAAGAAATGTAGGGAGGTGCGGCATTATGGAGATCCTTGTGGATGAGAGTAATAACTTTATATTTTATTCTATAATGAATAGGCAGCCAATGTAGCGACTGGCACAGACCAGAGGCATCGCTGTAGCGTCTAGCCTGATAGATGAGCCTGGCCGCTGCATTCAGAATAGATTGTAGAGGAGAGAGTTTAGTGAGGGGAAGACCGATTAGTAAGGAATTACAGTAGTCAAGGCGAGAATGAATCAGAGAGACAATAAGTGTCTTTAGTGTATCTCTGGTAAGGAAAGGGCGTATTCTGGAGATGTTTTTGAGGTGGAGGTGACATGAACGTGCGAGTGATTCAATATGAGGGGTGAATGAAAGGTCTGCGTCAAATATGACCCCAAGGCAGCGGGCATGCTGCCTAGGAGTTATAGTAAGGCCTGAGACTGCAATGGATATATCAGGGACAGATCTGTTAGATGGTGGAAACAGTAGTAATTCAGTCTTAGGGCTCGTTCACATCTGCGGCCCGGTCTCCGTACTTAGGTTTCCGTTTCCTGCCTAAAACACAGGCAGGATACGGAAACCTGCAGGAGACTTTCTCACCCATTCATTTGAATGGGTGAGAAAGCTGTCCGGCCGTGCGCGGCGGTGAGCGTTTTGCGCTCTCCGCCGCGAAACCGGGTTTTATAATCCGGACACAGAGTCGGATATGCAGTACTCTGTGTCCGGATAAAAAAATCCGGTTTCGTGGCGGAGAGCGCAAAACGCTCACCGCCGCGCACGGCCGGACCTGGTCTATGGTTTCCGTCTTCTGGCATGCAGAAGACGGAAACCATAGAACGGAGACCCCAGACGCAGGTGTGAACCCAGCGTAAGAGAGATTTAGTTTCAGATAGAGCGAGGACATGATATTAGAGACAGCAGAGAGACAGTCACTGGTGTTCTGTATGAGTGCAGGGGTGATGTCACGGGAAGATGTGTATAATTGGGTGTCATCAGCATAAAGATGGTACCTGAAGCCAAATCTGGCGATGGTTTGTCCAATGGGGGCTGTGTAGAGAGAAAAGAGCAGGGGGCCGAGGACCGAGCCCTGAGGAACCCCAACAGCAAGGGAAAGAGGGGAGGAAACAGAGCCCGCAAATGATACACTGAAAATGCGGTCTGAGAGATAAGAGGAGAACCAGGAGAGCGCAGTGTCCATGAGGCCGACTGAGCGGAGCATAGTGAGGAGAAGTTGATGGTCAACAGTGTCAAAAGCTGCAGAGAGGTCCAGAAGAATAAGAAGAGAGAAGTCACCATTGGATTTAGCCTTTAGTAGATCATTAGAGACTTTTGTGACAGCTGTTTCAGTAGAGTGCAGAGCGCGGAAACCAGATTGTAAGGGGTCAAGCAGAGAGTTAGCAGAGAGATAACGGATTAACCGAGAATAAACCAGCAGTATTATAGTAGTTATATTCTTGTACATAGGAGGTAGTATTATAGTAGTTATATTCTTGTACATAGGAGTAGTATTATAGTAGTTATATTCTTGTACATAGGAGTAGTATTATAGTAGTTATATTCTTGTACATAGAAGTATTATAGTAGTTATATTCTTGTACATAGGAGTAGTATTATAGTAGTTTTATTCTTGTACATAGGAGGTAGTATTATAGTAGTTATATTCTTGTACATAGGAGGTAGTATTATAGTAGTTATATTCTTGTACATAGGAGGTGGTATTATAGTAGTTATATTCTTGTACATAGGAGCAGTATTATAGTAGTTATATTCTTGTACATAGGAGTAGTATTATAGTAGTTATATTCTTGTACATAGGAGCAGTATTATAGTAGTTATATTCTTGTACATAGGAGCAGTATTATAGTAGTTATATTCTTGTACATAGGAGTAGTATTATAGTAGTTATATTCTTGTACATAGGAGGTAGTATTATAGTAGTTATATTCTTGTACATAGGAGTAGTATTATAGTAGTTATATTCTTGTACATAGGAGCAGTATTATAGTAGTTATATTCTTGTACATAGGAGGTGAGGTAGTATTATAGTAGTTATATTCTTGTACATAGGAGGTAGTATTATAGTAGTTATATTCTTGTACATAGGAGTAGTATTATAGTAGTTATATTCTTGTACATAGGAGCAGTATTATAGTAGTTATATTCTTGTACATAGGAGTAGTATTATAGTAGTTATATTCTTGTACATAGGAGTAGTATTATAGTAGTTATATTCTTGTACATAGGAGGAGCAGTATTATAGTAGTTATATTCTTGTACATAGGAGGTGAGGTAGTATTATAGTAGTTATATTCTTGTACATAGGAGCAGTATTATAGTAGTTATATTCTTGTACATAGGAGTAGTATTATAGTAGTTATATTCTTGTACATAGGAGGTAGTATTATAGTAGTTATATTCTTGTACATAGGAGGTAGTATTATAGTAGTTATATTCTTGTACATAGGAGCAGTATTATAGTAGTTATATTCTTGTACATAGGAGTAGTATTATAGTAGTTATATTCTTGTACATAGGAGGTAGTATTATAGTAGTTATATTCTTGTACATAGAAGTATTATAGTAGTTATATTCTTGTACATAGGAGCAGTATTATAGTAGTTATATTCTTGTACATAGGAGTAGTATTATAGTAGTTATATTCTTGTACATAGGAGCAGTATTATAGTAGTTATATTCTTGTACATAGGAGTAGTATTATAGTAGTTATATTCTTGTACATAGAAGTATTATAGTAGTTATATTCTTGTACATAGGAGCAGTATTATAGTAGTTATATTCTTGTACATAGGAGTAGTATTATAGTAGTTATATTCTTGTACATAGGAGGTGAGGTAGTATTATAGTAGTTATATTCTTGTACATAGGAGCAGTATTATAGTAGTTATATTCTTGTACATAGGAGTAGTATTATAGTAGTTATATTCTTGTACATAGGAGGTAGTATTATAGTAGTTATATTCTTGTACATAGAAGTATTATAGTAGTTATATTCTTGTACATAGGAGCAGTATTATAGTAGTTATATTCTTGTACATAGGAGGTGAGGTAGTATTATAGTAGTTATATTCTTGTACATAGGAGCAGTATTATAGTAGTTATATTCTTGTACATAGGAGTAGTATTATAGTAGTTATATTCTTGTACATAGGAGGTAGTATTATAGTAGTTATATTCTTGTATATAGGAGTAGTATTTTAGTAGTTATATTCTTGTACATAGGAGTAGTATTATAGTAGTTATATTCTTGTACATAGGAGTAGTATTATAGTAGTTATATTCTTGTACATAGGGGCAGTATTATAGTAGTTATATTCTTGTACATAGGAGCAGTATTATAGTATATATTCTTGTACATAGGAGTAGCATTATAGTAGTTATATTCTTGTACATAGGAGTAGTATTATAGTAGTTATATTCTTGTACATAGGAGTAGTATTATAGTAGTTATATTCTTGTACGTAGGAGGTAGTATTATAGTAGTTATATTCTTGTACATAGGAGTAGTATTATAGTAGTTATATTCTTGTATATAGGAGTAGTATTATAGTAGTTATATTCTTGTACATAGGAGGTAGTATTATAGTAGTTATATTCTTGTACATAGGAGGTAGTATTATAGTAGTTATATTCTTGTACATAGGAGTAGTATTATAGTAGTTATATTCTTGTACATAGGAGCAGTATTATAGTAGTTATATTCTTGTACATAGGAGTAGTATTATAGTAGTTATATTCTTGTATATAGGAGTAGTATTATAGTAGTTATATTCTTGTACATAGGAGGTAGTATTATAGTAGTTATATTCTTGTACATAGGAGTAGTATTATAGTAGTTATATTCTTGTACATAGGAGCAGTATTATAGTAGTTATATTCTTGTACATAGGAGTAGTATTATAGTAGTTATATTCTTGTATATAGGAGTAGTATTATAGTAGTTATATTCTTGTACATAGGAGGTAGTATTATAGTAGTTATATTCTTGTACATAGGAGGTAGTATTATAGTAGTTATATTCTTGTACAGAGGAGGTAGTATTATAGTAGTTATATTCTTGTACATAGGAGTAGTATTATAGTAGTTATATTCTTGTACATAGGAGTAGTATTATAGTAGTTATATTCTTGTACATAGGGGCAGTATTATAGTAGTTATATTCTTGTACATAGGGGCAGTATTATAGTATATATTCTTGTACATAGGAGTAGTATTATAGTAGTTATATTCTTGTACATAGGAGGTAGTATTATAGTAGTTATATTCTTGTACATAGGAGGTAGTATTATAGTAGTTATATTCTTGTACATAGGAGCAGTATTATAGTAGTTATATTCTTGTACATAGGAGTAGTATTATAGTAGTTATATTCTTGTACATAGGAGGTAGTATTATAGTAGTTATATTCTTGTACATAGAAGTATTATAGTAGTTATATTCTTGTACATAGGAGCAGTATTATAGTAGTTATATTCTTGTACATAGGAGTAGTATTATAGTAGTTATATTCTTGTACATAGGAGCAGTATTATAGTAGTTATATTCTTGTACATAGGAGTAGTATTATAGTAGTTATATTCTTGTACATAGAAGTATTATAGTAGTTATATTCTTGTACATAGGAGCAGTATTATAGTAGTTATATTCTTGTACATAGGAGTAGTATTATAGTAGTTATATTCTTGTACATAGGAGGTGAGGTAGTATTATAGTAGTTATATTCTTGTACATAGGAGCAGTATTATAGTAGTTATATTCTTGTACATAGGAGTAGTATTATAGTAGTTATATTCTTGTACATAGGAGGTAGTATTATAGTAGTTATATTCTTGTACATAGAAGTATTATAGTAGTTATATTCTTGTACATAGGAGCAGTATTATAGTAGTTATATTCTTGTACATAGGAGGTGAGGTAGTATTATAGTAGTTATATTCTTGTACATAGGAGCAGTATTATAGTAGTTATATTCTTGTACATAGGAGTAGTATTATAGTAGTTATATTCTTGTACATAGGAGGTAGTATTATAGTAGTTATATTCTTGTATATAGGAGTAGTATTTTAGTAGTTATATTCTTGTACATAGGAGTAGTATTATAGTAGTTATATTCTTGTACATAGGAGTAGTATTATAGTAGTTATATTCTTGTACATAGGGGCAGTATTATAGTAGTTATATTCTTGTACATAGGAGCAGTATTATAGTAGTTATATTCTTGTACATAGGAGCAGTATTATAGTATATATTCTTGTACATAGGAGTAGCATTATAGTAGTTATATTCTTGTACATAGGAGTAGTATTATAGTAGTTATATTCTTGTACATAGGAGTAGTATTATAGTAGTTATATTCTTGTACGTAGGAGGTAGTATTATAGTAGTTATATTCTTGTACATAGGAGTAGTATTATAGTAGTTATATTCTTGTATATAGGAGTAGTATTATAGTAGTTATATTCTTGTACATAGGAGGTAGTATTATAGTAGTTATATTCTTGTACATAGGAGGTAGTATTATAGTAGTTATATTCTTGTACATAGGAGTAGTATTATAGTAGTTATATTCTTGTACATAGGAGCAGTATTATAGTAGTTATATTCTTGTACATAGGAGTAGTATTATAGTAGTTATATTCTTGTATATAGGAGTAGTATTATAGTAGTTATATTCTTGTACATAGGAGGTAGTATTATAGTAGTTATATTCTTGTACATAGGAGTAGTATTATAGTAGTTATATTCTTGTACATAGGAGCAGTATTATAGTAGTTATATTCTTGTACATAGGAGTAGTATTATAGTAGTTATATTCTTGTATATAGGAGTAGTATTATAGTAGTTATATTCTTGTACATAGGAGGTAGTATTATAGTAGTTATATTCTTGTACATAGGAGGTAGTATTATAGTAGTTATATTCTTGTACAGAGGAGGTAGTATTATAGTAGTTATATTCTTGTACATAGGAGTAGTATTATAGTAGTTATATTCTTGTACATAGGAGTAGTATTATAGTAGTTATATTCTTGTACATAGGGGCAGTATTATAGTAGTTATATTCTTGTACATAGGGGCAGTATTATAGTATATATTCTTGTACATAGGAGTAGTATTATAGTAGTTATATTCTTGTACATAGGAGCAGTATTATAGTAGTTATATTCTTGTACATAGGGGCGGTATTATAGTAGGTATGGTCTTGTTTAGATCTGTTATTACACACCTTTCCTTTGTACCTGTAGGTACTACTCCTCCCATTATTCGGTGTGGACATGCGGGGACGTTACACCCTGACTATATATCGCGTGTCTCTGACTAGCTGCCATAGGTTTTCCTCCTAACTCTCTGCTCCTCGTCTCTTTTCTCTCCTGTCCGGTCTTTGTGTTTCTGTGAAGGTTCTTCTCCCATTCTGACCAGACCCCACAAAGCCAAGTGTTTTCTTCCGTTCATCCTCTGCGCTCATGAGTCTCCACCACAGGGTACCTGCACGGCTTGTACATGTCCACTAACTCGGTGATGCTGACGTCACCCACTAGAGCTGCATGTGTGTGGTTCAGAGTGTCGCCCCCTGTGTGGTGTGTACGAGTATGTGCACATTGTAGTTAGTAACACATTAGGTTCCCTGGTAAAGTTACTGGACTTGCTGTCACTGACAGCCGTTTACACCAGTACTAGACCTGCCATAAGCCAGCCCAGCATTAGAGGAGGTTATTGCTGATTGTTTCCTTTTATGTGTTTATTGGTGATGTTCAATGTGCCTGCAGAAATATGCGGCGGTATAAAATATGAAATGATCACATAACCCAGGTCTCTGAGATGGTGGGGAGGGGTTGCTTAACCTGTTTTGTAGCTGCATTGTTTACTGGCACCTGCTGGGAGATTTGTTGTTTTAGCACCTGGACAACCCGTATTAGGCAGGTAATGTGACATCGCACAAGGTTTACATGTTTCGCTTATTAGTTCCTATCTGGTCCTTTGGAAATTTAGGTAGAAAGTCGTTTTTTTTTACAGAGTGACCCTTGTTTGTGCCCTGTTCACAATGTGCACCATGTAGTACCTCCATTCTCCAGCAGAGGCCAACCCTTCGTTTACAGGCTGAATCATTCGGATGGGTTTTACCCCTTTATTTGCCCTCTCTTCGGGCTGTAGAATATCTTGCTTTGCTCCCTGTTCCTTGAGGTCATTCAGCAGAGCTAGGAAGGGTCTCGTGGGACACCCCTGGGGATTTCGGATTTTCCGTATTGCTGTATTATATGCGTTGGTTAACATTTAACATGAGATTTTCTTTGTTTATTTAGTTTAGGGATTAGAGACATTAATAATCCATGATTTGCTTTTGCATTACTTTCCAGTTATTTGGATGCAGCCTGCAGTGTAAAGAATGGAGGTTTCTCATCTGCAATAGGTTTACGTATATGGAAGTTCTTTTTATCCTATGTGAATTTTGGTGAGCGTGTAGATGTCAAGGTGCTGAAGAAAGATATGAAAACCTCCATTCTTTACACTGCTGGCTGTATCCATAGCAAAGTGTTTGTTATTGACGCGTCTAGTTCTCACTGACCTGAGATATTCACCCCGCTGGTGTTTGCTTTCACATACTGGTGCGGACTCCTGCATCTACATGAATCTTCAGGAGCCCACGTATTCAGTTCAGATGTATCATGGCTGTGTAGCCTCCATGTTTTGTACACGTATCAGTCTGCACTGCAATTCTTGCATTCTCCTCCTAAAGCAAAACATTCAGGTTGTCGATCTGCAGATGGTAAAAGTGACTGTAAATGGTGAAATCCTAACCCATGGCTTCCCTCCCCTCCTATCCAGGGGGCTGCATGTTCTCGTGTCTATAGGGTTGTTATGGGACTCTCTGCCTTACATGATGCACAAATGGTGATACGTTATAATGGTCATTGCTGTGTACGAGCCCTTGTTTTTGCTCACGCTTCTCTCCGCTCTTCTCTTGCATGCATCCTGGACCCGCAGAGGAGTTTAGTGGGGACGGTAATATCTGCGCTTCTTCATTTCTTCTTCCTCTTGTCTTATTAATAATTGTCTGTCGTGTCTCCTGTTCACCAGACCCGCACCCTGTTGGCACTAACACCACGCTCGGCCCTGGCACACTGTCCCTATAGCTCACCTCACAAGGGACTGATCCTCTAGTTCGTTAGACTTGACTACTAGGCTAATAAGTCTTAAAGGGGTTTAAGACATTAATATGTGATCGCTGGGGCCCCAACACCCGGGTCCTCCACTGATCAGCTGGTTGAAGAGGCCACTTGAATATGAAGCAGAGCGCAGTACGTACAGCGGCTGAGCTTGGTGCTGTTCCCATTCATTTCAATGGGACTGAGCTGCAATTATACCATGTGATCAGTGAACGTGACAGAGCAGGACAGGGGATTGGTAGATGCAGCAGTATTTTCCAGGCCCTAGACCCTAAGGGGCCCTGGACCTTCCTTTGCCACATAAGATACCACTAATCTTGGGCTCGGGAGCCTTTGGCACAGGAAGGAGGCTGTAAACCTTTTAACTAGCTGATCTGCGGGGATCCTGGATGTCAGACCCCTTTCGATCACATACTGATGACCTCTTCTATGGTCCTGGAAAGCCTCTTTAACATATGCCAGAAACTCTAATGTATATCCTACAGATAAGCCATGAGCTTAAAGGGGTTGTCCAGCCTCAAAATGATTTTTCATACCTGACCAATCCATATATGATGTGTCAGTATCCGACACTTGGACCCTGCACAGATCAGCTGTTGTGGCAGATGCTGCTAGTGGATGGGAAACGAGTGCAGCGCCCCCTCCTGTCACACTGCAGTTCTCCATAGGCTCTGCTGTGCAGCGGATGGGGTTGGGCTCCATGATAATACTGCAGCGTCTTCAGTCGGCTGATCAGTGCAGGTCCTGGGTTTCACATAGAACAAGCCTCCTCCTTATACCCACAATTCCCCTGCAGCTTCAATAAGGAATAGCTGTCACATATTTCCAGTGAAGTCCGCTTATCATGTTCAATGACTTTCCTATTACTTTGCTTATCTTGTGTAGTTTTCTCCTCCAGTCACATCCAGGGCTGCATTTACAATACTTCTTGCTGATGCTTGAGATCTAACCCTCCCGCTGTGCTGTATCTGCTTCCCTGACATCATACATTGCCCTTCATTGAGGCGTTGCAGTGTTCCCGTCCTGCATTGTATTTTATGCACAGCAGAGCCGATGAGCTACCGTGTCCTGGAAGAAGAAGCCCAACCTAGTTTGAGTGCAGCTCTGGATGTGACTAGAGCTCTCTGTGTGATCATTGCAGCGGACTAATCAGTAATCACATCTATGGTGAACTTATATCTGGTGTATATGGTATATAGGAATCCACTGTCTCTTAGTTGGGGGGGTGGCAGTAATTTGGGGGGATTTGTGCGTGGTGCTAAATCTACCGTTTTGTTCTTGCAGAAACCGATGACTATGCAGAGATTATAGATGAAGAGGATACGTACACCATGCCTTCCAGTAAGTGCCCACATCCAGGCCTTGCTGCTCCCTCGGGGGCCAGGACTGGGATCTCCAACTTTTCACACTTCATGTGTTCCAGAACTGCAGCTCTTTGCCTGTCCGGGCATGCTGGGAGTTGTAGTTTTGCAACACAAGATGGCCATTCTAGATAAAGAATAACTTGCTGTCAATAGTAAAGGGGTATTCCATGTATTGATCGATGACCTAGGCCATCAGCATTGGATCGGTAAAATCAGACACGGGACCCCTGGCAATCAGCAGGGTGAAGAGGCCATGGCATTCGGATGAGCGCTGCGACCTCTTCACGGAATACCAAGCACAGCGCCATACCTCGTGTAGCGGCTGGGTTTGGTATCACAGCTCAGCCCCATTCACTTTGAGACTGGGCTGTGAACAGCTGATCCACGCAGGTCCCCGTTTTGAAGAAAATTCTGCAGTGGGAATAAGATGGGGGGGGCAAAAGTTTGGCCAGGCCCATTATGCAGATGTGCCAGTTGGTGCAAAAGTGTTGCTTGCAGGAATAACATTGCACCTAATGCACTACATTTATGACGCTCGATTAGACGTTTTACGCCATTCCTGCCATTCCACAACCGCACTCTCAGTTGAGGTAATAAGTAAATTACCCCGGACCCGTCTCCAACATGGCGGCTAACAAAACGCTCTCCACGGCATTCTTATATACTTGGTTTGAAATTGCTCACCATATGCAAAATCTCTGCTTGCTGTCAGCACTCCTCTCTGCATGATTCGTGCGGGCACCGAGCGGAAACCACACGGACCCCATTATAGTCTATGGGGTCCGTGTGGATTTAGATAACCGCTTTTTATCGAGTTCGGTATTCCGTTCAGCAGGTCCCCGAGCAGACTTCCCGAACAGGATACTGAACAGTGCCTGACACTGTATATTGAGCCAAACCATCTTATTACTTTTGTATTCTCTTTGCTACAATGTGTTCTCCAGTTACCTCCAGAGCTGCATTCACAGGGCTGAGACAGTTCACAGTCCAACCTGATGCCTATATCTGTGAAATCCAGTGTCTTGAATTGCATTGCACTATTGTAACAGGAAGGCGTCCGAGTTCTGAATGCAGCTCTGGATGTATTTAGAGTATAAGGCACTTTCCTGTTTCAGACGGGATCCTCTTCCCTTAGTGTCTCTGTGCGATTATTGTACAGCGTTTTGCGTATAATCTCTTGTAGTTGTGATGTCTTTTGCATCGTGTGTTGCGATCCTTGTGTTAAGGTCGATTGTTTTCTATTCCCTCTCTAAATGCTGTTCAGAAAGCTATGGATTAGATGAAGGTAACGCAGCTCCGGCTGTGACTTGTGTGTGCAGTGTGATGTGAATTCATGGATTTTTGCTTTTGCTATCGTCCCTCAGACTCTTTTTATTTCCTCCTCCTTAAGATGCCAAATTCTCTGCTGATTCCTTTATTTCTTATGTGTATTCTCTGATACAGAGCTCCAAATCTTCTGCAGAGACGAGCTGCATGATCAAATTCTTTCCTATATTACATACGATTCAGACCAGACCCCAAATTACAATCCCAGACTCGACCCCAGAAGAGAAACCAAAATGAATGAAATCCAAGACCCCTAGTATTAGGCCCGCAGACCCCTAAGGTCATTCGGACTCATTTAGACCCCCCAAACTAGACCCATAAAGCAGACTAAAGTTGAAATTCAATTCGCCCCCTCTCCATGGCCGTGTCATTACTTCTGCTTTGGTATGGGCACCCCCCCTCCCCTGATACCTTTATAGGGGCAGTTCCGCAGGGTCCGGGCCGCTGGCCGAGCCCCCGATCTCTTCTGATTGTTGCAGTGAATGTTTCCTCCTGTGGTTGATCTGGTGCTTGTACTAGATGATTTATACTATTATGAAGGTTCTTTTGAGGGACCCCTTTGATAATTGGGATGAGGGGTCCCATGTGGCATTACTGTCCTCTGCAATGGGCACTGTGACCCCTTTATTCTAATGATGAGGTTCTCTGATCATGAACCCCTACTTATCCCATGTTTGGGGAACTCTCACTTTTAGGGTTTGTCCACATTCGACTGAAAAATCTGCAGCATAAACCCATGTGCAATGTCAATTGTCACTTTGAAATGCCTATAGTGAAATACGCCACAAATCTGCAGCAGGATTTAGCACAATATTTTGCTGCAGCAGAACCTCTCCAGGTGGACATTTCCTAAAGAGTTTTGGGCTCTTTTTTTGTTTGTTTTTTAGATTTTATGTCAATAAAGTTCTGCAACTTTGAATTGAACTTTATTAACATAATAATGGACGATCCCTTTAAGCGCTGTGTTATATCCAGTCCCTGTGTGCTGCTCTATATCCTGTATACAATGTATCGGCATCAGTAACCTCTCTTGTAAATTGCAGCGGGCGACTACGAGATCCAGAGGGACCGGATTGAGCTGGGACGATGTATAGGGGAAGGACAGTTCGGTGATGTGCACCAGGGAGTGTACATGAGCCCGGTAAGTCTATAGCACCCCCCCCCCCCCAGCAAAATCAATACTTGAACTTGAACGATTGGTCATCAATATGTGATCAGTCAGTGGTCACAGATCATATATGGATTCCTATCCTGAGGATTTAGTCATCAATCTATCCCAGACAACCCCTTTGAAGGGAATCTGTCAGAGCAATTTAGGACTCTAAACCACCCACACGTCCCAAGTCGCCCTGTAACAAAGTCATTCGTGCCCACAATAAAATTTAAAAAAATCTTTATACTCACCCCCTGCTGTCCTCCCCGTACTGGGTGGTTTAGTATCACAGATCGACTTGACAGGTTCCCTTTAAGCCTCCCGGCAGTCACATCCACCTTACTAGTCTCTGTTTTCTCTCCCCAGGAGAATCCAGCCATGGCGGTCGCTATCAAAACGTGTAAGAACTGCACATCGGACAGTGTGAGGGAGAAGTTCTTACAAGAGGCCTGTAAGTCTGTCTCACATGGAGCTAATACACGGACTGTGGGGCTGGTTAAGATTCCTCTTCCTATATCCATATAACAACATCTGCCAACACCTGTATCACCCCATCCCCATTCCTTACTTTTATATAGTGTAATAGAATTTCACTACTACTTAGGGAAGCGGCTAAATGGGCATTTGTTCCCAACTATGTTTGTTGGTCAGCTTCCCCCCCCAAAACCCACCTGCAGTGACTGATAACAGATAGTAATAGATTGTATTCCCCTGTCCTACAGTCGACCTCTCCTCTCCTGACATGGCTGATAACAGATAGTAATAGATTGTATTCCCCTGTCCTACAGTCGGCCTCTCCTGACATGGCTGATAACAGATAGTAATAGATTGTATTCTCCTGTCCTACAGTCGGCCTCTCCTGACATGGCTGATAACAGATAGTAATAGATTGTATTCCCCTGTCCTACAGTCGGCCTCTCCTCTCCTGACATGGCTGATAACAGATAGTAATAGATTGTATTCCCCTGTCCTACAGTCGGCCTCTCCTGACATGGCTGATAACAGATAGTAATAGATTGTATTCTCCTGTCCTACAGTCGGCCTCTCCTGACATGGCTGATAACAGATAGTAATAGATTGTATTCCCCTGTCCTACAGTCGGCCTCTCCTCTCCTGACATGGCTGATAACAGATAGTAATAGATTGTATTCTCCTGTCCTACAGTCGGCCTCTCCTCTCCTGACATGGCTGATAACAGATAGTAATAGATTGTATTCCCCTGTCCTACAGTCGGCCTCTCCTCTCCTGACATGGCTGATAACAGATAGTAATAGATTGTATTCCCCTGTCCTACAGTCGGCCTCTCCCCTCCTGACATGGCTGATAACAGATAGTAATAGATTGTATTCCCCTGTCCTACAGTCGGCCTCTCCTGACATGGCTGATAACAGATAGTAATAGATTGTATTCTCCTGTCCTACAGTCGGCCTCTCCTCCCCTGACATGGCTTATAACAGATAGTAATAGATTGTATTCCCCTGTCCTACAGTCGGCCTCTCCTCTCCTGACATGGCTGATAACAGATAGTAATAGATTGTATTCTCCTGTCCTACAGTCGGCCTCTCCTGACATGGCTGATAACAGATAGTAATAGATTGTATTCCCTGTCCTACAGTCGGCCTCTCCTCTCCTGACATGGCTGATAACAGATAGTAATAGATTGTATTCCCCTGTCCTACAGTCGGCCTCTCCTGACATGGCTGATAACAGATAGTAATAGATTGTATTCTCCTGTCCTACAGTCGGCCTCTCCTCCCCTGACATGGCTTATAACAGATAGTAATAGATTGTATTCCCCTGTCCTACAGTCGGCCTCTCCTCTCCTGACATGGCTGATAACAGATAGTAATAGATTGTATTCCCCTGTCCTACAGTCGGCCTCTCCTCTCCTGACATGGCTGATAACAGATAGTAATAGATTGTATTCCCCTGTCCTACAGTCGGCCTCTCCTGACATGGCTGATAACAGATAGTAATAGATTGTATTCCCCTGTCCTACAGTCGGTCTCTCCCCTCCTGACATGGCTGATAACAGATAGTAATAGATTGTATTCCCCTGTCCTACAGTCGGCCTCTCCTGACATGGCTGATAACAGATAGTAATAGATTGTATTCCCCTGTCCTACAGTCGGCCTCTCCTCTCCTGACATGGCTCATAACAGATAGTAATAGATTGTATTCCCCTGTCCTACAGTTGGCCTCTCCTCTCCTGACATGGCTGATAACAGATAGTAATAGATTGTATTCTCCTGTCCTACAGTCGGCCTCTCCCCTCCTGACATGGCTGATAACAGATAGTAATAGATTGTATTCCCCTGTCCTACAGTCGGCCTCTCCTGACATGGCTGATAACAGATAGTAATAGATTGTATTCCCCTGTCCTACAGTTGGCCTCTCCTCTCCTGACATGGCTGATAACAGATAGTAATAGATTGTATTCTCCTGTCCTACAGTCGGCCTCTCCTCTCCTGACATGGCTGATAACAGATAGTAATAGATTGTATTCTCCTGTCCTACAGTCGGCCTCTCCCCTCCTGACATGGCTGATAACAGATAGTAATAGATTGTATTCCCCTGTTCTACAGTCGGCCTCTCCTGACATGGCTGATAACAGATAGTAATAGATTGTATTCTCCTGTCCTACAGTCGGCCTCTCCTCCCCTGACATGGCTGATAACAGATAGTAATAGATTGTATTCCCCTGTCCTACAGTCGGCCTCTCCTCTCCTGACATGGCTGATAACAGATAGTAATAGATTGTATTCCCCTGTCCTACAGTCGGCCTCTCCTCTCCTGACATGGCTGATAACAGATAGTAATAGATTGTATTCCCCTGTCCTACAGTCGGCCTCTCCTGACATGGCTGATAACAGATAGTAATAGATTGTATTCTCCTGTCCTACAGTCGGCCTCTCCTCTCCTGACATGGCTGATAACAGATAGTAATAGATTGTATTCCCCTGTCCTACAGTCGGCCTCTCCTGACATGGCTGATAACAGATAGTAATAGATTGTATTCTCCTGTCCTACAGTCGGCCTCTCCTCCCCTGACATGGCTGATAACAGATAGTAATAGATTGTATTCCCCTGTCCTACAGTCGGCCTCTCCTCCCCTGACATGGCTGATAACAGATAGTAATAGATTGTATTCCCCTGTCCTACAGTCGGCCTCTCCTCCCCTGACATGGCTGATAACAGATAGTAATAGATTGTATTCCCCTGTCCTACAGTCGGCCTCTCCTCTCCTGACATGGCTGATAACAGATAGTAATAGATTGTATTCCCCTGTCCTACAGTCGGCCTCTCCTCTCCTGACATGGCTGATAACAGATAGTAATAGATTGTATTCCCCTGTCCTACAGTCGGCCTCTCCTGACATGGCTGATAACAGATAGTAATAGATTGTATTCCCCTGTCCTACAGTCGGCCTCTCCTGACATGGCTGATAACAGATAGTAATAGATTGTATTCTCCTGTCCTACAGTCGGCCTCTCCCCTCCTGACATGGCTGATAACAGATAGTAATAGATTGTATTCTCCTGTCCTACAGTCGGCCTCTCCTCTCCTGACATGGCTGATAACTGATAGTAATAGATTGTATTCCCCTGTCCTACAGTCGGCCTCTCCCCTCCTGACATGGCTGATAACAGATAGTAATAGATTGTATTCCCCTGTCCTACAGTCGGCCTCTCCTCTCCTGACATGGCTGATAACAGATAGTAATAGATTGTATTCCCCTGTCCTACAGTCGGCCTCTCCTCCCCTGACATGGCTGATAACAGATAGTAATAGATTGTATTCCCCTGTCCTACAGTCGGCCTCTCCTCTCCTGACATGGCTGATAACAGATAGTAATAGATTGTATTCCCCTGTCCTACAGTCGGCCTCTCCTGACATGGCTGATAACAGATAGTAATAGATTGTATTCCCCTGTCCTACAGTCGGCCTCTCCTGATATGGCTGATAACAGATAGTAATAGATTGTATTCCCCTGTCCTACAGTCGGCCTCTCCTCTCCTGACATGGCTGATAACAGATAGTAATAGATTGTATTCCCCTGTCCTACAGTCGGCCTCTCCCCTCCTGACATGGCTGATAACAGATAGTAATAGATTGTATTCCCCTGTCCTACAGTCGGCCTCTCCTCTCCTGACATGGCTGATAACAGATAGTAATAGATTGTATTCCCCTGTCCTACAGTCGGCCTCTCCTGACATGGCTGATAACAGATAGTAATAGATTGTATTCTCCTGTCCTACAGTCGGCCTCTCCTGACATGGCTGATAACAGATAGTAATAGATTGTATTCCCCTGTCCTACAGTCGGCCTCTCCTCTCCTGACATGGCTGATAACAGATAGTAATAGATTGTATTCTCCTGTCCTACAGTCGGCCTCTCCCCTCCTGACATGGCTGATAACAGATAGTAATAGATTGTATTCTCCTGTCCTACAGTCGGCCTCTCCTCTCCTGACATGGCTGATAACAGATAGTAATAGATTGTATTCTCCTGTCCTACAGTCGGCCTCTCCCCTCCTGACATGGCTGATAACAGATAGTAATAGATTGTATTCCCCTGTCCTACAGTCGGCCTCTCCTCTCCTGACATGGCTGATAACAGATAGTAATAGATTGTATTCCCCTGTCCTACAGTCGGCCTCTCCTCTCCTGACATGGCTGATAACAGATAGTAATAGATTGTATTCCCCGTCCTACAGTCGGCCTCTCCTCTCCTGACATGGCTGATAACAGATAGTAATAGATTGTATTCCCCTGTCCTACAGTCGGCCTCTCTTGACATAGCTGATAACAGATAGTAATAGATTGTATTCCCCTGTCCTACAGTCGGCCTCTCCTCTCCTGACATGGCTGATAACAGATAGTAATAGATTGTATTCCCCTGTCCTACAGTCGGCCTCTCCCCTCCTGTCATGGCTGATAACAGATAGTAATAGATTGTATTCTCCTGTCCTACAGTCGGCCTCTCCCCTCCTGACATGGCTGATAACAGATAGTAATAGATTGTATTCCCCTGTCCTACAGTCGGCCTCTCCTCTCCTGACATGGCTGATAACAGATAGTAATAGATTGTATTCCCCTGTCCTACAGTCGGCCTCTCCTCTCCTGACATGGCTGATAACAGATAGTAATAGATTGTATTCCCCTGTCCTACAGTCGGCCTCTCTTGACATGGCTGATAACAGATAGTAATAGATTGTATTCTCCTGTCCTACAGTCGGCCTCTCCTGACATGGCTGATAACAGATAGTAATAGATTGTATTCCCCTGTCCTACAGTCGGCCTCTCCTCTCCTGACATGGCTGATAACAGATAGTAATAGATTGTATTCTCCTGTCCTACAGTCGGCCTCTCCTCTCCTGACATGGCTGATAACAGATAGTAATAGATTGTATTCTCCTGTCCTACAGTCGGCCTCTCCTCTCCTGACATGGCTGATAACAGATAGTAATAGATTGTATTCCCCTGTCCTACAGTCGGCCTCTCCTGATATGGCTGATAACAGATAGTAATAGATTGTATTCCCCTGTACTACAGTCGGCCTCTCCTCTCCTGACATGGCTGATAACAGATAGTAATAGATTGTATTCTCCTGTCCTACAGTCGGCCTCTCCTGATATGGCTGATAACAGATAGTAATAGATTGTATTCTCCTGTCCTACAGTCGACCTCTCCTCTCCTGACATGGCTGATAACAGATAGTAATAGATTGTATTCCCCTGTCCTACAGTCGGCCTCTCCTGATATGGCTGATAACAGATAGTAATAGATTGTATTCCCCTGTCCTACAGTCGGCCTCTCCTCTCCTGACATGGCTGATAACAGATAGTAATAGATTGTATTCCCCTGTCCTACAGTCGGCCTGTCCTCTCCTGACATGGCTGATAACAGATAGTAATAGATTGTATTCCCTGTCCTACAGTCGGCCTCTCCCCTCCTGACATGGCTGATAACAGATAGTAATAGATTGTATTCCCCTGTCCTACAGTCGGCCTCTCCTCTCCTGACATGGCTGATAACAGATAGTAATAGATTGTATTCCCCTGTCCTACAGTCGGCCTCTCCTGACATGGCTGATAACAGATAGTAATAGATTGTATTCCCTGTCCTACAGTCGGCCTCTCCTCTCCTGACATGGCTGATAACAGATAGTAATAGAGTTGTGGTAACTTTTGCAGAGTTTCTGCCGTCTTATCTTTGTTACTCTCCCGGTAATTCTCTGACATTAGCGGATTTACAATAACCGGGGATTATAATATTTCTGCGGTTCCAGATCTCTGCGCCTGTGACAGCCCCGCGCCGCCGATGTGTCAGCTTTGTGGCGACAGGTGCAGAAGTATTTAAGGCTGCGTTATCTGTACTCGTAGCTTAGTGACAAAACCCCCATCATCCTCCTCCGGCTGAACGTGCTCGCAGCGAAAGGAATTAAAGAGCGATTAATGAGAACTAATTGACCATCCGGAGCCTCAGCAGAGACGGCAGCTTATGTCCTCCGAGAGCCGGAAGATTAGTCGCCACCTCCCGTGTCACCCTGACAGATATGTACTCTGCTGTGTCATGTGCAGAGACAGGGGCTGTATCTGAGGAGGGGGCGACTGAGCGTAGGGGATGAATGGATGGATAGATAGGAGATACATAAGTTCTATAGATCTTCTATCTATCAATCTAGGACTTGCAGGTCTTCTCTATGGGGGGGGGCAGGACTCTGCATATCTGTCAGATGGATTGTATGAACGTGATGTGACTGCTTGTATTGTTGGATACAAGCAGTCATTGATCTGGTTGTCGCCGCCGTACAGTTTGCATATTGTTGTCGGTATTTGCCGTCTCGTGCTCCCGGCATACAGGAATTATATACCCGTCCATAGACAATGATGAATGAGAATTTGCTTGCTGTCAGCAGATGCTAGGCATATTTACATGGCGCACCGATCCGGAACGTTCACCTGATCATCAGCCTGTGTAACAGGGCCTTTAACCCCTTACTGATGAGCCCATAAGGAAATGATGGAAGGGAATTATTGGATACGGCAGATGCCCAGAGGCTGAGCGAGCGCCATCTCCATCAGGTCTGAGATCCAGCGCTAGTGATCACCGCCACATAACCCCTCCGGCAATGGGCGGCTGATGCAACCGGGGAATCTAAGGGGCTCCCTTAATCGTTCATGTACTGAATAGCTCTTGTGTAATAAGACCACAGGAGCCATGTGGTTACAATGGAGGTGAGCTATAACAACTCGCCACGTTTTTGGATAATCACTACAGATCCATGAATACTGAGCACGTCACTGATACAATGTTGCAATTCTGTCACCTGTAGCTTCTATTCCTGCAGTCCTAGGCGATACAGTATATCGTTATTAATCCACATCTTCTCCCTTTCCAGTAACAATGCGCCAATTCGATCATCCGCATATTGTGAAACTAATAGGGGTGATCACAGAGAACCCGGTCTGGATCATCATGGAGCTGTGTACCCTGGGGGAGGTAAGCCCAAAGCAGCGCAATATTTATTACATTTGTGTGGTTTTCTGGCTAATAAATGTATCCTCAGAATCGGTTCTCAGTATCAGATTATTGAGGGTCCGACACTGATACACAGAGAACGGAGCAGGAAGCAGACAGCGCCGTTCTTACTGTAGTGGCCAGATTAGGTACTACAGGTCAACCACGGAGAGCAGTGTGTTGTGGGTTCTCAGGTGAAACATGGTGGAGTTAGTCTTATATGAGCACAAAGCTTTGGATGTGAATGGGAACATGACATGAAAGCAGTGATGAGATTCTCATGGTCTCGAGGGCAGGGCATTCCTTTATAACTTTGGGGCATTACTCTTTGAGCAGCTTTCCTTTGTTGAGGTTTTCTATATGTGACGTTTTCGGCTTTTCATTCTTCTTTCCCAGCTGCGATCGTTCCTACAAGTCCGAAAATACAACCTGGACCTGGCGTCGCTGATTCTCTACGCGTACCAGCTTAGCACAGCACTGGCCTATCTGGAGAGCAAGCGCTTTGTACATAGGTGAGAACATGCGTCTGCACCTTGCGTCTCCATTCACATCCTGCGGGCGCCACTTGTGTTTGTTACACGGTTTATATGTGTATATGGGATACATAATGCACTGCACATTATATAGCTCCTATACCTGTATTTTTATGTATGGGGTCTTGGATGTGTATGACTAGTGTAACTTTTAAGCTACACTGTATAATCTGTTGCAGGCGCCTATATTCAGTATGCCATTTATTGTGTTGTATTATGTGACGTCTGGGCCCCCTTAGAGTAGGTGAAGATGGAGTAGTATGTAGACCCTTATAGGCCCCAACGTCTGTGTGCACCTCCGGTGGTGCATAAAACAGACTCCCAGTATGCACAGCCATGGTGACCTGAGCAATCACAGGCAAGTAGTGACCCCTGCTGGTGACTGTGTGTAAGTGACTAAATCCATGAAGCCGCAGCCTCGCACTACCAAGCCTGCACACGGTGATGAAGTAGAGGCGGACAGTTTGGCCATTAGCCCTCTTGTTTTAAGTCACTTTACAGGGGTTTGCAGCAAGTAAAGGGGTTTTCTGTGTTTCTTATAATTCTTCAGTTTCCTTTCCTAATGTTTGATATTTTCTCTTCCAGGGATATCGCAGCTAGGAACGTCTTGGTCTCCACTTGTGACTGTGTCAAGTTAGGAGATTTTGGACTGTCTCGGTATATGGAGGACAGTACATATTATAAAGGTAAGGGGTGTAATCCTGACACTTACAGATTCTCTTATTTTATTAAACCTGTCCTTATACACGAGACCTCGTATAAGAGGGGGAAGGGGGCGTCTGTCACCGGGCTCAGTGTGGCCTTGATTTCCATGGCATCCATTCACTTGTGACCCCTGTACGGTACGATCTGTGGAATCCCCAACGACGTTCATAGTATAAGAGGTGAATGGTCAGAAAAGTTCTTCAACTTTCTAATATTGCTCATGTTTCAGTTCCTGTGTGTTTGGATCTCTGTTTGCTGTCAGTGAATAGCAACCTACTGAATAACATCCAGAGACTTAAACCCTATCCTGACCATAGGTGCAGGTCTCCTTGCATGAGAGACCTCTGATACACTGCGAGGACACCTCACCTGTGACAAAACTTACAGGCTAGATTATACGGGTGAATTCCATCTGCAGAATATACTCATTGGCCATGTTCCCCTGGACTGAGTCTTGCCCAGAGACCCGGGCTCATATACAGCCAAAGTATAGCGTTCTGTGTCTCCCATTGAAGTGAATGGCAGGGGTTTATTTGCTTTTTCTTGAAGCTGCATTGACAACACCCCCCTGTTCTCAGGATCTTGGGAGGGGAGGGCTCAGCAGTCATACCCGCACCATTCAGCAATTTAACCTCTATCCTATTCTCAAATGTTTATCTCTAACCCACCCTCCATTATTTAGATATGGCCCCAATTAATATTCACATGTTGTATGCAAACAAAGAGTTAATCACCAACTGGGCAGCGACCTAAGATCTTCTCCTGGGGCGGAGTCTCCATCAATGCCCCGCCCATCATTGCATAGTAGTGTTGGAGTGCTTTGGCCTCCAGTGTCGTCGTCTTCCAGTAAGAGCGATTAGATGAGATCACGGTGCTCTGACACTTCTGTGCATTGAATGGGCGGGGCATTGATGGAGACTCCGCCCCCTGTAGAATTTAGGTTGCTGCCCAGTTGGTCATTAACTCTTTGTTTGCATTTTGTGCAGGCATCTAAATGCCGTGGCCTCTGACAGCTGATCTGTGAGGGTGCCGGGTGTTGCTCATCCTGTATTATCAGTGTCTTAGTCTTGGAGAGCCTTGGAACTTTGCAATATCAGTAATAACTTTTCAGTATTTGACTTTCTTTTGGTTTTTTGGGGGACAATTTTTAGTGTTTTGGTCGTTTTCTGTATTTTTCCTGCTGAGAAATTAATTTTGTTTTTTGTTTTTCCCTATTTTGCAGCTTCCAAAGGTAAACTTCCTATCAAATGGATGGCTCCAGAGTCCATAAACTTCCGGCGCTTTACCTCTGCGAGTGACGTGTGGATGTTTGGTGAGTGTGCACGAACATGACTAGTGTATCCAGGCTCCAGTGTCACCATATACCCTGCCTTGCATTGTATTCAGTGTATGAGACTGACCAGCCTGCAATGTTTCCCACTGCATGGTGGTACATTGGAGAGCATCTGTGCAAGGACTGGCAAATGGAGCCCATTCCCTGCACGGTGGGTGCCCTGAAGTGCTGCTGTGAAGTGAATGGGTCTCTGTAACAGCACTGCCACCCCTGCATTCATAGGAATTTTTTTATATACTATTTTACTGCTTGCTTTCATTGAATGGCAGCATTCCTCTTGAGGCCTGGTTCACATCTACTTTCGGTATTCCGTTCGGGGAGTCTGCATGGGGACCCCCAGAAGGAATACCGAACACAATGACAAGCAGAGAGCTTATGAAAGAACACAGACCCCATAGACTATAATGCGGCCGTGTCTTTTCCGCGCAGTGTCTGCACGGAACATATGGAGAGAAGAGTAGTACATGAAGTACTTTCCTCTCCACATAACTTGTGCGGACACTGCACGGGACACACACAGACCCCATTATAGTTTATGTTCCGTTCAGGGAGTCTGCTTGGGGACACCTCCAAATGGAAACCTATACGCACTAAAAAGTGGTTACCTGGAAAACCCGCAGAACCCATAGACTATAATGGGGTCCGTGTGGTTTCCAAAAGATAAATTTTGGAAAACTGCAAAACCTGGGCAACACGGTGGCTCAGTGGTTAGCACTGCAGCCTTGCAGCACTGGAGTCCTGTGTTCAAATCCCGCCAGGAACAAGATCTGCAAGGAGTTTGTATGTTCTCCCCGTGTTTGCGTGGACTTCTTCCCATTCTACAAAGACATACTGATAGGGAAAAAAATGCACATTGTGATCCCTATTTCATATATCCCTATATGGGGTTCACAATCTACATTGAAAAAAACCCAAAAAACTGCAAAACCTCTTAAGAGCTCTCGGGTGGTCCTGAACTAGATAAAGGGATTCTCCATCCAGTCCGGCTCCGCTTTCTTTAGTTTTTGGTCTGTTTTTAGTATTTTCGTCACCAGGGTCATAGTCTGTCTCCAGCCGCCAGTCCTGGTCACCTCTGCTTGGCCACGGCCTTGCCAAATGATGAATTCCTCTTCGGAGTGGATGATGATTTATTGAGGATCGCCCTAATAAAACACAAACTCTCGCCCTTCCCGCACGATTTGGCCAGTGCCAGCCGCAGACATGACTCGTCACTCAGGGTTGTTTTCTCCATAAAAGGCGACACTTACAATTATCTGTGCGGAATCCACCACTGATTCCAAATAGCCGGCTGCAACTACAACTCCCAGCATGCTCTGACAATCCCCAGTGAGAAGTTCAGCGACTTTCTAGTTATGTTTCGATTCCCTACTGATGCAAAGTTCCTGCTTGTTGTCAGTGAATATCCCAGTACAGACTTATTGCTTCCCACAGCGGAGTGTTTGTTACAATTGCATTCAGTCTTTGTCCTTTACAGATCAGGGTTTTCTCTCGATGATTTGCGGACCCGGTTTGTGTTTTTGCTGATGTTTTGTCGTCTCCCCAGGTGTGTGTATGTGGGAAATCTTAATGTACGGAGTGAAGCCTTTCCAGGGCGTGAAGAATAACGATGTGATTGGTCGGATAGAGAACGGCGAACGCCTGCCCATGCCTCCCAATTGCCCCCCTACACTCTATAGCCTTATGACAAAGTGCTGGGCGTACGACCCGAGCCGGAGGCCGCGGTTTACAGAGCTCAAAGCGCAACTAAGGTAAGAGGAGCCCCCCCGTGGGGTAACGGGCTGCTTTGTTTTTTTTCTCTGGTTTAATAAAGTTTTGTCATTCGAATAAATAAAATGCCTTCATCAGATTTTAGGGGGTTAATTAGGATTTCCTTGAAGTGTTTTGGTTTTTTTCTTCAAAACTATCAAATTTGAGATGATTTGATGATCGGGATCCCCACCGATCACTTGTTTAACCCCTTAAGAACCAGAACTATTTTTGCTCCTTAAAGGGATTGTCCAGGAGTTACAGATCTTTACTTGGAGGCCCGGGGAAGGTAAAGATCATGTAATATATATTCACCCGTCCTGCGCTCCACTGTCTCCAAGGCTGTCCAGTCCATCGATGTCTGGACGCTTTTTCTGCTGAAAGTCCTTCCCGGACGTGACCGCTGAGGTCAATCAGCAATCACAGGAACTACACGCAACATCACCAGGGACATAGGTGAGCGACATCATTCCTGGACAATCCCTTTAAGGACAAAGCATCAATTTTCTTTTTTTTTTTTTTTTTCACCGTTCTATTACAAGCACTTTGTATACATGTGTTGCCATACGTGGGCTTGGTTTTTGCAGTATTAGCTGTATTTTTAATAGCGTCAGTTTTGCTATTGACTTTTGCACTACAAATTTTGCAGTGTTCATTGTATGGTGAAAGCAACATCTGTACGACTAAGGTGACACCAAATATGTCTTACCAAAACATTTTAATGGGGAGTCTGAGTGTGTTGTATTGTTTTTTTGTACAATATTTTATTTTTACGTTCCCCAAGTCCCCCTAGAGTACTTTCACCACTAGGGGGCTTGCTCTCCGTTCAGTATAAGTGCATTGCAGTTCATTGCTCCTGTTATTGAATTGCATCAGGCATTGCATTAGCAGGTCCCTATGATGGTGTTCGTGGGTGCCTTTCTTAGGACCTGGGCTGCCATAGCAGCCTATCACACTACAGGTGACCTGTTCAGTTGTCAGTTTCACTGACTGACACCTAACATGCAGTGGTCACTATTGTGTGCAGCATCTCGAGGGTTAAACAGCCGGGATCGGCATTAATCCTGGATGGGTCATCAGTAACAATTAACATTGCCCCACATGACCCTGTCCTGGTGTAAGGAGTGTAAGTTTAGGTGCACACAGTCCCCGGAGGACGCACCTGATTTATGGTGAGACATGCACCTCATTACGAATCAGGAGCACACTCCAGCGGGGGACGGGAGTATCAAGAAATCACCCCCAAAGTCTATTAGCAGGTCAGCAATGATCTGGCAGTATATGGAGCTGCCCACAGTGTGATATTCTTTTGCAAATCCTAATTCCCTTGATCCACCAGCGCCCCCCGGTTACACATCCAGTTGACCGCTTATATCCATATATAGATATTCAGTTCACACCTATAGGAGTGAGATCTAAACAAGGCGTCCTGATGCGGCCCCTGAAGATTTATCCTACGTTCTCCCGTCGTTCATTTGCGCTGCTGGAGCATTAAATATTTACAACAAGCGGTATGGCGGGCGTATGTCACTGTGAATACTGAGCAGGCCGACAGTGCGGGGGTAGACCTGAGTGGGGGTGCAGGTCCCGGCTCTTAAAGGAGCACCAAACCTAGAAATGAGTGATACCAGTACTCAGAGAGTGTGATCATCTCTTATCAGTCTGCTGCTCTCCTTGTGACCTGAGCACCATTACGGTCAAACAAGAGCAAAGAGACTTAAGGGAGACTTTTGGCAGTCGGACCCCCAACAATCAAATTCTTATCTCCTATCTTGTGGACAAGTGTCCTTGTCCGTACAACCCTCTTATAACATTCTGCAGACAGGGGAGGGAGAGGCTCCTGCTGCAGCCAGTTGTCTTATAGCCTGTTACTGGGCCATGTGCTGGGTCTTGCTGGAGCTCGTGAGACGTACCGAGGAGATATCTTTATAAATTATCAATGAAAGTAAGGCATAAAAGGTATTTATCAGGATTTAGATATGGATGAGCTATGGCTAGGATAGGTCACTTGTATTATTAGGTCGGGGAGATCCAACTCCCAGGACTCCTATGATCTGCTGATAACAGCGCAGCGCTGTTCTCTGTGTAGTGGCCGTTCCTGGGTACTGCAAGTCCGCTACCATTCACGCAAATAGGGATTGACCTTTGGGAGCGAGGTTGTAGCAAGAAGCCCGCTGGTATTGAGGCCGTGGCAGGGAACCACAGAGGAGTGTTCTTTTATTTTTGTGACTATTTTATACCACTTTTATTGAAATAAAATGCAGGAACTCGACAGTTAACACTCTGAGGTGCCGGTAAGGTTTCCTGCTCATCTCCTAAAGTGCCTTGTGGGACCTGCACCGGGTGAATCCCAAGATCTCGGGTTCATGAAACACTAAATATTGGGTATATTTGGGTACATGGAGATGGTCAGGACAGTTTCGGGTTCGCTGCAGTGGTCAAATCCTTTACATCAGGGATAGGGAACCTTCGGCTCTCCAGCTGCTGTGAAACTACAACTCCCATCATGCTCCATTCACTTCCATGGGAGTTCCAAGAACAGCAGAGCCAGTATGCATGCTGGGAGTTGTAGTTTTGCAACAGCTGGAGAGCCGTACGTTCCCTACCCCTGCTTTACATGATATTCTGTATGTATGTAGCTCATCTGATCATGTGGTGCTGTACATATGTAGCAGAGTTGATGTGATCCTCTAGTATGGCATTGTGGTACCTGTGGGGTCTATTTTGCCTATCTGGCTGGGAGACGTCTTACATTTGCCAGCTTCCGGCTAGCTGAGACTGGGCCCACATCTGCGTTAGAGTCTCTACGAGTCGGCCCGTCTGCTTTCATCTGGTGCTTTCAGCTAAACAGAATGTAGCCGTCCGTTGTTCTGCTCCTCTGACACCCTATAGATAGATGGATATATATAGACTGGATCGGCTCTGCTACATCTTCACGTACCATGTGATACTACATTTGGTCCCAGCAGTGCCTTTGTCTCCTCTCGCCGTGTAGACGTGACATTGGGATGGGCGCTATATATTTCTTCGAATTATCTTGTAAATTAAATGTCCTGTCCTAAGACGTCTCGTAAGATCCAATTCCCCTTCTCGATTTCATTAAAATCAAATTTGTAAAATAACTTGTCGACTAATCCGATAAAAGCAGAACCCGTGACCGCGCTCGTCGTCTTCGCGTCTTCTCGTGTCTCTGTACAAGTTTCCTCTCCTTTGGATCAATGGGCATCTTGTGCTCTCACCCCTTTCTTCGGGGGTCCGCTCCCCGGCCCTGAATGAGGCCTCTTGTGAGATTTCGGAGGAATCTGCCTGAAGATCCACTTGTTCTGTTTCCTGTCAATTAGCGCAATCGCCTGCGTTCACGGATAAACACTTCTGAGACATTCCACATCTTGGATTTCATAGGAAGAAGCCAAGACTGCAGACGTTACATGTCCAGTACAAGACGTCTTATTATGGAAATTTTCTTCTTTGGCTCATTAAAAAAATTATAATTTTTTTTTAACTTTTATGAGATTTGGAAGAGACAGGGGTGCAGCCTTGCGGGGAGAGGGGTGCAGCCTTGTGGGGGGTTGGAGAATGCAGCCTTGTGGGGGGAGGGGATGCAGCCATGTGGGGAGAATGCAGCCTTGGGGGGGGGGGGGGGAATGTAGCCATGTGAAGGGTGCAGCCTTGTGTGTGTGTGTGGGGGGGGGGGGGGGTGCAGCCTTGCAGGGGTTGAATAATGCAGCCTTGCAGGGGTTGCAGCCTTGTAGGGGGGAGGGGATGCAGCCTTGTGGGGGGGGGGATGTAGCCATGTGAAGGGTGCAGCCTTGTGGGGGGAGGGGGTGCAGCCATGTGGGGGTTGGAGAACGCAGCCTTGCAGGGGTTGTAGCCTTGTAGGGGGGAGGGGATGCAGCCTTGTGTGGGGCGGGTGCAGCCATGTGGCGGGTTGGAAAATGCAGCATTGTGGGGGGGTGCAGCCATGTGGTGGGGGGTTGATGAATGCAGCCATGTAGGGAGGAGGAGTGCAGCCATGTGGTGGGTGCGACCATTTGGGGGTCCTGGAACCGGTTCACATAGAGGAATTTGCAGCAGATTTTGAGGCAGAGTTCCTAAAGATCTTAGGGTTATTATTTGCTTCAGTCTTTTCTTGGCTGTTTTATATCTGGTTATGATCGGTGACCCCGGTGTCCCCCAGACTCCTGCCCCATGCTTTACACTGCAGCGCTGTTCCCTGAGGTGCCGGCTATAGTCAGTGACCCCAGTATCGCTGCTTTGTGCGAGGTCATCTGACATCTTCCTCTTGTCTTATGCGTTGCTCTGGCTTCTGTCCTTGCTTTACACTGCAGCTCGCACAGCTGTGACCAGTGACCCCAGGATGGCTGCTCTGTCTGTCGGATTCTGCGGTCATCTGAATTGGTAATCTGGGGGTATTCCGGAAATTGGGGCTCAATCCCTGGGGCTTCATGTAACCTCAGCATTGTCCCAAGAGTGCAGCTTTACTGCCAAAACGCTGTCTCTTACGGCTCCACATAGGACATGGGAATAAGGCCATACATTATGGCGGCATTAATCTGTACAGCACAGTATAGCAGCATTACGTGAGCAGGATATGGCAGCATAGTATTAGGTAATGGTTGATCACTATAGGGGAGGACCGAGCACTTCTTTGAAGTATAAATAGGATAATCTATGGGGCCATGTTTAAGGGGGTCAGGTATATGGCACAGACTCTGACCATTTGATAATCCGCCACCAGATCTGGTTAATACCGATATACAGGGATTGGCTTCTCAGTATTGTCACATTGTCTCGCTTTGCTATCAGCCACGTTCAGTTCCTCCCCTGCATCTTATTGCCAAAAACCGGTCATTAAATCAGTCTTGTCTGTAGCTAAAAATACCGCGTTTGGGAAAATGTCACAATGTGACTCCTTGGCCCCGGGTCCTATTATTCTGTGCCGGGATAAGTTATTCAGCAGCTGGAGACGAGAGGCCAGAGCTCTCCCATGGCTCGGGGTCCCTCGCTCCACATCCTGGGCTCTGGCGTTATTTATAATGTGTGGGGGAGGGGGTCCGACACTGGTGGGCGCAGCCGCCGCTATAGCGATATATGTATAATGTGGGGGAGGGGGTCCGACACTGGTGGGCGCAGCCACCGCTATAGCAATTTATATATAATAATATGTGGGGGAGGGGGTCCGACACTGGTGGGCGCAGCCACCGCTATAGCAATTTATATATAATGTGTGGGGGAGGGGGTCCGACACTGGTGGGTGCAGCCGCCGCTATAGCGATTTATATATAATATGTGGGGGAGGGGGTCCGACACTGGTGGGTGCATGTGTGGGGGAGGGGGTCCGACACTGGTGGGCGCAGCCACCGCTATAGCAATTTATATATAATGTGTGGGGGAGGGGGTCCGACACTGGTGGGTGCAGCCGCCGCTATAGCGATTTATATATAATATGTGGGGGAGGGGGTCCGACACTGGTGGGTGCATGTGTGGGGGAGGGGGTCCGACACTGGTGGGTGCATGTGTGGGGGAGGGGGTCCAACACTGGTGGGTGCACCGCTATAGCGATCTATATATAATATGTGGGGGAGGGGGTCCGACACTTGTCCGGTGGGTGCACCGCTATAGCGATCTAGGGGGAGGGGGTCCGACACTTGTCCGGTGGGTGCAGCCACCGCTATAGCGATTTTATATTCCAAGATCTCTGCTTGCTGTCAGTAAAAAGAAATATTCCTTATATACCTTTGGGCGCCATAAACCCCCACAGTATACGTACTTGTCACAGCTGAGGGTTGGTTACAGTTGTCTGTAAGCTGAAGCAATCGGTAACACAAATTTCTCTCCTTTCATGATCGCTTTGTTACAATGTATCTCCCCGAGTCCAGGCTGTTTAGCTCCCAGAGCATTGTCTGTCCTGGATACAATTGTAACAAACCCTCAGCTGTGAGTATTCAGCAGGACATAGATTGTATATAGAATGGTTTCCTTTCACTGGCAGCAAACAGAGATCTTGAAAATCTGGAAAGTTGATCCTGAGAAATGTAGAGGAAAGATGCGGAGATTTACATTCCACGGCGATTATTTACATCCATCCGGAAAACCCGTGTGAGGACGTCTGGAAGGCATGTCAGGCATGCGGAGTTGTGTCAGCGCCGCCGCGCAGCAGAGTGTGTGTGTTATGGTCTGCAGGACGGAGGCTTCTCGTCACATCGCGCATACGGGGGACGCTATAGAAGCTTTCCAACAAGGGAAGTCATTGCTGTCTCCTCCTCTACATGAGTAATATGGGAAATTCTGATTCACTGCTTGGGGGGCTCAGACCCGGCCGCAGATAATGTCACGTCAAGAGGCTCCTCGGCAGGGCAGTGACGGGGCGAGGCTGCGCCACATCTGGGATTTAGTGGCCTTGTCTAGGACGTGCAGGAGCTTTCATGTCACCAGAGAGATTCCAGGCCTTCTCTTAAAGTGTCTGCAGTGATGGCTCCCGTCCAACATTAACAATCCACATAGCAGAGCGGGGAGGCGGCAGCTGCGAGCCCACATCCACATTGTCACGTTAGCCTCTCTGCACGGCCCCGGTAAGTTATGGACGCAGGTTTATGACTCACTTTGTATTGGGAATGTTCAGATGTAGCAGAGTTGAATTTATCATTTACTGCCATGTAGTTTATTGCTTGTCTGCAGCCCTGGGTGACGATAAAGCGCCATTGTGTCTCTAATGCTTTTTCAAGTGACAAGATGTTCCCCAGTTTCTGCTCTGCTGTGTTTGGTGCTGCAGCAGGGACCTTTTGTTCTGTTATAGCCGGTGCCTTCTCTATATGGCCCTCCTGCACCTGGCGCTGTCTCTGCTGTCTTACATGGCATCGCCAAACATCACATTCCCTGCTGAACATGGAGACTTCTCCTCTTTTGTCCTGAATGTGGTGCTGCCTTTTCTGCCCTGCTGTACCTGACGCCTTCTCTCTACCGCCCTGCTGTACCTGACGCCTTCTCTCTACCGCCCTGCTGTACCTGACGCCTTCTCTCTACCGGCCCTGCTGTACCCGTCACCTTCTCTCTACCGCCCTGCTGTACCCGTCACCTTCTCTCTACCGCCCTGCTGTACCCGTCACCTTCTCTCTACCGCCCTGCTGTACCCGTCACCACCTCTCTACCACCCTGCTGTACCTGACGCCTTCTCTCTACCGCCCTGCTGTACCCGTCACCTTCTCTCTACCGCCCTGCTGTACCTGTCACCTTCTCTATACCGCCCTGCTGTGCCCGTCACCTTCTCTCTACCATCCTGCTGTGCCCGTCACCTTCTCTCTACCGCCCTGCTGTACCTGTCACCTTCTCTCTACCGCCCTGCTGTACCTGGCTCCTTCTCTCTACCGCCCTGCTGTACCTGTCACCTTCTCTCTACCGCCCTGCTGTACCTGTCACCTTCTCTCTACCGCCCTGCTGTACCTGTCACCTTCTCTCTACCGCCCTGCTGTACCTGTCACCTTCTCTCTACCGCCCTGCTGTACCTGTCACCTTCTCTCTACCGCCCTGCTGTACCCGACCTCTTTCTACCGCCCTTCTTTACCTGTCACCTTCTCTCTACCGCCCTGCTGTACCCGTCACCTTCTCTCTACCGCCCTGCTGTACCTGTCACCTTCTCTCTACCGCCCTGCTGTACCTGTCACCTTCTCTCTACCGCCCTGCTGTACCTGTCACCTTCTCTCTACCGCCCTGCTGTACCTGTCACCTTCTTTCTACCGCCCTGCTGTACCTGGCTCCTTCTCTATACCGCCCTGCTGTACCTGTCACCTTCTCTATACCGCCCTGCTGTACCTGTCACCTTCTCTCTACCGCCCTGCTGTACCTGTCACCTTCTCTCTACCGCCCTGCTGTACCCGTCACCTTCTCTCTACCGCCCTGCTGTACCCGTCACCTTCTCTCTACCGCCCTGCTGTACCCGTCACCTTCTCTCTACCGCCCTGCTGTACCTGTCACCTTCTCTCTACCGCCCTGCTGTACCTGTCACCTTCTCTCTACCGCCCTGCTGTACCTGTCACCTTCTCTCTACCGCCCTGCTGTACCTGTCACCTTCTCTCTACCGCCCTGCTGTACCTGTCACCTTCTCTCTACCGCCCTGCTGTACCTGATGCCTTCTCTCTACCGCCCTGCTGTACCCGTCACCTTCTCTCTACCGCCCTGCTGTACCCGACCCTTCTCTGTACCGTCACCTTCTCTCTACCGCCCTGCTGTACCTGTCACCTTCTCTCTACCGCCCTGCTGTACCCGTCACCTTCTCTCTACCGCCCTGCTGTACCCGGCTCCTTCTCTATACCGCCCTGCTGTACCCGTCACCTTCTCTCTACCGCCCTGCTGTGCCCGTCACCTTCTCTATACCGCCCTGCTGTGCCCGTCACCTTCTCTCTACCGCCCTGCTGTACCTGTCACCTTCTCTCTACCGCCCTGCTGTACCTGTCACCTTCTCTCTACCGCCCTGCTGTACCTGTCACCTTCTCTCTACCGCCCTGCTGTACCTGTCACCTTCTCTCTACCGCCCTGCTGTACCTGTCACCTTCTCTCTACCGCCCTGCTGTACCTAACACCTTCTCTCTACCGCCCTGCTGTACCGTCACCTTCTCTCTACCGCCCTGCTGTACCCGTCACCTTCTCTCTACCGCCCTGCTGTACCCGTCACCTTCTCTCTACCGCCCTGCTGTACCTGTCGCCTTCTCTCTACCGCCCTGCTGTACCCGTCACCTTCTCTCTACCGCCCTGCTGTACCTAACACCTTCTCTCTACCGCCCTGCTTTACCCGTCACCTTCTCTCTACCGCCCTGCTGTACCCGTCACCTTCTCTCTACCGCCCTGCTGTACCCGTCACCTTCTCTCTACCGCCCTGCTGTACCCGTCACCTTCTCTCTACCGCCCTGCTGTACCCGTCACCTTCTCTCTACCGCCCTGCTGTACCCGTCACCTTCTCTCTACCGCCCTGCTGTACCTCTCGTCCTCTCTGTGGCTTCGAGCACTTGCTCCTCTCCTGCTGTTCCTTTCTTTTGCTGCGTTAGACAGATGGATTTATGGTTTTCTGTTTCTCACCTGCCTCCGTCTCCATCTTGCTTGTGATATTCTCGTCGCACACAGATAGTCCCGTATACTGTAGCGGAGGGGGAGGGGGCTTCCTCTGTAGGACACACAGTGACAGCTGACCCTCCCCGTAACATTCTCTCGCCGCCCGCCATCCATAGTCTCCGTCTCTTTGTATTTTTCAGTACGATACTAGAAGAGGAGAAGCTTCAGCAGGAGGAGCGGATGAGGATGGAGTCCAGGAGGCAGGTGACCGTGTCCTGGGATTCAGGGGGCTCCGACGAGGCCCCACCAAAGGTCAGTCACTTGTAAGGGGGGGGGAGTATTTTATTATATTGTGAAATAAATGGGATTTTACATATTTAGGGGTACAAGATTAGTATTGAACTTTCACCCCCATACCCTTCCAACATGGCTGAGCAGCTTCTGATCGGGCGATTTGCAACCGCAGATATTTGTACTGCCCCAACAACTGGGGGTGCACAGACCGCTATGTCTTAAAGGAGAGACTCTCATATTGATGGACTATCTTGGGACAGATCCTCAATATGTGATCAATGGCGGATCAGCTGCTCAAAGAGACCAGCCTAGTCCTTGTACCGATGACATCAGCTCAGTCCCATTCAAATGAATAGTCCTGAGCTTCAATGTCACGCATAGCCACTATACTGTGCTTTGGTATTACGTGGAGTCGCCCGTCACCATATTGGAAATATCTGCTGGAAACAGGTGCTAGATAAAGCGGTACGTAATAAAACCTCGTCTCAGCCCCAAGCGAGACTCTTATAACTTCCCGCGCTGACATTTTCTCCTGTATATATTCATAGTTTTTCTATCGGCTGCAGAGTTTCCTCTCAGGAAGCCGCTGTCCTGATGTCAGGAGCCGTCACCGCAGCGAAAATAACAAGAACATTCAAGTTTTTTTTTATGTTCATTTTAAGATATTGGCGTTTACACAACGGGAAGGGGACGGGTGGTGCAAAATGGAAAAAAAATGGGACGGGGCGCCACTAAAGATGCCCAGGATAGGATAGAGATCTAGTTGGCCAATAGGTACATCACAATGTCCGCCTCTTGGGACCCCCAGCAATGGGCTGTAATGTGGGGGGATCTATTTCCCTGTAGCACCTCCACAGGAGAAGTGAAGTATTACACATTGGCCATCCGAATCATAGTCTGCCTGTACAATAGAGAGACTCTGGCCAAGAGATCACCACCCTGGACATCAGAGGACATCACACTCCCTCTCCAAAAAAACAACAACACAGAATTCCTTAAAGGGATTTCTGGATCTTAAAGCTGTCCCGGGTGCCAAATATAGCGCAGTACGTTGCATAGTGGCTGTGCTTGGTATTGCGGTTCAGTCCCAATCACTTGAATGGGACTGAGCTGCTGCTGTGCCATGTGACGATGAATGTAAAGCCTTCAGCACTATCTTGTAATACCACGTCTCCCCTGTAGTGGGTGCTGCAGTTCTTTGATCACTAGTACACAAGCCAGACACTTGTTCTGCCTGCACGGGGGCATTTCTGACCCTTGACCCCGGTACTTGAGTAACTTGAACAGTTGTATGAGGTGAAGGGTCCTGATAGGGCGGAGCGGCTGAGCTGTTTATTGATAGGAATACATCTCAGAGGTTAAGGGTCACCCTTGTGGTCTGTGCACCTGTCCCATCACCCCCTGCACTGGGTGTCCTAGGGGACAGCTGCTGATGTGACGCGTCCCCCCACATGTCCGCCGCCTGTCTTGGGTTACACAGTGACCTCTGCTTATTCTTCTCTGTTTTTGGATTGCAGCCCAGCAGACCCGGATATCCGAGCCCGAGGTCCAGCGAAGGTTTCTTCCCCAGTCCTCAGCACATGGTGCAGCCAAACCACTACCAGGTAATGTATAAGGTTATCGGCGCCTCTGCTGAGCTGCAATACCAGGCGTGGCCTGTTCCTTGAAGTGGTGCTGTTTCTGGGGGAGGGGGAATAGATTTCTCTTTTCTAAGTTTATACTATGTTGGTCTTCGTCTTCCCTCCTCTCCCACGTTCAGGGGTACTACTTGTGTTTTGGGGGCCCCCCTGCGGCGATGCAGTTTGGGGTCCGGGTGCTGGTTCCAATTGCTTGAGCCGGGGTTGGAACCATCCTAGTATCGCCGCCTCCTCACGTGCCAAAATGGGTCCCCCGGTATAGGGAGCAGTTTATGGAATAGACGTTTCCATTGGAGACTACAACTCCCAGCATGCACTAGTGGCACACAGAGAGGGGTTAGCCTTCCCCTTTAATCCCTCCATTCCCAGTCGATTCCTATTCTGTGCACAGTCAGGGTGCGTCACTTTATGTCACCGCCTGGAAACCTTTACTAATCGGAACTGGGATTGCAGAGCATGTTGTGGTATGTGGGTTAGACCCTATTAGCAGCTCGGGCGAGCCGAAACACGCGTGTAACATGAGAGAGGATCCTCGCCGCTGTGTGTGCATGTGAGGGGGAAGGGGAACTGCCTGATTATGTAAGTGCTGCCTGGGTTCAGCCGTATGTTCCTCTTAGTCATGCCAGAGTAGTAAACGCCACAGGTAGTAAATCTTTCTATGACCTTGTAAACATTTTAGTTGTGTTACATCATGTCTTCTGCTCCAGTCACATCCAAAGCTGCAACGACAATTCTGCAAGCTGTGCGTGCTCCCCCACATACCGCGCCAGCACTCTGCTGTCTAGTGCACTCATCTGCAAAAACATTAAGCAGCACGGGGGACAATGAGCTGTGTAGATCCTGAACTGGTAGATGGAGGAGCTTTGAATGTGACTAGAGTAGAAGATATGATCTACCTATATAGAGACGTAACTCAAGAGATTAATAGAGGCCTAGTCTGCTGCAAAATTATCTCTCCCATCGGCTGGGGATGTCGGGGTGTGCTTGGAGTTGTAGTTCAGCAGCAGCTCGGGGAACCCTGGCTTAATGAGTGTCTCCCATTCTCCTGTCTCCATAGGTGTCCGCTTACCCCGTTACCCACAGAATCCCCTCTATGGCTGGAAATATCTACCCCGGCCAGGCCACAGTCTTAGATCATCACGACTCCTGGAACCATCGGACGCAAGACATCAACATGTGGCAGGCTAATATGGAGGTACGGAGACAACAACGGTCACTAAGATGGCGGAGAACCCCATAGTGATTGACCTGATACTGCCAAATATTCTCAATAATACATGATGTGATTGTAAAGACCTTTCATGGCCTTCTATGTTCACAGGACTCGGGACCTCTGGACATGAGGTGTTTGGGGCAGGTTCTACCCACACATTTAATGGAGGAGCATCTAATACGACAACAGCAGGAGATGGAGGAAGATCAGCGCTGGCTGGAGAAAGAAGAGCGATTCCTGGTGAGTGTCATCTACACGGCACGTGTTATATGTTACATGGAGGGCAGCATACAAGCGTTGTATCCAGAGACTAAACTCTAATGGACTGAGGTTCCTTGGACCTGTGGGATAAAGTAATTCTGGGGCCCTCCTCAAAAAAAACCCCTAGGAAATAGACCAGCGTGCCCCCTCACATTTGGGTGTTTTCTGTTCTCTGGTACTGTGATGGGCCAATGCGGTACCACCAGAACAATGAACTGCAGCAAATAACCTAAATATGTGAACGTCACTTACCTGTAAGACAGGGGCCTTGGGAGAATAGTTTGCAGACGCCGGGTGTTCAACTATGGCGGCCGCCCGGGAGTCGGGCGTCTGCCATAGCTGCCGGGTGTCTACTATTTTACACACTATACACCCAGCGCTAATGACTCCGGTCGGTTTATGGTAGGTGCCATATAATTCTGCTTTATACCTGGCAGTATCACAGATCTATATAAAACTGTCTCCTGTGTATAATACTACTCCTCTGTACAAGAATATACAAGAATATAACTACTATAATACTACTCCTATATACAAGAATATAACTATTATAATACTGCCCCCTATGTACAAGAATATAACTACTATAATACTACCTCCTATGTACAAGAATATAACTACTATAATACTACTCCTATGTACAAGAATATAACTACTATAATACTACTCCTATGTACAAGAATATAACTACTATAATACTACTCCTATGTACAAGAATATAACTACTATAATACTGCTCCTATGTACAAGAATATAACTACTATAATACTACCTCCTATGTACAATAATATAACTACTATAATACTACTCCTATGTACAAAAATATAACTACTATAATACTACTCCTATGTACAAGAATATAACTACTATAATACTGCTCCTATGTACAAGAATATAACTACTATAATACTACCTCCTATGTACAAGAATATAACTACTATAATACTGCTCCTATGTACAAGAATATAACTACTATAATACTACTCCTATGTACAAGAATATATCTACTATAATACTGCAGCTATGTACAAGAATATAACTACTATAATACTGCCCCTATGTACAAGAATATATCTACTATAATACTACTCCTATGTACAAGAATATAACTACTATAATACTACCTCCTATGTACAAGAATATAACTACTATAATACTGCTCCTATGTACAAGAATATAACTACTATAATACTGCTCCTATGTACAAGAATATAACTACTATAATACTACTCCTATGTACAAGAATATATCTACTATAATACTGCAGCTATGTACAAGAATATAACTACTATAATACTGCAGCTATGTACAAGAATATAACTACTATAATACTGCTCCTATGTACAAGAATATAACTACTATAATACTTCCTCCTATGTACAAGAATATAACTACTATAATACTTCCTCCTATGTACAAGAATATAACTACTATAATACTACCTCCTATGTACAAGAATATAACTACTATAATACTGCTCCTATGTACAAGAATATAACTACTATAATACTACCTCCTATGTACAAGAATATAACTACTATAATACTACTCCTATGTACAAGAATATAACTACTATAATACTGCTCCTATGTACAAGAATATAACTACTATAATACTGCTCCTATGTACAAGAATATAACTACTATAATACTGCTCCTATGTACAAGAATATAACTACTATAATACTACCTCCTATGTACAATAATATAACTACTATAATACTACCTCCTATGTACAATAATATAACTACTATAATACTACTCCTATGTACAAAAATATAACTACTATAATACTACTCCTATGTACAAGAATATAACTACTATAATACTGCTCCTATGTACAAGAATATAACTACTATAATACTACCTCCTATGTACAAGAATATAACTACTATAATACTGCTCCTATGTACAAGAATATAACTACTATAATACTACTCCTATGTACAAGAATATATCTACTATAATACTGCTCCTATGTACAAGAATATAACTACTATAATACTACTCCTATGTACAAGAATATATCTACTATAATACTGCAGCTATGTACAAGAATATAACTACTATAATACTGCCCTTATGTACAAGAATATATCTACTATAATACTACTCCTATGTACAAGAATATAACTACTATAATACTGCTCCTATGTACATGAATATAACTACTATAATACTACCTCCTATGTACAAGAATATAACTACTATAATACTACCTCCTATGTACAAGAATATAACTACTATAATACTGCTCCTATGTACAAGAATATAACTACTATAATACTGCTCCTATGTACAAGAATATAACTACTATAATACTACTCCTATGTACAAGAATATATCTACTATAATACTGCAGCTATGTACAAGAATATAACTACTATAATACTGCAGCTATGTACAAGAATATAACTACTATAATACTGCTCCTATGTACAAGAATATAACTACTATAATACTACCTCCTATGTACAAGAATATAACTACTATAATACTACTCCTATGTACAAGAATATAACTACTATAATACTACTCCTATGTACAAGAATATAACTACTATAATACTACTCCTATGTATAAGAATATAACTACTATAATACTACTTCTATGTACAAGAATACAACTACTATAATACTACCTCCTATGTATAAGAATATAACTACTATAATACTGCTCCTATGTAAAAGAATATAACTACTATAATACTGCTCCTATGTACAAGAATATAACTACTATAATACTACCTCCTATGTATAAGAATAGAACTACTATAATACTACTCCTATGTACAAGAATATAACTACTATAATACTGCTCCTATGTACAAGAATATAACTACTATAATACTACTCCTATGTACAAGAATATAACTACTATAATACTACCTCCTATGTATAAGAATAGAACTACTATAATACTACTCCTATGTACAAGAATATAACTACTATAATACTACTCCTATGTACAAGAATATAACTACTATAATACTACCTCCTATGTACAAGAATATGACTACTATAATACTACTCCTATGTACAAGAATATAACTACTATAATACTACTCCTATGTACAAGAATATAACTACTATAATACTACTCCTATGTACAATAATATAACTACTATAATACTGCTCCTATGTAAAAGAATATAACTACTATAATACTACTCCTATGTACAAGAATATAACTACTATAATACTGCTCCTATGTACAAGAATATAACTACTATAATACTACTCCTATGTGCAAGAATATAACTACTATAATACTGCTCCTATGTACAAGAATATAACTACTATAATACTACTCCTATGTACAAGAACATAACTACTATAATACTACTCCTATGTACAAGAATATAACTACTATAATACTGCTCCTATGTACAAGAATATAACTACTATAATACTACTCCTATGTACAAGAATATAACTACTATAATACTGCTCCTATGTACAAGAATATAACTACTATAATACTACCTCCTATGTATAAGAATATAACTACTATAATACTAATCCTATGTACAAGAATATAACTACTATAATACTACCTCCTGTGTACAAGAATATAACTACTATAATACTGCTCCTATGTACAAGAATATAACCATATAATTTCTGAGCTCCGTCCGCCATGTTGTTCCTTTCTTATATCCTATTATGACATCTTCAGACCAAGCATTTGGGCAATTACCCCCAAGCTCAGGTTTTTTTTCCTCTTTTTGAGACGTGAGATATTGTGTAAGTTCATCTCGTGCAGAGACCGTTGAGTCTTTCATGTCACCGCTATACGCGGCCTCTTCACCACTTCCCTGACCCTTTAAAGGAAATCTGCCGCCAATTTTTTTTTTTTCATTAGATTTTAATATCTGTTTTTTAAAACTAATCCCTTTTTACGATTTTATTTATTTTTTCCCTGATTGTAGATTTTTTAATTCTATTTTCTGTCCATGATTTTGGGGGCGGCCATCTTGCCTGAGCTTCTCCTCTGCTCTGTGAACAGCATTTAGTGACCTGCTTTACAGCACAGTCATGGCCATAGGCAGCAATACTCTGGTGCTAACTCATTGAAGTCTATGGGAGAGTTTTGTAGACATGACCTTTGCAGGGAGGGGGAGGGGCTATGCTGTGACATCATCTATTGTCAGCAGTGATGTAATGATGGCTCAGTGGTGTTATCTATAGAGGTGTTACCTTGTTATGAAATCCTGTCTGTGAGATCACCTACAGAAATGGCAAGTGTCTATTATTAGGCTTAGTGGTAAATTAGTAAAAAATTGCAGGACTTTAAAAAAAAACAAAAAAAAACACTTAGTGATATATGAAATATATATAATCAAAAAGTTGTAAATGGGCTTAAGACGACCAATAAAGTTAGTTTAAAAAGTAGGGCTCAGCCCGCAACCCTAGGGTTAGGAGTATAGAGAGTTGCGGAGGTGGACAGTAATAGAGGGGAGTAGATGACTATAATTGTACATATAAGGACCCCTCGCTCCCAATTGCTGCTACCCTCAGACCTCAAATTGACATACCCCCCCCCCCCTTACTTTCTACGGGTTCTGCAGCAGCTCTTTCTTAGTCAACAGTCTTATCAATGTGCACCGATGTGCAGGGCTCCCCCTACTGACACATCAGACGCAGCACCTGAGGTGGGATAGGGCTTCCACTTGTCTATTGCAGTAGGGAGGTCACTGTCCCTTTAAATACCCCCAGTCTCAGGCCACCATATAGGTGCTGCAGAGCGTCATCTATAAGGTTACCCCACCTACCAGCCTGTGCCCCCATTCATGCCCTTGGCCTGTGTCATCCCCGGTGTGTCCCGTGACTCAGGTCTCACGAAGCGCACGCACACCGCCCCGCTATACGGCAGCTCTCCGGGGCACAGCGAGCCCTGATGATTATTTATGATCTCCTCGCTCTTCCTGTATCACAACCTCCCTCCTCAGCTTGTGCAATGCTAAAACCATTCAGTAATTGGCCCCACTTCCAGTCCGGCGGCGGCAGCCAAGACGAGCGCACAGCAGCCTTCCTCCCGCAGGAAACTGGAATTAATGCTGCAGCTCGTCGTCTCCTGTTTGTTCTCGGGAGCCGAGCTCAGATCCTGCGCGCACCATGCAAGTCTTCAAGTGTTGTGTGGGCAGAATGGTAGGGGTTAACTCCAGCCGCGATGGTTTTGTAGTTTATTTTTCGCCTCCGTTTACAAAGCTGTGGATTTTTTTGGATATTTTTATCTACAACTTTTTTTGTACTTTTTTGTAGAAGCCTGACGTCCGGCTTTCCCGCGGCAGCATAGACCACGTAGACGGGAGTATACCGTGTCCGGTAAGTGTCCGCTCCCTCCTCTGCGGGGAGTGGTGTTGTCATTGATGTGGCGCAGCTGGTATTGCAATATGGCGGGGGTCTGCAGGTGGCGTCTCATCCAGTCCAATGTCAACGTTTTGCATCTTGTTTAATGCACTGCTCTGCCGCTAACAATGTCCTGATCTGATGGTTTGTTACAGTTGCATCCTGTTTTGTCTCGCACGGGATTGTGGAGATTATGCATGCAGTTGTAACAAACACTCAGCTGTGAAAGCTGTATGTACATGACGGCAGGATTGTCCCCATCCACAGACAGCAAGCAGAGTCCTTAGTCACATGTCGCCCTGTAATCTCTGAGCTCTTCGCCTCTGCTACATCGGCTGTCTGTGCACATGTCTCAGGGTTAGGTGGGGCTGGAAGGTGCAGCCGTGCGGTTTCTTGGCGGGTGACTGATATTTCCTCCTTGTCAGAGGTGCGAGGTTCTAGTCGCCTCCGACATATGTGACCCCGTGTGAAGAGCAGAACATCTGTAATGATGTGCAATGCTCTGCAGGTAACTCTGCACCCTGCCCAATTCTTATAACTTTTATAGAACATTGCCATTCTGGAGTCTGGGAAAGCTGGGTAACCACCGCTATGAGATGTTATAATGAAAATCCAATCTGTCACCCAGCTTTCCTACAGCCCAAATAGCAAATCTGCTGTACTAAGGGGTCTGGGAGTGCATAAGTAGGCCACATTGCCATTCTGGAGTCTGGGAAAGATGGGTAACCACCACTATAAGATGTTATAATGAAAATCCAATTGGTCACCCAGCTTTCCTAGACTTCTATGTAGGTATTCTGAGATAGGCCATAATGCCATTCTGGAGTCTGGAAAGATGTGTGATCACTCCTGTGACGCTTTATATTGAAATCCAGCGGTCACCCAACTTTCCTAGGGATCCAAGTAGCATATGTGCTGCGACAAGGGGATTGAGTGTGTATAAGTAGGCTGCATTTCCATTCTGGGCCTGGGAAAGATGGGTATCCACCTCTATGAGATATTATGATGCAAATCCAATCCATAACTCAGCTTTCTAAGGATTCTGTCCAGCTGTTCTGCACCACTAAGGGGTTGAGAATGGTTTTTATGTAGCCCAAATTTCCATTCCGTGGATTTGGAAAGATGAGTGACCGTTCCTGTGTGGGTCAGTGATGACATCTAACTGATCACCCAGCTTTCCTAGAGTCTTGAAAAACCTATTTGAAGTGGTAAGAGTTGGGTCTTCCATGAATAATAAGGTAACATTTGCTTTCTGGAGCTTGGGAAAGGTGGATAGTGGACGGTGGGGCACCAAAATGAAAACCCAGCTGGTCACCCAGCTTTCCTAGAGTCCAGAAAGGCATATCTGAAGTTGTATTTTTGGAGTCTGGATGCTTAAGTAGACAACATTGCCTTTAAAGGAGTGTAGGAAAGATGTGACTGTCCCTATGGGGCACTGTAGTGAAAATCTAACTCGTCACCCAGCTTTCCCAGGAGCAGATAGACATAGAGGATTACACTTTTGCCTTCCTGTGTGTTGGGAGGGGGGAGGGGAAGCTTTTGTGGAGTCTCCCGAAGCTCTTGGTGACCGACAAATATTTAGCTCTGCTGCGGATTCCTTTCCCATCCCATGTAATGGTCGACCTCTCGGTTCCTGGGCGAGCGGCGCTCGGATGCCTGTGGTGGTGGGAAGTCCATGAAAGGATAATGGACGAGTCCCAGGTTTAGATAAGACGACAGCAGCCGAATTCCACAAATGTCGTCTCCTTCCCATCCCAGAGTAAGAGTCTCCGGCCTCAGAGCTGCCATCTTGTCACTGCCGGAGCGCCGCGGTTCTACCTGCCGTATAGACCCCGCCCCCTGACTGCGTACGGCTGCGACGCTGCTCAGAATGGATTCCTAAATAGTTGACAGACTGCAAAAAAAATATTTTTAAAAATAAAAAAAAATTCCCATTTGATATAAAATTTCTATAAATTTTTGGGATTTTTTTCCCGTCACCTCATTGTTTATCCCTCAACTATTTTTGGGAACATTTTTTTAATCCGATGTTTGAGAACGGAGACGTCTGCGGAGCCGCCAAATATCACAAGGGGGGGGGGGGGGTTCTACGAAGATAAAGGGGGCATTAACCCTCTGAGGGTCACCCGAAAAAATGCAGCTTGGAAATGACGGTTTAATGTTAATTCGGGTCAAGCAGTGAATGGGAAGATTTATCTGGGACCAACAAGACCCTAAATCCAAGGCGGGGCCCCCGATGAGCCGGCGGGCCCATAAACTGGTCAGGTGTGGCCGCCATATTCTCTAATCCTGGACACCCCTCAAAGGGGGCTTTTCAGGTCATCCGGGAAGCACAGGGGGGCTAAAATTAAAGTAGGAGCTATAGTCGCCTCCCTCCGATTCTCCATTCTGGTGTTCCATTTTGTGTGCCCACTGTCACGTTGGGCAACAGTGACGTATTAGCAGTGACATCACGGAGTATGTGAGCGCTGGGGCTGTGGGGGTTGTATGAGCGGCTTCTCTCACCTGTATTTATTATAAATGAGGATTGAGTTCACAGCAGGCTGTAAAATGAGTCGCACTTAATGTAATCAGTTGTGCTGGCCTCTGGTGGTCAGTGTGAGAACTGCGATAATTCAGATTGGCTCAGCATTATCCATAGATCTGTGTGACGTCTTACTGCTGATGTTCCGGGCATGCTCAGTCTATTCATAACGTAACCTCCCGATTCTCGCCGTATTGATGACCAGATATAAAAGAGTTGTTTTTTTTTCTTGCTTTTTGTGTCTTGCAGGCTGGAAACCAGCACATCTATCAGCCTGTCGGGAAACCAGGTGAGCAAGAGAGAGGTGGGCCCCCTGCTGGCACATCTGGGTACTGGGGCGTGTCGGTGCTCACTGATTCCCAATGTGCTGGACAGGATAGGGTTAAAGGGGTTTTCCAACTTGGTGTGACCTTTCCATAGACTGTAATGTCCCAGGCTCAGAGACGTCAGAGAGGACGTGGGACCCCTGTGGGTGGGAGGGGGGTCTTGTGGGTCCCGTCTGGTTTGAGAAGGTCTTTGATAAATGGCGACTTGTCACTTAAAATTTTTAAATCCAGTAAAGCTGATCCCGGGAGACCTGTCACCTCTTATAGGGAGTCTGTCGCCTCTTATAGGGAGTCTGTCGCCTCTTACAGGGAGTCTGTCGCCTCTTATAGGGAGTCTGTCACCTCTTATAGGGAGTCTGTCGCCTCTTACAGGGAGTCTGTCGCCTCTTACAGGGAGTCTGTCACCTGTTATAGGGGTCTGTCGCCTCTTACAGGGAGTCTGTCGCCTCTTATAGGGAGTCTGTCGCCTCTTATAGGGAGTCTGTCGCCTCTTACAGGGAGTCTGTCCCCTCTTATAGGGAGTCTGTCCCCTCTTATAGGGAGTCTGTCCCCTCTTATAGGGAGTCTGTCCCCTCTTATAGGGAGTCTGTCCCCTCTTATAGGGAGTCTGTCCCCTCTTATAGGGAGTCTGTCGCCTTATATAGGGAGTCTGTCGCCTTATATAGGGAGTCTGTCGCCTCTTACAGGGAGTCTGTCGCCTCTTACAGGGAGTCTGTCGCCTCTTATAGGGAGTCTGTCGCCTCTTATAGGGAGTCTGTCGCCTCTTATAGGGAGTCTGTCGCCTCTTATAGGGAGTCTGTCGCCTCTTACAGGGAGTCTGTCGCCTCTTACAGGGAGTCTGTCCTCTCTTATAGGGAGTCTGTCCCCTCTTATAGGGAGTCTGTCCCCTCTTATAGGGAGTCTGTCGCCTTATATAGGGAGTCTGTCGCCTTATATAGGGAGTCTGTCGCCTCTTATAGGGAGTCTGTCGCCTCTTACAGGGAGTCTGTCGCCTCTTACAGGGAGTCTGTCGCCTCTTACAGGGAGTCTGTCGCCTCTTACAGGGAGTCTGTCGCCTCTTATAGGGAGTCTGTCGCCTCTTATAGGGAGTCTGTCGCCTCTTATAGGGAGTCTGTCGCCTCTTATAGGGAGTCTGTCGCCTCTTATAGGGAGTCTGTCGCCTCTTACAGGGAGTCTGTCGCCTCTTACAGGGAGTCTGTCCTCTCTTATAGGGAGTCTGTCCCCTCTTATAGGGAGTCTGTCGCCTCTTATAGGGAGTCTGTCGCCTCTTATAGGGAGTCTGTCGCCTCTTATAGGGAGTCTGTCGCCTCTTATAGGGAGTCTGTCGCCTCTTATAGGGAGTCTGTCGCCTCTTATAGGGAGTCTGTCGCCTCTTATAGGGAGTCTGTCGCCTCTTATAGGGAGTCTGTCGCCTCTTATAGGGAGTCTGTCGCCTCTTATAGGGAGTCTGTCGCCTCTTATAGGGAGTCTGTCGCCTCTTATAGGGAGTCTGTCGCCTCTTATAGGGAGTCTGTCGCCTCTTATAGGGAGTCTGTCGCCTCTTATAGGGAGTCTGTCGCCTCTTATAGGGAGTCTGTCGCCTCTTATAGGGAGTCTGTCGCCTCTTATAGGGAGTCTGTCGCCTCTTATAGGGAGTCTGTCGCCTCTTATAGGGAGTCTGTCGCCTCTTATAGGGAGTCTGTCGCCTCTTATAGGGAGTCTCTTGTGGCCTCTTATAGGGAGTCTCTTGTGGCCTCTTATAGGGAGTCTCTTGTGGCCTCTTATAGGGAGTCTCTTGTGGCCTCTTATAGGGAGTCTCTTGTGGCCTCTTATAGGGAGTCTGTCGCCTCTTATAGGGAGTCTGTCCCCTCTTATAGGGAGTCTGTCGCCTCTTATAGGGAGTCTGTCGCCTCTTATAGGGAGTCTGTCGCCTCTTATAGGGAGTCTGTCGCCTCTTATAGGGAGTCTGTCGCCTCTTATAGGGAGTCTGTCGCCTCTTATAGGGAGTCTGTCGCCTCTTATAGGGAGTCTGTCGCCTCTTATAGGGAGTCTGTCGCCTCTTATAGGGAGTCTGTCGCCTCTTATAGGGAGTCTGTCGCCTCTTATAGGGAGTCTGTCGCCTCTTATAGGGAGTCTCTTGTGGCCTCTTATAGGGAGTCTCTTGTGGCCTCTTATAGGGAGTCTCTTGTGGCCTCTTATAGGGAGTCTCTTGTGGCCTCTTATAGGGAGTCTCTTGTGGCCTCTTATAGGGAGTCTGTCCCCTCTTATAGGGAGTCTGTCGCCTCTTACAGGGAGTCTGTCGCCTCTTACAGGGAGTCTGTCGCCTCTTATAGGGAGTCTGTCGCCTCTTATAGGGAGTCTGTCGCCTCTTATAGGGAGTCTCTTGTCGCCTCTTATAGGGAGTCTGTCGCCTCTTATAGGGAGTCTCTTGTGGCCTCTTATGGCACAGTGTTACACTACACATTACATCATCCTCTGTTATGTAGGTCACTCAGTGGAGAAACCACTCTGAAGCTTTATGTAAATGAGTCTGTTGGTGCACTGGGGGCGGGGCCTGGAGCGCTGCTCTTGCTGCTCAGACCCCCAGCACTTCCTGTCTGCGCCACCATTTGCAGTGACAGTTCACCCTCCCACTTTTGTTACATCATCCCCCCTACCTAACCACAAAGCAGTGCCCCCGGAGATGAAGCCCCGCCCCCAGTGCACCCGCTGCCTCATATGTAAGTTGTTGTTCTCCAAATCTACAAAAGTGACCTACATAACAAAGATCTATTGCTGATCACTGCAATGTGCTGAATATGGCTGGGGAAGGTGATAGACTCCATTAAAGGGATGGTATAGCGGTTCCCTGCCCCCTCCCCTCTGGCCGTAGCCTCTAGTTCACACTGGTCCTGGTTGTTCGCCTCTGACAGACTTCTCTTCTTGCATTTCCAGATCACTCAGCTCCACCAAAGAAACCCCCTCGCCCGGGAGCCCCCAGTCACCTCAGTAACCTGGCCGGACTGAACAGCGCCGGGGACAGCTACAACGAGGGAGTGAAGGTAATGACGCAAGTGCGCGGCGCCATCATGTGGTTATAGATAGACCAGGGTGGCAAGATGGCGGCTGCTTCAGATAGATAAGTGATCTATAGAGTCAGGCGCTGCTCTTGTGATCCCCCCCCCGTAATATAACGTGTGATGGGACGTGTAAGATACAGCGCGCCGCATAGAAGCAAGTGATAGTCCGAGTCATGGCAGGGTGACACTGGGGGGTGAGGGGACAATGGCAGGGTGACACTGGGGGGCGAGGGGACAATGGCAGGGTGACACTGGGGGGCGAGGGGACAACGGCAGGGTGACACTGAGGGGGTGACGGGACAACGGCAGGGTGACACTGAGGGGTGAGGGGACAATGGCAGGGTGACACTGGGGGGGTGAGGGGACAATGGCAGGGTGACACTGGGGGGCGAGGGGACAATGGCAGGGTGACACTGAGGGGTGACGGGACAATGGTAGAGTGACACTGAGGGGGTGACGGGACAACGGCAGGGTGACACTGAGGGGTGAGGGGACAATGGCAGGGTGACACTGGGGGGGTGAGGGGACAATGGCAGGGTGACACTGAGGGGTGAGGGGACAATGGCAGGGTGACACTGAGGGGTGAGGGGACAATGGCAGGGTGACACTGAGGGGTGAGGGGACAATGGTAGAGTGACACTGAGGGGGTGACGGGACAACGGCAGGGTGACACTGAGGGGTGAGGGGACAATGGTAGGGTGACACTGGGGGGGTGAGGGGACAATGGCAGGGTGACACTGGGGGGTGACAGGACAATGGCAGGGTGACACTGGGGGGTGACAGGACAATGGCAGGGTGACACTGGGGGGTGACAGGACAATGGCAGGGTGACACTGGGGGGTGAGGGGACAATGGTAGGCTAATACTTGGGGGTGATGAGACAATAAATGAAATGTTGGGATGCCGGGCCCTCAGCACATGGTATTTGTAGCTCCTGCTGCATCTCGGGCCCTGCGCACTAGAGCGCCCCCCGGTTCTGTGCACTAGAGCGCCCCCCGGTTCTGTGCACTAGAGCGCCCCCCGGTTCTGTGCACTAGAGCGCCCCCCGGTTCTGTGCACTAGAGCGCCCCCCGGTTCTGTGCACTAGAGCGCCCCCCGGTTCTGCGCTGGACACGGAGCAGCTGGCTCTGACGCGTCTATTATTAGCCCTCGCTATTTTTTGGCGTATAAATCAGATCTGAAGCTCTGGAGACCTCGGTGATTTTCCATGGAAACTTCTGAGCCTCTCGGATTCCTGCAGAGGTTTTCCTCGCTCGCTCGCAGTGACCAGTCAGCGCGTTGTTTATGAGCGGACCCTGCCAGGCCGGCCGTGGCGCCAAACCACAGAGTATGCACAAACTAGCAGCAGCTGTGCGGCCACATGGATAGTGGTGTGTACTGCGCCACGGCCGGAGGTGCCATCCTGCAGGACTGTATGATCAGGGCATGGCGGGGCCCGTGCGGGGTTTTAGTGCTTTCTTGGTTTGCAGTGTGGGGTGATCCCAAGAAAATCTCATAAAACCTAAAAAATCCAAAAACACTGAAGACCTGAGACTTCCGGCCCATTGCCCCCTGGACCCCCCTCTGCCCCCTCCCCACCTAACCCCACAGTATGGGCCACGTTCAGGTGTAGGATTTGCTTTGCATGGTGTGTATTGCTGCATGCGCTGTGACTATAGCAGGAGACCTCCCCCCGTCCCCCCCCCATATTCTGCATGGTTCGCTCTGCTGCATTTATTAATTTCCTGTTTTTTGTTGTTTTTCCCTTTTTTTTTTTTTTTTTTTTTTCATTTCTCTGGTAAATCTTTATTAACCCTTCCCTCTCACTCTGCTCCATCTTAGCCGTGGCGGGTAAGCACTTTGTGTTTGTGTCTGTGTGTGCGCCAGCTGGACACGGGGTCACATGAGGGGAGGGGGGTCACATGAGGGGAGGGGGGTCACACGGGGTCACGTGGGGGGCGAAGGTTAAACAATGTAACAAAAACATTCTCCAATTTTTTATTTATAAGACAAAAGACTTTGCTGTTTCTCTGCCCGGGCGGCGTCTCCGGGGACCCCTCCCCCACCTTAGGTTTTGGGGCTGTTTTTTCGGGGCACTCGGTTCGCTGCATTAAACTCTCTCGAGTCCTCGTGTCAGATGTGGTTAGTAACCAGCGCGGGTAACCAAGACAAAGAGGCGGGCGGGTGCCAAACCGCAGCCCCGCTGAACGCTTAACCCTGTAGAGGAGGCTCCGGAGCCGTCAGCCTGACGTGGAGCATTGCCAGGGCCTACAACCAAAAGTATGTGACCCCCCTAGCATCACATATAACCTAAAGGGAGACCCCCGGCCTGCTAGAGGGACTCTCAGAAGGGGCACCGGGTCTGCTCGAGGTGACTGCCCTGCCGCGTGCGGGGTCTTATAGACCAGACATGGCCTGCTAAGGATTCTGGGAAAAAGTATAAGCAAGCCTGGTGCAAAAAGGAGAACTCTAGCGCCACCTTTTGGAAGGGCGCCCCCTATAGACCATTGCCTGGTTATTCTGAACCCCGAGATATTCCACCTTCAATCCCAGGTCATGTCACTCGGTTTCTAGTAATCCGGGCATTGCTCTATAGGGGGCGGCCTACCCAAAGGTGGCGCTAGAGAGGATTCTTATTCCACCAGGGAAGATTTATTATAATGCTTGAGGGTGATGAGGCCGACCTGAAAGGAGGGCCATTGCGGCAACGTTCACCCACACCGAGCCTGGCAGCCATGTTTAGGAGCCCTGTTGTGAGCGTTGGGCTGCAGAGTATTGATGGCTTTACACCACTCCAGCAGACGCTTGGCATTGTGCAGACCCCAACCCAGAAAGCCTCCAATGAGTATTTGGGCCCTGATGTTGCTGTGTCCGTGCAGTTACTGTCACCCGCTTCTCTCTGCAGCCCCTGCTGGTCCCCTTCTTTCAGCTTGTGGGGTCTTCACTTTACTCCGAGCTTTGATTCCACATCGTTCCGGCCGCAGTAAAGCCGCCCCAGGCTGACTATATGGGGCGGTGGGAACCTGTGCTGTGCCCCCTGGGGCGGTCGCCGAACTCTTCTAGTATCAGAGGCTGCAGCTGGATTGGCAGAACGCGCCAAATCCAAAAACTTTCCACATATTTTCGTCCCTGTCGTTCTCTGCCATTTTTGATTGTATGGCGCCATCTAGTGGTCAGTGTTTGTTTTTGATGTGATGTCCTGATTTTTTTTTTTTATTTTATTTTTTGGCTTTGTTTTTCCCACTTTTTACATGGTTTTCCTCTTTCTAGATTCAGCCGCAGGAAATCAGTCCGCCCCCGACCGCCAACCTGGACCGCACGAATGACAAGGTGTATGAAAACGTGACCGGTCTGGTGAAAGCTGTGATCGAAATGTCAAGTAGGATCCAGCCGGCCCCTCCCGAGGAGTATGTGCCCATGGTGAAGGTAAGGAGGTCATAGGTCGGGAGGGGAGGGGTGTAGTCCGCCAGAGGAGCCACCTGATTGGGGCCCTGATGCCGGCTCGGAGCTGTCGGGAGGAAAAGGAAAAAAAGTGTCACAATTTTTTGTACAAAAACTTCCCCAGCGAGACCCAATAACCTCACCTTGTGCCCCTTTGATGCTCCGCAGGGGGTCGGTTTAGCCTTGAGGACGTTACTGGCGACTGTCGATGAGACCATTCCTGTTCTTCCAGCCAGCACACACCGAGAGGTAAGTCCGGGCGGGGGAGGGGGGGGGCTTACTGGTGGGTTTGGGGGCCTCAGTGTGTGCTTTTGTTTTTCTATGGGGGGGGGGGGGGGGGGGTAATTGACATGTACACAAATAGACAAGACAGGAAGAAATGTGACCAGGGCCGACCTATATCAGTGTGATTTACAATGAGAATGACTTCGGTCCTTAAAGGGATTGTCCAGGCTGAAACGTTTCATGGCGTCTCCTCTGATGAGCTGTACGGAGCCGCCCCCTGTATAGCAACCGGAGCGCCATCGCTGCAGAGGAATCGGATCTATACAGCTGATCAGTCCAGGTCCCGCCTGGTCCTGACATTAGACATTCTGGGACATATTTCTTTGTGTCGTTCCTCTTTTATTCCTCCTGGAAACGCATCACTAAATTGACACCTGGGCACTGCCATTCTCCTTGTTCCTAAATACTCTGACACATTAACCCAGACCATGCCCAATCCGTGCCAATCTATTTAAACATTTCCAGGAGGAATAACAGAGGAACAGTATATAAAAAATACCTTAGAATTATCTTTTACTACAAGTCTGGAGAGGAGACGGGATTTGTTTTTTAATGGCCAAAATTGAATTTTTTTTCCTATTTTTTAAATTGATTTTTAATACAGATGAATTATTTTTTTCTTTATTTTTTTGTAGATTGAGATGGCGCAGAAGTTGCTGAATTCGGATCTGGCGGAGCTGATCAATAAGATGAAACTGGCGCAGCAGTACGTGATGACCAGTCTGCAGCAGGAGTACAAGAAGCAGATGCTGACCGCCGCGCACGCCCTGGCCGTGGACGCCAAGAACTTACTCGATGTCATTGACCAAGCCCGACTGAAAATGATCGGACAGTCGAGGCCGCACTAAAAAATGTCCAAGACCCAGACTCGTCTCTTATTCCTGTCCGAAGTGTTTTCCTTTTGGGATTACGTGTAGCCTTCCACCAGCGATTCTGGTCATCAGCGGGCCACAACCCCCTCCAGCGCTGACCGGCGGCGACAAGCGGCCGCCATGTCCAGCTCCACCCTTACACCCTAAAAAAAAAAAAATTAAAAAACCTACAAAGTTTGACGCAGCTGACCAAGGCCCCAGCGTGTCCGTCATCGGGATGGGAGGACGTTGGTGGATGGAGAAGAAGATGGAGGCCGGGGGGGCAGCGCGACGAAGAGCGAGGCTCTGCGATACCAAGTATCAGGGGTGGGGGGCACCAGAGAGCACACAGCAAGCCGCGTGGATCCTGACGCCTGGTGCGAGCGGAAGCTTTGTCGTCCTCACTTTTTGATTGTTTTTAGTTCCGATAAGTCGCAATAGGCTACGAATCTACGGAGAGACTCCGCGCGGAGCGCCACAGTTTTATTTCTTTTTTTATTTTCCGGATGTGTAAAAGTGAGAATTGTTGTAATTTTTTTAAAAATTTTTTCTTTCACCCATGGAATAAAGTGCCAGGTATAAAGCTCGCTGCTGAACGGAGGACGAGACCCAGAGCCCTTATATATAGCCCGTGTTTTATATTAAATCTATATAATTTATAAAGAAATCTTAAGGCCGCGCTAACACTCCCCCCATGCTTTCTCCGCGCTCACCGCCGTCCGCACCTGTTTTCATTGCATTTTTTTTTTTTACAATTTTTTTTAAATAATTTTTTTGGGTGTTTTTTTTTTTTGTTTTTAATTTCTCACCTTTTTAGTACCCAAATAAATTATGAAACCATTTCTAATTATTTTCATTTAACCCTTTCATTCCTCCCACCTTGGGCTTGTCGGGAGGGAGGGGCAGATAAATTATTCTCAGGAAGAATATAAAGACCTTGTACAGATTCTTAGCTCTATGACCGAGGGATTCGCCCGACGCTCCTATTTATCAATCACCGCAGCAAAGTTGGACTTTTTTTTTTAATTGTTTTTTTTTCTTCCAAGTCTTTGTGGACGACTGAGCAGACAGAACGTTCTACGTATAAAGATCTTACTGTTATTAAAGGATTTCAATATGACGACCCCGAGGATGAGATTATTACTGGAGTGTATGACAGAGATGTATTATGTGAATATCTGTATTTGGGAGGGGGTTGCATTTTACAGATTCCTTTTTATTCTGCAGTGACCGGTGGTTGCTCTGAGATCTCGCGGCGTCAGCGAATGTTTTACTATTTGTTTCTATCAGGATAAAACAAAAAAAAGTAGACTCCGTCGCCCTGAACTGCTGCCGACACCTGGAACATCCCTTTAAGGCTGAGGCCGTAGCAGACTTTTGCTGCGGTTATTGGGGTGAAGGTAGATGGACACACAGAGGAACGGCCCATAGATTTCACATTTTGTTTGAAGCCTCTTGGCTTAAAAAAAAATGTAAAAAAAAAATTCTGCACTGCCTTATAGGGACAAAAAATAAAAAGGTCTGTGAGTGCTATTAATGGGTTAATAAGTGCACCCATATAACTGTAGCAGTGCTTTGAGTGATTTCTGGGCATCTCCGGGAGCTCCCGGTATCTTCTGCATTGGTTTACTCGGTGTGGCTTCCTGTTCTTTTATCCTCCAACTACCATGACAAATTAGTTTTTCACTCAAGATTCCCCTCCCCATCATACTTACCTGTCCTGGAGGCCAGAAGACATCAGAGAAGAGGCGCTAGCCCCCTTCCCCTGAAGGAAGTGATGCTTCATGCCCACAACATCCGGACAGCTCAGCTTGATGGGGTTGGGGGTTATTGGTCACGTAAGGGCCCAGTGCTCTGGGCAAATAGACATTTTTGATATAGCGGGGAAGGGTGTTTAGCTTTAGTGTAGCCCAGGCAGCTCCTGGATTACTGATGAGTTCTTGTCAGGTGCAGACAGCGCCGTTCTGTGTAGTGGCCACATCAGGTACTGCACATGGAGATGCTGTGATGTTTGTAGGATGGTTTTCCTACTATAGGGTTCGGCCTCAGCTGTATTACGGCTCTGTGTTGTATGGACATGTGTGATAGTCGTGCGCCTGTAGACGGATGCAGGCCATGATGGTATGCAGTGGTGGGTGCGGGGCAATTATGGAATGATTTGAAAGCTTGCAAGGTTTTAACAGGCTCGAGGTAGGAAGGGGGGGCACTACTGGCCATGATGCTGCACAGGAGCCCCTGTAAATTTGCATCATCTGCATATAAGTCTGAGCTAAATCTACATTGCTAAATTACAGCCCCTCCACGTTCATGTGAGCAGGACTGCACAGGCGCTGCCGCATCAGACAAAACCTCTCAGATGCATGAATCTGCCTCATGTGAACAAACCTGAACCCTGCTGGCAGCATTTCTATAGGACTGTCTGCCTGAGACCTTCACTCCATTACTATTAGGACTTGCTACAGCGCCATCTTCAGGACATCATGGTGTATTAAGATATGGGGGAGGGGTCCCACTTTTACCATATTTTATTTTTCAGCACTGGGTCATTACTTGTAAGAAGATAAGGCCTGTGGGATATGGGGGAGGGGAGAAGAGGAAGGGCATATGAGCACGGCCTGAACCTACCTGCAGGGGGCAGTCACTACAGAACTGTGGCATGTGCTGATCCCTATAGTAGTGTGTACAAGTCCTTGTTCACACACTGCACAGCTGGTTAAAGGATTTTGTAGGCAACTTAGGAGCAATACAAAGACACGGAGCAGAATACTGATAACTGTGTGTGGATAAGGCTCAGACATCAGGATCTGACCAGCACTGCCCTTATCTCCTGGAGCTGGACTGCTGGATTCTGTGTCACATCTATATCTCGTGCGCTGTATGTGAGGAGACTCTTACAGAAAATAGGAAGTCTCAGCATAATTTGGCTTAGTGGTCAGAGTCAATGTTTATATATATATATATATATATATATATATATATATATATATAGTGAATAAAGATGTGCGAGTACTGCCAGCCAATCCAAACAGCACGCTCGCATAGAAATGAATGGACGAAGCCGGCACGCGGGGGGGTTAAGCAGCCGGCCGCCGTCAAAGCGGAAGTACCAGGTGCATCCATTCATTTCTATGGAGCGTGCGGTTCGGATTGGCTGATCCCAACAGTACTCGCTCATCTCCAATAGTGAACATGAAAAAAAAAAAAATTTTACAGCAATTCTTTAAAAAAAAAAATGTTGACAAATCTGTTAAAGTGTCATTTTCTGGCAAAATTGCCTTTAAAGCAAGAAATTCCATTAAAATAAATAAATGACCCCTGACCTTACACAACCGCAGTTGTTGGATCTCCTCTAACTAACAATCATGTCTATGCTGTAAACCACACCGAAGCTGATGTGAGAGAGAAGAGCGGCATCTGCTGCCAGGAGGAACAACTGAGTATATGCACTGGAGTCTTGTAATAAGCTAAGAAGGGTGGTGTTGGTGCTGATCCGCCTGCTCCCGTGTCTCGGCTCTTCTACATCGCTGCATATGCGCAGCCTACTCAGTTGTATGTACATCTCTGCATATGGAGAGCGTACTCAGCTGTGTTACAGCGCTGCCTAAGCTCTGCTACAAATCACAAGAAAGGTATGACACTTTAGCTCACCATAAAGATGTTACTTCTTGTGGGGCGCACGATCACTATTCCTCTGGCCTTTAAGAGGTGATTTCATGTGAAGACTTTTCTCAAAAAATAAAGTTGATCCGCACCTCTTCTGAATAAAATGTAACTTTTAATCATATGCTTAAAAGAACCGAAGTTCACATACAAGAAGTGAGCAGTAGGAAAAACATAGGTGATTTTAAAACAAAGGTGTGTTGTAAAATCACCTATATGTTTTTAGTACTGCTCACTTTTTGCATGTGAACTTTGGTTCTTTTAAGCATATGGATTAAAAGTTACATTTTATTCAGAAGAGGTGCGGATCAACTTTATTTTTTGAGATAAGCTCTGCTACATCTGGCTATTTGGATTAGAGGGGTGTTCTTATGTCAGTGTCTGAGCAGCTTCTGTGTTGGAAACAGCTGAACAGATGTTGCAGAAATTTGCCAGAGTTCGATCCGCCTGCTCCCGCGTCTCAGCTCTGCTACATCGCTGCATATGCGTAGGATACCCAGCTGTATGTACATGTTTGCATATGGAGAGTCTATAATGCTGCCTAAAATCTGCTACATCAGGCGATTGTGATTACAGGGGTTTGGTTATGTGACTGTGTGAAGCTTCTGTGTTACAAAGAGCTGAATGGATGTTGCTGAAATGTGCCAAAGTTCTCCCCCATCAGAGGCAGAACAACACATCCCCTGTAGTACTCACTGAAGCTCTACACCCGATATAGTCCTCTTGTCCCCACACACATCCTGCATGTTCTGTAGTCACCTGATCTTCCATGAGACTCCATTTTCTTCAGCTTTCACACTCTCCAGCTTCATCCTATATAACCCCACCCACAAAATAGCATGTAGCTCCACCCACTGCCGAGCATGATCCTATCCGAGAATGGCTCAAGGACCTGTGGTGATGTCATCACAGGTCCTTTAGTGTTGTGTGAACCTAAATTCCTTCACTGCGGTCGTGTAGTGACGTCATTTACCGGGATAAAAAGTAGCCTATGTTTTAATCGGGATTCCGATCTATGTGTGTGGCAAATTTCATGTAAATCTGTTCAGCCGTTTTTGCGTGATTGAGGAACAAACATCCAAACATATATAGTTAGTAAGTATAGCAAGTATAAGTATAGTATTAGTAGGAAGGATGAGAAGTAGGATAGGATAGATTACTATTGGGGTGTTCCAGAGTTTGCTGTGACACTACTGACCATGAGTGAGCCACATGGAGCCCGTCAGGCCTATACAGGCCCAGGATGTTATAGGTGCCATGATTGGCTCAGCCGGAGGCTGGATGGGCTATTCCCAAGTGGCCATGACATGCCACAAATGCAGAAAGAGTGTCCTAGAGGAGGGGCCTGCTGCCATCTTGAGAACAGGTAGTCTGGATCTGTTCACTTATGCAAGAGTGAAATAGCAATGTGTGCGCTCGGCTCTTACTTCACTGTGACCCAGATTTAAAAACCCCAAATATCCAGATGTGACTACTGGTCATTATATATATATATATATATATATATATATATATATATATATATATATATATATATATATATTATAATATACAGGAGCATATACACTGGGCATTATCTGTACCTGCAGGGTCTGTGCCCCCCACCATGCTATACACAGCCTGTACCTCAGTTTGCATGTTAGGCCCACTCGCCACAGCTGCTGCATTACCCTCAGGAAGACACAGGAGGCGCTGACGCTTAGATGGATTCTCTTTATTACAAGTCCTCTTACAAAATAGTTTAGTCAAAAAGACCGAAGCCCATGTCATCATCGGACTCCTCGGACTCTTCCTTCTTCTCTTCCTCCTTTTTCTTCTCTTCAGCTGCAAAAGACAAAGGATTAGTCAGTAAGTGCGAAGAATCCGCGACGGACCAGTCACCCTGCACATACCCCTCGCAGTCACTGGCCGGCAGCTCGCCGGCTGTACTCAGGACACATGCAGAGTCCGTGGTCAGTGACTACACGTCTATAGTCTACAGCACATGTGGCAAGAATTACTATCAAACTCCACTCATTGAGGCCAGGCGGCCCCTTGTGGTGTTAGCGAAAAATCTGCCGTGTTACTCTAGCACACTCCGACACCCCGAGCTCATCGACCAATCAGGCCTCAGCTCGGAGCTTTAATTGTGTGCAGGACAAACAACAACAACAACAACCTGGGAAAGCTGGGTGACAATCAACATGGCTGCCGTAATACAGAAATGGTCCCCTAATTAAGGGATCCCCAACAAGACTGAGACAAAATTACTGGTCAGGAAAGCTGGGTGGCAATCCGTGGCTGATATTCTGTGCCATATACTATCTGTTGCTAACTGATCAGTTGCTAGGAAAGCTGGGTGATAACCCAGTAGTCTCTGGTATTAGACGCCCGCTCACCACCAGGGGATGAATCTATTGGTTAGGAATACAGTCTATGGCCACGGGAGGCGCCGTTTGTTATTTCAGGAGACATGATACAAGATGCATTACCTGGAGCAGCTCCACCAGCAGCGGGGGCAGCACCGCCAGCGGCAGCAGGAGCGGGGGCTCCACCGCCAGCACCGACGTTACAGATCAGGCTGCCAATGCTGACACTGTTGAGAGCCTGAGGAAAGAGAGAGAGAAGTAGTCAGCGACCAAGTACTAGAGCCAGTGAGATGAGACGCCCCTTTAAGGGCTTGTCCCAGCACATCAAGATCATCTTCCATGAACAGCGCCACACCTGATCTTAGGTTGGGTCCAACATTGCAGCTCAGTGACAGCGTATTGAATGAAACTGCAATACTACCCACAGACAGGTGTGGCGCTACTTCATGGACAACCTCAATGTTACAAGGCGTCATTACATGTATCATCACACCCACCATCTTCATACGTGTTCACATGTGGCAAGAATTACTATCAAACTCCACTCATTGAGGCCAGGCGGCCCCTTGTGGTGTTAGCGAAAAATCTGCCGTGTTACTCTAGCACACTCCGACACCCCGAGCTCATCGACCAATCAGGCCTCAGCTCGGAGCTTTAATTGTGTGCAGCGCTACGGTATAGGCAGGCAATATCACTGGAGAACTTACCTTGGCGAAGAGGCTTGGCCAGAAAGGCTCCACGCTGACTCCAGCCGCCTTGATCAGGGCGAAGATCTTGTCTTCCTGCAGAGAGAAGAGGGGGCTAGTGAGCTAGTGTTTGCAGGTATCAGCCAGGACGCGTCCACCAGTGCCGGGGGCTGCAGCCAGGACACGTCCACCAGTGCCAGGGGCTGCAGCCAGGACGCGTCCACCAGTGCCAGGGGCTGCAGCCAGGACGCGTCCACCAGTGCCGGGGGCTGCAGCCAGGACGCGTCCACCAGTGCCGGGGGCTGCAGCCAGGACGCGTCCACCAGTGCCGGGGGCTGCAGCCAGGACACGTCCACCAGTGCCGGGGGCTGCAGCCAGGACGCGTCCACCAGTGCCAGGGGCTGCAGCCAGGACGCGTCCACCAGTGCCGGGGGCTGCAGCCAGGACGCGTCCACCAGTGCCGGGGGCTGCAGCCAGGACGCGTCCACCAGTGCCGGGGGCTGCAGCCAGGACGCGTCCACCAGTGCCGGGGGCTGCAGCCAGGACGCGTCCACCAGTGCCGGGGGCTGCAGCCAGGACGCGTCCACCAGTGCCGGGGGCTGCAGCCAGGACGCGTCCACCAGTGCCGGGGGCTGCAGCCAGGACGCGTCCACCAGTGCCGGGGGCTGCAGCCAGGACGCGTCCACCAGTGCCGGGGGCTGCAGCCAGGACGCGTCCACCAGTGCCGGGGGCTGCAGCCAGGACGCGTCCACCAGTGCCGGGGGCTGCAGCCAGGACGCGTCCACCAGTGCCGGGGGCTGCAGCCAGGACACAGAGGCTTATTCTCGCTGCTTACTGGCCCTTCATTAGATTTCCCCATTATTACAGATCCATTCACCCATTTTTAGGGCCCCGTACACACAGCCACCTTTGTTTATGGTTCCGGGTCACAGGACTGATCCCTAAAACATGGAACAGGTTGTATTCTTGCCCTTTCTTGGGCCATCTGATGTTCCCCACAGACCTGCCTACAACCTGTCATGTGCTCGGGGCCCCTTTGCTCTGCAGACAGTTTTTAGCGATGCGCTGATGCTTACAGTGACAACCCAGGGATCAGGCCTTGTTCACACACAGCAGCCCCATGTTCCGATGAGAATAGAGTGTCAGCTCCTGCGGTCAGTGACATGTGGCCATATCCAGTCAGTAGGCCCGGCCCAGTTACTATAACACGACCCAATGACCAATCAGGCCTCAGCTTGGAGCTTTATCTCCAGGGGTCACGACTGCCAACAATCAGCACATGTCATTAAACACGTTGTATCAGGACACTGGGAAAGCTGGGTGACTCACCCTGGAGAGAGAATGGCACAGAAAGCGTCCGAACTGATCAGCACTCGGGTTACATCAGCTCATGGAAAAGCTGGGTGACTCACCATGGGTACTGTAATGGACTGACCACAGACTCAGCTTTCCCAGACCCCAGAGATGCAAAACTGACTAATTATATAGAGACAGGTAGAGCAGGATGGGGAGGAGGGATCACACAGATCTCCGCCAGCCATCACCGGACTCACTGCTCACAGCTGAGGATCTGTCACAACCGCAGCACAGAGCAGGCCTAAGACTACAACTACTACCAAAGTAACAAAACCTCAGCTGTGATCAGTTACAGAAGAGACCGGGAGTAGTAATCCTACAGACAGACCACGTGACCACCAGGACTGCTGGGCTGGGACTTGTAGTCCCACCACTGAGGTAAACAGACGTCACATGACCAGGCCGTGCCGGACTCGTACACACAGCCACACCAGACCCCGCTCGGCAGGCTACGATACCCTCACAGGGATTAGATACATCCTCTGCCGCCGCCGCCATGTTTCCCTACCCCGCCCCTTCAGGCCTCCTCACCGTGATTGTGATCTCGTCATCATGGAGGATGAGAGCGGAGTAAATACAGGCGAGCTCGGAGACGGAGGCCATGGCTGAGATGAGTGGGCGCTCGTGTGGAGGCGGATGGCTGAGTTACAGGGTGCTAGTCGCCGGATGGACACCAGGCCTTAGCTTCAGCTGAAGAACCGAGCACCTTATACCGCTGCCGTCACTGAGGCAAAGAGGAAGGGGAGGGGCCGCGCATGCGCTTATATAGGCAGCGCCAGAGGCGGGAAAAGACCGGCCGTGGGTTTTTTTTAAGCAACTTTATTGACAAACAACGATCAACATTATCAAATACATTTGTTGCAGCAGAATCAGATGTGCGATACAGCCAGATGTATCTAATCCTGTCCTGTGCGATACAGCCAGATGTATCTAATCCTGTCCTGTGCGATACAGCCAGATGTATCTAATCCTGTCCTGTGCGATACAGCCAGATGTATCTAATCCTGTCCTGTGCGATACAGCCAGATGTATCTAATCCTGTCCTGTGCGATACAGCCAGATGTATCTAATCCTGTCCTGTGCGATACAGCCAGATGTATCTAATCCTGTCCTGTGCGATACAGCCAGATGTATCTAATCCTGTCCTGTGCGATACAGCCAGATGTATCTAATCCTGTCCTGTGTGATACAGCCAGATGTATCTAATCCTGTCCTGTGTGATACAGCCAGATGTATCTAATCCTGTCCTGTGTGATACAACGAGATGTATCTAATCCTGTCCTGTGTGATACAGTGAGATGTATCTAATCCTGTCCTGTGTGATACAGTGAGATGTATCTAATCCTGTCCTGTGTGATATAGCCGGATGTATCTCATCCTGTTGCATGTGACACCGCCTGGTCTATACTGTTCCTCTTCATATGTCCCCAGTATATTGTCCCCCTTCATCTGCCAATGTTTAATATAAAGCACACTCACCGCCTCGCTCCCCTGCTGCGCACTCTGCAGTCTCCTGTCCCGCCAGCTGCAGGCGCAATACGAGTGACATCATCACATCAGTAACCCTATAGTGTTTGGCACAAAATAACACAAATCATCTCTCACTTATTGAGGAGACAAATTTATGTCGCACGGTGAGAAGTTACGACATGTGACATAAATTCATGTTTTACACTTGTTCTATTTGTACAAGAAAATCTGCAACATCTTTGTTCTTTTCTGTTTCATAAAAGTGTCACAAAGTGAAACTCACCTAAACCGTGCCCGTTATAAGCCACGCCCATTATACACCACGCCCATTATACAACACGCCCGTTACACGCCACACCCATTATAGGGCACATTTTTCACCTGTATCAAACCTGTCATATTTCTCTGTTCTCTCCAGCACACGCATAAATAGGTCGCATATGGCAAGCACCAGAAATTTTGGTGCAAATGTAGACAGTAAAGGGTCAGACTCCTAGTGATAAATATGTCCCAATATCCAAAAAAAAAAACATAAAGAAAAAAAAAAAAAAAACCTACTTAGGCCCAGTTCACATCATGCATTCAGGGACCCCCCAAACAGAAACCTAATCCACATTTAAAAAGTGTTTGCTTTCGGAACCTCGTGGACCCCATAGACCCCATGTAATAGGGGTCTGTGCGGTTTCTGTTGGTAGCGCTTTTTCTCTACATTTTTCATTCAGGAACGCAGATGTGAACCGAGCCAAAGCCTCCACCAGATCTAACAGCAGTGACCTCACTTACCCCCCACCAGCTCTAATAGCAGTGACCTCACTTACCCCCCACCAGCTCTAATAGCAGTGACCTCACTTACCCCCCACCAGATCTAACAGCAGTGACCTCACTTACCCCCAACCAGATCTAACAGCAGTGACCTCACTTACCCCCCACCAGCTCTAATAGCAGTGACCTCACTTACCCCCCACCAGCTCTAATAGCAGTGACCTCACTTACCCCCAACCAGATCTAACAGCAGTGACCTCACTTACCCCCCACCAGCTCTAATAGCAGTGACCTCACTTACCCCCCACCAGATCTAATAGCAGTGACCTCACTTACCCCCCACCAGATCTAACAGCAGTGACCTCACTTACCCCCCACCAGCTCTAATAGCAGTGACCTCACTTACCCCCCACCAGCTCTAATAGCAGTGACCTCACTTACCCCCCACCAGATCTAACAGCAGTGACCTCACTTACCCCCCACCAGATCTAACAGCAGTGACCTCACTTACCCTCCGCCAGATCTAACAGCAGTGACCTCACTTACCCCCCACCAGATCTAATAGCAGTGACCTCACTTACCCTCCGCCAGATGATGGCAGCTGTATATGATACTAATATAACACCCGCTCACACCCCCACAATACTTAGGGAGCAGCAGTCCAAATGTATGCAGATAAAACTCCTACAAGATCCTGTCTCATGATAATGTGAGGGACACAGCACCACAATAAAGCCAGTTGGTTGTGCCCCTTACTATTACAACTGCCCAGCACCCCCATATGTGCACCCCACTAGCATCAGCACCCTGCAAAATGAATAGGGCCTGGAGGAAATCATTACACTTCATACAAACTCCATGTCTTATGGTTTTGATACCCGATCCTCTCCGGGCTCACAGATACCCCTCCGCAGTCTGAGTAAAGACAATCCTAGAGCACACGCTCTGAAGCCTGCACAACCGGCTACCTTCTCTCTGCTCTGCATACTTGGCTACCTCCTCCCTGATCTGAGCCCTGCATACCTGGCTCCTTCCTTCCCGTTCTGATCCCAGCAAACCCGGCTACCTCCTTCTTGCTCTGAGCCCAGCACACCTGGCTACCTCCTCCCTGCTCTGAGCCCTGCACACCTGGCTACCTCCACCCTGATCTGAGCCCTGCACACCTGGCTACCTCCACCCTGATCTGAGCCCTGCACACCTGGCTACCTCCACCCTGATCTGAGCCCTGCACACCCAGCTACCTCCTCCCTGATCTGAGCCCTGCACACCCAGCCACCTCCTCCCTGTACTGAGACCTGCATACCTGGCTCCTTCCTTCCAGTTCTGAGCCCAGCAAACCCGGCTACCTCCTTCTTGCTCTGAGCCCAGCACACCTGGCTACCTCCTCCCTGCTCTGAGCCCAGCACATCTGGCTACCTCCTCCCTGCTCTGAGCCCTGCACACCTGGCTACCTCCTCCCTGTACTGAGACCTGCATACCTGGCTCCTTCCTTCCAGTTCTGAGCCCAGCAAACCCGGCTACCTCCTCCCTGCTCTGAGCCCTGCACACCTGGCTACCTCCACCCTGATCTGAGCCCTGCACACCCGGCTACCTCCTCCCTGCTCTGAGCCCTGCACACCTGGCTACCTCCACCCTGATCTGAGCCCTGCACACCCGGCTACCTCCTCCCTGCTCTGAGCCCTGCACACCTGGCTACCTCCACCCTGATCTGAGCCCTGCACACCCGGCTACCTCCTCCCTGTACTGAGACCTGCACACCCGGCCACCTCCTCCCTGTACTGAGACCTGCATACCTGGCTACCTCCTCCTTGCTCTGAGCCCTGGGCACCCGGCTATCGCTTTCCTGCTCTGAGCCCTGCACTTATGGCTACCTCCCCCCTGTTCTGGGTTCTCTTCCTGAGCACTGACAGATCCACACTCAGAACCCCCAGTGCTTTGAAGTCCAGAGACTCCACCCTGACAGTCATGTTCTCTCCAGCACTATCTGCTATCTATGAGATTCCCAAAGGATTCCTCAATTCCCCTTTCTCCTCCTCATTTTAGGACACCTCTAATTCTGGTACAAGGTTACACACGTCACCCTGTCCTCCCTCCCAGGCACACTCCCCCCTTGGGCCTTTGCCCATTACCTTATGTATTCGTGTGGGTGATGGAGATACATTGGGCGCATACACAGAAATCATTCCCCAACTATCCATCCACAGGTAATCCCTCTGACACTTGTCTGGTCCCGTTACTCGCGCCCCAGTCCATATGAACCTCGTCCACAGGTAGTCCTGGATGGTCTCAGAGTCCATCACTTTTGGCCGAACCAGAGAACAACTTGCACCTGAGCCACTTAGTACCTGCATGAATGTACATCCCACCCCCATAGGCTGCATGTGGTGTAGCAAGTCTTCTATCAGTGAAGAACATCATTCTGGGTGGGGTACATGACACCACTGCCCCTCCCTCTGGGCAAGTAGACCTTACATGGCCCATCTTGTTACACCCAAAACATTTGCACCAATCCCTCTTAGATGGGATCCCCCCAGAAATATTCTCACCTGGCTTAGAGGCTGCGGTGACTTCCTGGCCTGCTTCTTCTTCCAGCTTAGGGACCTCTGTAGTGTTGTTCCAGCCTTGCCTTCTGCTGTCCTGTTGGCCCTCTGCCACTTCTTTCTCAGCTTGATGATATTGGAGGATCAGCTGTAGGCGCGCGCTAGAGTCACTGGGCTCCAGCTGTTGTAAGTCCATTTATCCCCAGAGTACTAGGGCTGCTCGTGCCCCCAGGGGAAGTTACCTCTAGAACAGGGACAACTGCTGGAGTTTCTGCAATGATGATGGCTTTTTGCCCCAGCACTTCAAGATGTTGCACCAAGTTCTGCTCCACCAGCGCAGAGATCAGCAGGTCTTTGGTCTTGTCAGCTGTTTAGGTGCGTCCTAGCTCTGCCTTTTGTATAAGGTTGTCATATCTAATAGCAGACTATGCCAAACAATAGATAAGAAAGTTCTGTCTCCTTAGTACAGGGTCCCCACGAAGCTACACAGGTTCTTCCCACAGGTTTCCCTGATGTGCTGCAGATGTGGGCAAACGGAGGGAGACATGCTCCGTGTCTTCTGGTCCTGTCCAGCATTGTCCTTGTTTTGGGATGGTGTTAAACGGATCATTTTGCAATGAACTTTCTCTCCTCATCACTTAGGCCTGGCGTTGTTTCTTCTCAATCACTGTGAGTCATCGGTGAAAGTTTACAAGCGCTCCCTGCTCTGATTTTTGGTCCTTGCTGCCCCTTGCTTGCATTCCGCTCTTCTGGAGGCGAGTTGTTCCTCCTCCTCTGTCCCTCTGGATTTTGAAGGTCAATGAGATCATGCGCATGGAGAATCTTTCCTGCATGGCACAACTGAAGCCTACACTAAGACCTGGTTTTATTGGTTTGAGTTCCAACGCTCCGGGGAGTATCGAATGCTCCTGGGCTCTGGACCTCCCTGTGCTCTGCTCGTGGTTGCTGCGTGCGGGTGCACTCTTGCTCCCACTGTTTTGTTGCCTTCTGTTCTCTGGTATCGGACTTCTGGCCTCCCTCTCTTCCAGGTGTTTAACGTCTTAATTTTCCTTCCCCCTCTTCCCTCACTCCTATCATGACTGGACCTCTCCCAGGATTCCCTGGGGGTCCGAGTTGTTGTTGTTGCTTCTTCTATTATGTTTTATTTGAATGTTTGTACTTGTGTTTTTCCTTTCCATGTTTCTTTGTGTTACTGGCCTATTTCAGGCCTTGTTGTACTTAAAACTTGCAATAAAAATTTGAATTGAAAAAAAAAAAAAATAGCAAAGAAAAACTGAGAAGCAAAACTGTTTGCAAGTGCAAAATTCTCTATTAATAACAAAAAATAAAATGATCCCACCGCTTCCACCAATTTGACATGTACAGATTGTCCTAGCACGTGACGCGGCTGTCAGGGGTCAATCGCACACATCACAGTCTACCAACCGCTAAATACATGTCCTATTGAATTCAGAACCAGGATCAATAGGAATCCCAGAGAAGCAAAGGGTTCAGTGCTATCTATCTATCTCCGCTCCTTCTGCCCCCGGCCCACCCTTAATACATGCTTTACCTATAAAATGCATCCTGCAACTTCTTGTAAACCGCTTCAGGGGGGGCAGGTTATTTATATAAGGGGTCATTAGGGACGCAGTATTTATGTCAGGGGGAATCAGGGGCATAATTAATTTAATTAAGGTGACACTTGTGCTTTATTAAGACTAAGGCCCCACATAGCGGATCGCAGCAAAAAAAGCACTGCAGGAAAAACCGCCACAGTAACGCATTGTGGTTTGTCCTACCTCGTTTCCTCAGGAGTCCCGCAGAGTTTTCCTCTATAGATTTCTGCTCCCATTATACCTATAGGGAAACCACCAGCGTTCAGTAGGTATATTTCACATGCTACGATTTACAAAACCGCTACAGTTTTGGAAGTCGCAATGTGTTTGCTATGTGCTATGTACAGCCGGTATAACCTGGGTATATACTGTATATAATTATATATGTACGGCTGGTATAACCAGGGTATCTCCTGTCTATAATTCTATATGTACAGCCGGTATAACCTGGGTATCTCCTGTCTATAATTCTATATGTACAGCCGGTATAACCTGGGTATCTCCTGTCTATAATTCTATATGTACAGCCGGTATAACCTGGGTATCCACTGTCTATAATTCTATATGTACAGCCGGTATAACCTGGGTATCCACTGTATATAATTCTATATGTACAGCCGGTATAACCTGGGTATATACTGTATATAATTCTATATGTACAGCCGGTATAACCTGGGTATCTCCTGTCTATAATTCTATATGTACAGCCGGTATAACCTGGGTATCTCCTGTCTATAATTCTATATGTACAGCCGGTATAACCTGGGTATCTCCTGTCTATAATTCTATATGTACAGCCGGTATAACCTGGGTATCCACTGTCTATAATTCTATATGTACAGCCGGTATAATCTGGGTATCCACTGTCTATAATTCTATATGTACAGCCGGTATAACCTGGGTATATACTGTATATAATTCTATATGTACAGCCGGTATAACCTGGGTATCCACTGTATATAATTCTATATGTACAGCCGGTATAACCTGGGTATATACTGTATATAATTCTATATGTACAGCCGGTATAACCTGGGTATCCACTGTATATAATTCTATATGTACAGCCGGTATAACCTGGGTATCCACTGTATATAATTCTATATGTACAGCCGGTATAACCTGGGTATATACTGTATATAATTCTATATGTACAGCCGGTATAACCTGGGTATATAATTCTATATGTACAGCCGGTATAACCTGGGTATCTACTGTCTATAATTCTATATGTACAGCCGGTATAACCTGGGTATCTACTGTCTATAATTCTATATGTACAGCCGGTATAACCTGGGTATACACTGTATATAATTATATTTGTACAGCCGGTATAACCTGGGTATACACTGTATATAATTATATTTGTACAGCCGGTATAACCTGGGTATCTACTGTCTATAATTCTATATGTACAGCCGGTATAACCTGGGTATATACTGTATATAATTCTATATGTACAGCCGGTATAACCTGGGTATATAATTATATATGTACAGCCGGTATAACCTGGGTATCCACTGTATATAATTCTATATGTACAGCCGGTATAACCTGGGTATCCACTGTATATAATTCTATATGTACAGCCGGTATAACCTGGGTATATACTGTATATAATTCTATATGTACAGCCGGTATAACCTGGGTATATAATTCTATATGTACAGCCGGTATAACCTGAGTATCTACTGTCTATAATTCTATATGTACAGCCGGTATAACCTGGGTATCTACTGTCTATAATTCTATATGTACAGCCGGTATAACCTGGGTATACACTGTATATAATTATATTTGTACAGCCGGTATAACCTGGGTATACACTGTATATAATTATATTTGTACAGCCGGTATAACCTGGGTATCTACTGTCTATAATTCTATATGTACAGCCGGTATAACCTGGGTATATACTGTATATAATTCTATATGTACAGCCGGTATAACCTGGGTATATAATTATATATGTACAGCCGGTATAACCTGGGTATATACTGTATATAATTCTATATGTACAGCCGGTATAACCTGGGTATATACTGTATATAATTCTATATGTACAGCCGGTATAACCTGGGTATATAATTCTATATGTACAGCCGGTATAACCTGGGTATATACTGTATATAATTATATATGTACAGCCGGTATAACCTGGGTATATACTGTATATAATTCTATATGTACAGCCGGTATAACCTGGGTATATACTTCTATATGTACAGCCGGTATAACCTGGGTATATACTGTATATAATTCTATATGTACAGCCGGTATAACCTGGGTATATAATTATATATGTACAGCTGGTATAACCTGGGTATATACTGTATATAATTCTATATGTACAGCCGGTATAACCTGGGTATATACTGTATATAATTCTATATGTACAGCCGGTATAACCTGGGTATATACAGTATATAATTATATATACACGGCTGGTATAACCTGGGTATTCTGATTTCATGTTGTACTAGAAAATATGAAGAAATAAAGACAAGAGTTTTTAAGAGATTCTTTATTTTCATCAACTTTTTGCAAAGGGATAAAAGACAATATTGACAACATACAAAAAGTAATTGATAAACTTTCATTCACGTCACTCTCTTTCTGGAGTTTACAGCATTCGGAGAAGATAAAACCACATTGAATGTAAAGCTCTTAGTATTCGGATACATGAAGTAGAACGGCGAGGACTGTCAGTGAAATATTTATTGCAAAAAAATAAAAATATAGTGCAAACTAGGTTACCAAGGAAGCTTTCCAATACAATTAACCCTTCATGTGCCTTGGGGTCTGCTGCAAAACAGGCAATAAGGATTTGAGAACACAGTAATGTCTATACAAGCTCCATAGTAAGCTGCACACACAGATCGTACGCACCTAAGGGCAAGCGTTGCAATACAACCGCGCACTCTACTTAAAGGGAATGTCCAGGATTAGATAAACAAGTTGCTTTGCCAAATCTATCCATAGGATGGTTCAGTATTGCAACTTCACTCCATCAAAGTTAACGGACCTCAGCTGCAATACCACACACAACCTGTGGACAGGTGGGGCGCTGTTTGGGACCAAAACCATTTTTTCTATCCTGGGACAAAACCTTTAAATGCTTGCCAATGGCACAAACCAGGATTTTTCTGCATTGGTTGTATCTTCTGCTCTCTTTAGACATACAGGACTTCAGAGATCAGAAAATATATCAGATATATCGCAGATATATAGCTGGCCATACATATTTGATCAGGTGTTTGGATGCCCATGACAGTCCCCCATACTAATCTAATATGTATGGCCAGCTTAAAGGGGAATCAGAAAACATGGCTGATTTCAGCTCAGGAAGTGATATCACAACCACTGGTCTCATGGCAATGACCTACGGACATGAAGTCACTTTTTGAGAAGAAAGCAGCCATGTTTTTCAATCCCGATGTGCCATAGTTGGAACAGTGTGCGCCATCATGAACCCGGTGGGCCCACGACTTCCATCTTAGTATGAAATAGCCAGCAGGAAAGCTTTGAGTTGTTTGGACGGGAGGAAAGCTTTGAGTTGTCTGACAGGAGGAAAGCTTTGAGTTGTCTGACCAGTCTTCAGTAACTTATGATCTTTTTTTTTTTCTATAAATTCTTATACAGTGTAACAATTAGGTAGAAAATGTATATTTTTGGGGGAGAATGTAAATGGTCTTTCAGAAAAAATAAAATAAAAATAAATATAGCTGAAAGGCAGTACGATAGAAATCTAGGTAGACTACAGAACACCGCTAACTATCTACAAACACACGCTACATACATGTCATAAAACAAACCAGTAAAAACTTTTTTTTTTTCTTATATAAAAAGACAGATTGCAAACTTTTAGAGGAAAAAAAAATGAAAATAAAAACTGATAAGGAAACACTATGCAGCATTTTCAGGATATTTTTTTTTTTTGAGGTACCTAAAATTTCCATTTTATTTCTTTTTTTTGCCCAAAATACGATCGCTCCAACTTGAAAAAAAAAAAAAAAAAATCTAAAAAATAAAAACCACACCCACGCGTGCAGCCGTGTCGATCCAAGTATAGGGCATACATTGAGAAAGTGCAATGATGCGGATAAGTTAAGATATGCAGCATTTAATGCATGGATTAACGTCCTGTAAAAAAAAAATATATATATATATACTGTAATAGCTTACACGGAGCAAATGGTGCAGTATCACAACCTTTAAAAAAAAATTCTCAGAATTTTTTTTTTTTATCCATCTTAAATGCCTTTAATATTGGTTTTATAAAGGAATGTTTTTGTCTTTTTTTTTGTTTTTTTTGCTGTGTACAAACTACTGCAGGTTATTGTCTTTCAAGGCAGGTAACATATCGGATACGGTTTCAAGTAAAAGCCTCAAGGAAGACGTGAACTTTTTTTTTTTTTTTTGCCAACCCCCCACCATCCAGTTTGTGCGGCTCAAGTTCGTCATAGTGCTGGGGTACAAAACCGATGCAACTTTTTGGTTTTTTTGGACTGCGGCTTGTAAAATAAATCTGCAGCAACATCAGAAGTTATACAAGGTGCAACACAAAAGGCACAAAGGGGGGCCCAAAAGGTAACAACTCTACCAAATGCATCCAAGTTTGTTTTTTTTTTTTTGTTTTTTTTAAAAACAATCCTTTATGACAAAAAATATTGTATTGGGTCTGCCAGTGTATGAATCCATACTGCCCCCTATGGGAGGCGCCCTCTCCTGCTCAACCCAACCCCCTCTGAAAATCATCAGGGGGTGTAAAAAAAAAACTGAGGTAGTCTACATCTGGAACAAACTGGGCTATCACATCACCAAAGTGGCCAACAGGAGTAGATCTTCTTCACCTAGACGCCCGCCTATGGCACAGTAGCAATACTTACAAGTCCCGATGTACGAATGTGAAGAATAAAGGGGCAGAGACGTCTTTTAGAATGGGAACCGTGCCATTCCCTAATCTAGAACACAACATGGGTCCACCAACATGGATGAAGCGCCATGACACTAGGTCAGATTAGAGTCATTTTAGGGCCTACAGGTCAGTAGAAGACCTCTCAGGCTTTGAAGGATTTTTTGGGTCATTGAAAGATTGTCAAATGTTAATTTTGTAGGCCGCGAGCTTAGAAGTGTTCAAAAAGTTGGTGCCTTTTGCCACCTTCGGCAGTCCTAAGAGCACATTCACACACAAAAACGGGAGCGAAGTGTTACAATCCGTGTCTGTTACATCTCATCCATCTACCAAGATGGTCTTCGATGGATCTCGAGTCTTAATGTATGGTCCCCCTACAGCGGGATATTACAGCCATAAGATATCATGAAGGTGTATACTGCACACATGCACAACTTAAACCTAAAGGGGGTAGAAGCCGACCTAGACATTCAAGAACAAAAACTCCAGCTTGGGACATTGCCATGTACCGGGACGAAATCTGCAGGAATATTTTTTGCCTGTTTAGGTCTTTCGAAACCACCGAGAACCTCTGGTCTTCCCTTTGATAGATCGGTGTTACATTGCCTAGAAATTGGGATGGACACTATCAAAAAAGATGACCTTTACCTGTTTGGGCACAATGTGGCCAAGTTGGCCAATCGTGCTAACGATTGAGACTATCAAGGGTGGACTATCAAGGGAGTCGGGCAGGAAGATATGGCTGACTTTGCTCAATATCAAATACACCCCCCCATATTTTTTTAGCGCAAAGCATCTTTTTGGGGCTCACACTACAAATTGAAGCTCTTCTATCCTCCGATCTTAGACATTTATGGCACATCTGCCTCTTGATCCTATGCAGGTCAACGAGACCCCCAATATTTATCACAACCCTAAGCGACTTTATGACGAGTCTGATGATGAGTTTTCCAAGTCTACAATACTGAGACCCATTTTATTGATGTAAATTACTGTTCGTTTTAAGATTTTTACATAGTTCATAGGCGAAATCAGCCTGATATCCTGCTGCTGCTCATCTAGTTGCTTCAGGACCTTTACAGCTGTCATTGCAGGTCCTTAAGCAGAAGTAGTGACAGTTACTATGTAGCGCACAGATCGTTGTAGCAACCACATTGGCAGTCTCTCTTTGTAAAGGTGTAGCAATCGAGCACTACATTGTCACCGATTGCATAAGGACCTTCAAGGATGTTCTTGAGGGTCCTTTATCCGCTATAAATCACCTGTGCAGTACATTGACAGTGCACAGATAATGTAGAACACCAAAAAACCCTAAAAACAGCAATTTTCATTATTAAAAGGAGCTTTATTTGGCAGTACAAAGGCCTTTTGGGATTATTGCCCTCCTACAAGTGACTTGTTGCTCAGTTATGTAATAAATTCGGCAACACCAAGGGCTTTTAAAACTGGAACCCTATGCAAAGTATAAAAAAAAATAAAAAATAAAATTAAATTACAGTCCGCTGAACCAAAAAGTCGCCAATATCCCATCACACTCCTCCTGGCAAGAGGAGTCCCCCTTTAGTTCACTAATCTACGAAACCCACTGTTTAAAAATTCTTGGTTAAAACTAGGATCCTAAAGCGATCAATAGATAACGTGGCCCAGAAATCTTCTGCACAGCTCCAATGTACATAAAATATCTTCATCTTAAATTCTGGCGACAGCTGACAACTTGTCCTCGAAGCACCAAGCGCTGTATCCCTTGAAAAAAAAAAACCCACAGCACACCCCGACGACACGCCAAACATGATCACACACCAAAAATAGATACAAAACAGTAACAAGTCAGACGTAATATAAAAGATTAGCACCCATTAATAGTGTCACCACCTTCATAATAAGACAAAGCAGTGATTGTCCACAGCGGAGAGGAACGGCCCCAAGTGGAAGAAGTCTGTCCATCCGGCCTTATTACAAGTGAGCACCGCTAGAAGCTGGCATACTAAGTCCACCCATTGCCCGGACGAGCTGTATTGGCATCTGTCTCTGTCCTAGTACAGGGACACGGCACCTCCGCTCAGCGTCTGCCACCAGGCAATGGTTTTGGCCGCTTCCGTAAAAAGTTTTGGCTGAAACTCAAGTCTTTGTCACGTGTTAATATTAAGTTAGGAGGTAGGCGTCAATATCTACAAGGGGTTACGTCAGCAGCCTAGTCTCCGAAAGGATCAGAAAACGCAAAACAATGCCCACCTACGCCATCGTGCCAGTATAAGGTCTGACTAGTGTCTACTGCAAGCACAAAAACCCTCCTCGTGTGTCACCTGGCAAATGTTTTTGACCGTCAATGCCTAGGACCGTGGACATAAGACTCCACTGGTTCTTCAAAACAAGGTTGTGAATAAAAAGACTAAAAAAAATACAGATATGGTCTGTTCGTAGAAAATCTAAGGCGCCCGCCCCATGCAAAAAGAAAAAAAAAATCCCGGCATTTTGAAAGCAATTATGGCTTAGCACACCCAATCGGATTGTCTTCACTGGATTGCCAGTCTACGACCACAGTGATCGAGCACTACAGGACATACGGACTATTTACAGAGACCTCAGGGAGGGGGGGTGTCTAGTTATTAGAGATGAGCGAACACTGTTCAGATCAGCCGATCCGAACAGCACGCACCCATAGAAATGAATGGAAGCACCTGTGACGCCGGCTGTCGGCAAAGTCAGCGTCACAGGTGCTTCCATTCATTTCTATGGGTGCGTGCTGTTCGGATCGGCTGATCCAAACAGTGTTCACTCATCTCTACTAGTTATACATTTATTTCTATTTCCTATATATAAAAAAAACAAAAAGCTTTAGACTAAGGTAAGCGCCCAGAGATAAAGCACTTACATGTGTTCCACCAATGACGCTGTCCGCTCACACAGATACTCCATGCCGGACAGCGCCTGGTTCACACTTGCAAAAAAAAAAAAAAAATCCTAGTTCTTCTATGCAACTATTCTATAGAAAATCCTATTTTAACTAGGGCTCGGACCTCTACCATGACACATCAGATCCTACTGACTATACTGGTGTCCCCTGGGTTGTCATCCGGATATTTGGCAATTTCCTGGACATACCAGCTTAGGTGCAGCAAAGCCCCCCATGCGTGTGTGAACAGATCATCATATACCGCTATAGACACGTGGGAAGTGTTTATAGGGGACGGCCGGGTAGTTTTGCTGCGATGGTTCTGAAGTAGAAAACATTACCGATGGACACTCAGCAGCGTTTTCTCCATGTGTGGCCTTAGATGTACATTCAGATTCAGTGCAGGTTACAGCAGCAAGGTCGCGATCAGACAGGTACAGGTATTGGGGTTCTGCTGAGCAGCGCCTCCATTGATTGTTTGGCTTCTAGGATCAGAGTTAGGGTAATGGATAGATCTACAATTAGACGTGGGCTAATGGAGATTATGTAACGACAATGTCCTCATTGCTCCAAACTGCTTATTTGCAATCTGACAAGAGTGGTAAGCTACAAGTGACAAACCAGGCCCCGACTCACGAGAAAAGTGCTGTCTGATTCGGGTGGCTCTGACCCATCTGCGGCTCTGGCCACACTCCCTTTATCATATACACCACTTTCCTCTTCTATCCTCCGCACTCCGGCAAGACCACCCCACGGCAGTAAAGCTGCGTCCACAGTGACCTAACACGTGACCTTACTATTCAACGGCTTCCGTGAGACATTACATCATTATGGACGCAATTTTACTGCGGCTTAGAGGTCGCACTGGAGTGTGTGGGGCAGAACGGCAAATGTTTTACTGAAAATACTTGAAGGTTCTTGGACTTCCATATACCGCCACGGATCACACTCACACCTACATTACCCATCATGCCTTGTCCGGCCTTAAAGGCAACCTGTCATGGGGACTTGCCCTGTGTTCATGGGACTAGCCCTACAGGATCAGTCACGATGGGACTTATGACCTGTAAGATTGCAGAGAACATGGCTGCAGTTATACGCTGGTAACATCTGAATTTGCAGAAGAATAAAGGAGTCATTCCTCTAACAAACCAATGGCAGTATTAACAGTATAACCTATGTATCGCACGTGTTGCATACGGCGGGGGATCAGCTTAAAGAAGGGGGCAGGGATGAGAGAGGATTAAGGGTCAGTGTGATAAACTATAGGAGTCACAGTTTAAGAAATGCTGGTGGAATAAGTGCCAGAACAAGTCTGCCCAAGCAAGCTACAAGCAACACTGCCCATACCAGCGCAATAGGTTCCTATGGATGCTTTTATCCGCAGGGAATCATGTTGCATCGGGATCACCATTGTGCCCGATTAAGAGTGTCTTCTAGGAAGCAATAGTCTTAAACATTACAATAGAAGAGGGGACTCAAATCCCGCACCCTGCTAAGAGCAAACCACAGGCGAACCAAGCAAAGTGCAGGGGACGATAGATCTCTTGTACATGATCACTGAAGTTATTCTCTACTGAACAGAAGCTGCACCAAATGCATTAAAAGGGTTTGGAAGGCTTAGTAATGGATGACCTATCCTTAAATTGAAGACTGTGGGGTCCAATATCCAGGGACCCCTCACCAATCAGCGGTGTGAGGAGATTGCAGCACTCAGACAAGCGCAGCAGCCTCTCCATTACAACCCAAGCACAGTAACGTACATTGTATAGGGGCTCGCATGGCAATGCAGTTTGTACCCAGAAAAGGGCCAAAAGAAAATCTCCCCCTCCTGAGGACCTGTTCTATATTACACAGATGCCCCATTGATATGCATGGACACTGTGTAATGCTCAACTTCCCCCGCGGTGGCGCTGCAGGGAATCTGAGCACTTACTGGCAGGTTTTACAGCTGATCATTGGGGGGTCCCAGCATCAGAACTTGTCAAGGGACCTCGACCATGAAGAATTGCCCAAAGTAGAGAACTTTAAGTTCCCTTTAAAGGGGTTGTCCCACAAAGTGAAGACTGTAGGACCTCATTCAACCTGAGAGCAGCAAAGTTGGAGTGGTGGTGGACGCCACTTGCATTCGCTTCACTAGGAGTGCTGGAGAGGGCCGAAAGCTTTACTTTTACCATTTCATCCACCAGCTGTCCAGTCTGGCTGCGCTCATGTATGGAGCGGGAGAAAGGTCTGGCAATCTTCACTTTGTTGGACAACCCCTTTAAGGACGTTTAAAGACCTAGTTGGAAATAATTCACAGAAAACATGGAGCAAATGTTACGGACCAAACGGGATGAACTAGAAGCTTCAGCGATATAACGTATCACCATTACAGCCTGTCCGATGAGTGCCTTGGGCGATCTAAGATCTGACCGGGTTATCACTACAGTTCTACACGGCTTCTCCTTCACAAAGCTCAAATAAGTTTTCTTGATTTCATATGGGGTGTGACTTAGTGCAACGATTTATACACAGACAATATCTGCCATTCATGATGTGTGCAAACTTTTCAACAGAAGCAAATCTGCCTACTGACACCAGGAATAGGAACAAAGGGGGGGGGGGGGGGAAACAAGTCACAATCCACACCCCAAACATAGTCCAATGCATAGATTCTTATAAAAAGGAAAAAATAAGCACCAAACTGCTTGTAAATGGTAAAGGACGAGTCTATGGAGTCGGGTTGTTCCTGCCGCCTGCATGGGACGTATCAACATGGCGACGTCTTCGAGCAGGGACTCAAAGCTAATGTTCTCCCCTCGTTCACAGACATGGTAAACCATCATGAAAAGTCATCTGTACATGGGGCTCGCCGGCTATTGCAAAACTACATGTGTTACCTTGCAAGAGCTGGACTGCCACAAGTTTGGAAGAAGTTGGATCTACGGGCAAGCTCAGAAGAGGGTGACTGGATGGGAAAAGCCCCATTAGGAAATTCAGATTTATTGGGGCAGTGAATTTGGGTTGACCGATATTTTTGACAGGTGAAAGGGAAATTGTGTATGATGTCTAAGTAACCCATGAAGGGGGTTTTCTACAGGAAAGGGGATAATAAGTGAGTGGTCGCTGTAGGTCTGTGTGAATGAAGGGATACGGCACATGCACAACTACTGTCCAAATCACTTTTAAGGGACTGCGAGCACGCTGCTCTAACACACTTTAAAAAAAAAAAAAAAAAGTAGATTATGAGCCCCATATAAGGATCACAATGTACATTTTTCCCTATCAGTATGTCTTTGGAGTATGGAAGGAAATCCACGCAAACACAGGAAGAACATACAAACTCCTTGCAGATGTTGTTCCATCGCTGCAAGGCTGTAGTGCTAACCACTGAACCACCGTGTTGCCCCTTCTACTCTACCACTCTTCCAGAAGTGAATGGAGCAGTGGTCATGCATGCACAAATCCACTTTATTAACACAGGGGGCCACAATCAATTCTTGGGGCCCAACCTCAAACAGCTAGGATATACAACATAGTGGGGTGTCCGGGCACACCAAAGGATCCTTTGGTACTCTGCTGGGTCAGTCCGATACGGACAGGGGACTCTAACTCTTGTTCTTGTCATTGCTGGGACTCTGGGACAGCTTCAAACGCAAACTAAAGACGCATCTTTTCAGACAAGCCTATCACTATTCCTAACGTAAACCCTTCACCCTCCTCTGTCCCCGCTCCCACATTCCCCCACATGATATGATGTGATCTCAGGATAACTTTATAGGTCCAAGCTCCATCCACATGTTACAGGACACGACTGTCGACTGCTCATAAAGTCTTATGTTTGTGTAATGACAGTCACCTCTATTACAGAAGTGTCTGACCTCCGAAAAGCAATGCCGCCCCTGCTACCTCTTGTGTCACCCCCTCTACCTCATAGATTGTAAGCTCTTGTGAGCAGGGCCCTCAGTCCCATTGTGTGAAATGACTTTCTTTGTAATGTATCTTTCTGTCTGTATTTGAACCCTACAAATTGTACAGCGCTGCGGAATATGATGGCGCTATAGAAATAAAATTTATTATTATTATTATTGCTGGGACTCTGTGGGACCTGAGCTTGCATTCTCCCTCTTTCCTGTGGGAATCCCATCAATGACCAGACATAATATTCACAATCCGTATTCTCAATCTTCTACCTTAGAACATATCAAGACAGATTTTCATGATAGTTTTCCATGACATCATTTGACCAACGCTTGCTATAAAGACGGTCAGCAAAGTTAGCACCTAAAATATCATGTCCCTCCGAGGAGGACCCATGCATACAAGCTATAACATAAAACCACACTCCCCTGCCCCCTAAAACTTCCTAGGTATCAGTTACAATTAGGTCTTGAGTCCTGCTTATGAAGATCTAAGTGAGATTTTCAGTCTTCATCCGACTTTCCCTATAGAAGAGCAGACGACAACCTTTGGCTCTGCAGGTTTTTGCAAATCTACAACTTCCAACATGTCCTCATAGACTGGAGACACGCCGGGGATTGTAGTTTTGCTCGATGTGCCGAGCTGGAGGTCAGACGCTGCTTTCCTACACTAACCTTTACAGTGTTAAGGCTCGATCTATAACAAACATCGCATTCCCATGGTCTAGCGGCCGCATACTACTGCACTGTCGATAAAAAGGATCAGAATATTGCTTAAAAACCGAGTCTTTGTATTTAATCTCATTACAGAATTGCATATTCCTTAAAGCGTAGGAGGAGGAGTGGGGGAGGGGGAAGATAAATCTATAGAGAGAGAAAAAGAAAACAAAAATCTAATAAAAATACAAGTTGCATATGAACATCTTTGAGGCCTGACAGCATTAGAAAGCGAGACAGTGCGGGACCCTCAAAGACAGAGAGGCGAGTGTCAGTATTCGTGGTTAGAAGTGTCAGACCGTCGCTGCAGTCTGTATTAAAATATATTGCATAAAATATTTTAAGTGTACTAAAAAAAAAAAAATTCTATTTTTTTTATTTTTTTTAACCCATTGGGGTCGCTTCTCACAATAACCCTGTTTGCAATCAGAGGGTTCGACATGACATTGCTCCTTATTGCATTGCAATGTATTATGAGCCCTCTGAGGGAGGGGGGGGAGGGGAGGGAGGATAACTCAGTTCCATAAAATGAGGTTTTGATATTTTTTTTTTCCATTTTTTTATTTTTATTTTAATCCATTCACTGCCGGTGGTCCTGTAAAGGCTCTACAGGTCGCGGTTGTCAGTGCAAGGGTTAAACAGGACACCATTTAAGCCCGAGTACGTCACATAGGTTAATAGAAATAGGGTGATCTGTGTAAATAAAAAATAAATAGCACGTCATCTCACATTAATACTGCTAAAATAGATTATTCTCTGTACATTAGCTTAACATGATTGTACTGTCCACATTGCCACGGACCCGTATTAGTCGCCAACCTTGGAGGGGAGGGGGATAGAAAAGTACGAGTGCAGCCAGACAAATGCAAGATTAAAAAAAAAACAAAAAAACCACGACATCTCGGGGGTCTCCTTGTGAATGGCACACGGTTATTAAAAAATAAAATAAAAAATAATGAACACTATTATATTCATCCTTTAATAAAAGCCTGACCTCCACAGTCATGGGTGACTTGGTTTTCATACATCGTTTTATGCGCTAAAATATTTGACACAAATGTCAGAGGAAGAAAAAAAAAAGTTTTTTTTTTTCCTTCCTGTAATAAAACATCTCGATAAAAATTTCACCTAAAATATTTAAGGCTTAAAAAAACAAAAAACCTCAAGGTCCTTTTCTTCTATTTTTTTTTTTCTTTCGTCCTAGGCCGTAACATTTATCTGATAATTCGACACAATTTCCAAAGAGTAGAAGTATTTCATTGCGGGATTTTTTTTTTTTTTTTGCGAGCCCTGAGAGAACAGTAAAGTTGAACTTTTTTTTGTGTGTTTTTTTGTTTTTTGTTTAAAAGGGTAATTTTTTTTGTAAACGCTTATTCTATATGTATGAATGCATTTCACAAACCTCACATGATTCAATGCAGGTACAAACTTCGAGATAAAAGAATATTCGGGGTGTGGACGGAAGGCTGGTTGGATACTGAGGGCCTTAGGAAACTGACGGGGCTATAGGGGGGGAGATTGCACTTTTGATAGTAGAAGAGACTACATTACAGGTAAGTGCAGCTGGTCTGGTGTGAATGCTCCTTCGGGAAGTGCCTGGCTCCAGCACCAGTTAAGCAAAGTACATTGTACGCAGCGTGTCCTGATGAACCTGAACCGCCTTTGCAAGTGCTTGATGGTCTCGGCCGTTACTCTGACCGGAGGTGTGGCTGCCTTCAGCGCTACAGAGAAACGAGACAACAGGAAATTTAGAGATAGTCAGTAGGAAAAAAAACTTTATGCAGACAATTGCAATAGTGGAAAACAGTAAATGCCTCTATTAATAGAATATTGGGTAGATAACCTTCATCACTACAGCGATTGCAAAGCTACAACCTCAGGCATACAGCATTTGCTCCATTGTTCTAGGAACTCCTAAGAGCATGCTGGGAGTGCTAGTCCAAAAGGTTGCTGTCCGTTGAAACAGAAAGGAATAGGACTTGCGCTCCATATTTTGTGGTTTGGACCTACAGCCCAATTATAGATGCATACGGTTGCGTATGGGGGTCAGGATTACGCATCCGTAACAGATGGTATACGGACGCATGGGGCCTTAGACTGCACAGGCTCAGTAGAGCATCCAATGTGTTTTTTTTTGTTTTTTTTAATGTAGATTATGAGCCCCATATAGAGCTCACAATGTACATTTTTCCCTATCAGTATGTCTTTGGAGTATGGGAGGAAATCCATGCAATCACGGGGAGAACATACAAACTCCTCGCAGATGTTGTTCCTGGCAGGATTCGAACCCAGGACTATTGCTGCAAGGCTGCAGTGCTAAGCACTGAGCCACCGTGTTGCCCCGAGCATCCAATGTTTGTAGGCCCCTCCCGTCTCTTCCATGACCACAGATCTTGGAGAAGATAAGGATCGGCAAAAGTTGGGCTCAATCCTCCCCTCCATACACAACATATGCCAAGGGTATGGAGCAGTTGGGAGAGAGAATTGTCACCAGAAAATTCATACACTGGCATTAGCTAGGGGCAAGCATGTACTAAAATTACATGCAGAGTATAGAAGCAACCATGTTACCCAAGATCTAGGATCAAAATCATCCTTCTCTAAATTTGCTATACACAAACAGAACAAATCCTTACCTGTCGTGTTCTTTATCCACCAGGTGGTATCTGGCTCTGAAAGCCACTAAGTGTGCGTAGTATGCAGGCGCAGGGATAGAGACAGACCTAGTGCAGCGGACATAAGTGTGGCACAGCTGGTAAGTGAGAATTTGCAGTTCATCGGAGGAGAATCTGTTATCGTCCCAGAGAACGTGATAGTGCGAGGGTCGGCTTGTTCCCTGTATTTGTAAAGAGATCCATGTATAAGAGAGAGGAGTGCACAAGAACTATAGCCTTTATTAGTTGGAGTATAGGAGTGTGTACTCCAATCAGTTTGGTGATGCTGCTTAGGCTCCATGCACACCGAACCAATTGGTTGGTCTATGGCCCCCATACACGTGCCCATGTATTTTGGATGGACCTGTGAATGTGGTCGTGTGCCAAGGGCAAAACTCAAGACAGGTCCTATAAGTGTCCATGTTGCTGTGCAGGCTCACCGACTAAAACCAACGGGGCTTTGGGGCCATCGTTCACGTGTGGTCCAACAACAGACCCGACACATGGACACGTGTGTATGGAGCCTTACTCAAACATGTAGACTTTAGCAGCTGCTCCAGGTGGACAAAGGAATGATGTTTTACATAGACTCAATGTAACCAAGGCAAAAGGTCTTAAGGTTGTCAGGGTCAAAGAAGGACCTACCTGTATACCAGCGTGGCTACACAGGTAAAAATCAAATTCCGATGGGTGTGTGATTTTGGTATCCACTGTGGTACCAGCAGGAATATTTCCACTTTTTCCAACCTGTGTAGTCAGACAAAAATATTTAGACCTCACAAACAGCTCATCAACTAATCAATCACACTTTGTATCATTACAAGACATTGCGTGCTTACGCGTTCATTCCTATCGGTACAGAACAGTCTTGTGTGATGCCTTTTCTGTACAACGATGAAGGTGATACCAGGCTGATAATCCTTCTCCAATTTAATGCAGGCTTCTCGAATGGCTAGCAGCTCATGATGTAATACCTGTGCAAGCAAAGAAATAAACCACATAGATTCAGAATGCAAACCAATCTACATAGGCGGAAGTGAAGGTGTCTACAAATCTGGGGTGGGGTGCATAGACACCTACCTGCTGAAATTGCCCCTCAGAAACCCCATCTCTATAGAAAATGATCCTTGTGGGCTTGAAGCGAGTCGACTTATAGAACTGTATGAGCAGCTCTCGCACCATGGCAGCCAGATCCTGGATAATCTCCTGACGGTGCTGCTGCACCCTTACCGTGGCACAGTATCTGTTGGGATGAGCATCCATGCTCCCTACAACCTACAAGCAAAAAAAAAGTTACAGACCTTCAGGTCACAATCTGCCAATGCACATTTAACGCTTGACATAAAAATCACTTTCTAAATGGTCATATTAATAAAACAGCCCCCCCACCCGATGCTTTCTTACCGCTGCGATTGAAGGCTTTTTTCCATCCCCTGCAGGAGGATGGGTGACGTCTGCTCCAAGGAATATGACAGGCTGCTGAAACACTGGAGGTCTAGGAGTAAAAAAAATAAATGCAGAGCTATTCTTTACATGATATGGAAAGCAATACTATAGAATATAAAAAGGTCACTAAATATATTTACATGCGCCAAATAATCACAACCAGGAGTTACGATAAGCGGAGTCTGTCCTGTCTGCCATATAACAGGTCAGTGGGTCTCAGCATTTTAGGTTCTGTATGATGGAAGCACAACCTGGATCCCCCCTCTGTTCTCCTTACCTGCCCTGGGGTAACAAGATGTTATTGACGCCTCCTAATTTGACATTTATTTTCAGGCAGAGGTTTGACAGTGTCTGTGGCGTGGTCCTCTGCACATTCTTCATCTGCACACACTGTGTGGCCATGCCCAAAACTGTGTCCCCAACGCGCTTCACCTCAGCTGCAATACAAAACAGTGAAAGTCTTGGTTTTTTTCAGCAGGCAAGATCTAGCACATTGGGGGGAGAGGGAGAAGGAAAAAAAGGCTGTGGCAGTGAAGGGTTAAAATGGAACCACAAGATTCAGTATTTGTACAAGGCTGTGCACCCCTCACCCTGTGGCAGCCAGTAATATATTCCATGCAGGCTCTCTCCTCCCCCCACAGCTATGAACGAGTTTCTCTAGGGTCAGCAACTGGGTGGTAGAGCAGGAAGCTGAATCAGTACCAGCTTTGGGAGTTTTTTTTTTTTTTTTTTTTTTTAATATAAACCATTTTCACCACCCATTGGGGTTTTACTTCTGCAAGGAATATGCAAATCTGTCTCCCAAGATGTAAATAGGGAGACAGTGCCTCTGTTATGCTGCCCTCTATAGGAAGCACCCTGAACATCATGAAGCCGTTACTGCATAATGAGGGATTTATACCAAGACAGTTTCTAAGCTACGGGAGGCCGTTTCGGTCTGGTTGGACCTTGTCGGCGCAGCGTAGAGAGAACCGACTTGGTAGAAGTGTAAAGTTGTAAGCTGTATAAGTCTCCACACACCTAATAGGTGGTCTCTCCATAAGGATGGACATTATCCCCATAATCTGGTCTCTCACTTCTACCAAGTCAGTTCTCTCTACGCTGTGCTGACGAGGTCCAACCAGACCGAAACAGCCGTCCATAGCTGAGAAACTGAGGTGCCATTAGGGTTAATGGGGACGATCATTGCGGACACCGGACACCCTGCTGGACTCAACTTGTGCATGCTGTCTAGGCCGCAACATCTGCCGGCATGAGCGGTCCTGTGTAGCTGGCTGGCATGCCGTCACTGTGTAGGCTGTCTGGGATGGCAGCGGCGGCCGGAACATGTGGGCTGCCGTCATGTTGACTACCGTCTCCCGTCAATCGCCCCACCCACACTATGCCGGCAACGTATGGTGCTGCAGCGCTGGCTCCATAGCTTGCCCACACCTTGCCATGCACCAACAGGAGGTGCATGGAAAGACCTGGGCTGGTGTAATGCCTGCTCCTACAGCAGAGCCGGAGTGAACTTTTGAGGGTCGCAGTGGAGATTTGGGGTGAGTGACCCATATTTAGGATAGCCCATCCTTCCTTCCTGGGCAATATGTCTGTGTGTGTGAAATTTCAACAAAATCCATTCAGCCGTTTGCCTGTGATTGAGGTACAAACGCCAAACATAAAAAGACACAATCATACAAACACACCTTTATAATATTAGTAGGATGTGAAAGTTTGTGTGTTTGGATGTTTGTTCCTCAATCACGCAAAAACGGCTGAACGGATTTGCATGAAATTTGGCACATAGATAGATTGTAACCTGGATTAAAACTTTGGATACTTTGTATCCCGGTAAGTGACATGTCTTCACGACTGTTATGAATTTATGTTCACATACTATATTACACTGCTCTTATCTCAGATTCTGAAAAAGCAAGGGCTGTTATCTCTCTATGTAAACACTCAGCTAACCCTCAGTCCATTGTGTACAAGCATCTGCATATTATCTGATCTGCTCCAGGCAGTGCTGACACACTGGATGGGAAAACACCTTTAATCCAAATTGGCAGTTTGCCAATTTTAAACATCCGGGAAAAAGAAAAATCTAATTTATCGCAAAATTCTAAAACAAACAATGAGAGCTATGAAGTTCAGTAGCAGGACAGCTGTCAAAATGCCGGAGCCAGCAAACCATTGACGCCAGCAATTTGCTGACTATAGGCGGATCGTTGCTGCCAACAACCTGCAGACGAAGTCGCAGGCAGAAGATAGTTATAATTATAAAATTTAAAACACATGCAAAAATAAAACCAAAAATAAAGCCCTGTGTGTCACCCAAAAATGACACAAATTAGTTGAACCACCTAAATGATCTTTTTTTATAAAAAAAAAAAAAAAAAGTTGAAGCACTCAAAAACACATACAAAAAACCCCCTCAAAAAGGTGTCTGATCCTGAACCACAAATTGGCCTGGTACTGAAGTGGTTAAAGAATTGAAAATAGTCCAAAAAAAAACAAAAAAAACCCCCTAGATTTTCATTTTTAACACCTTTTTAAAAGGGTTGTTGAGGATCAGAAGACTTTTGATACTGATGACCTATCCACAGGTATGAGCCAGTCAGTACATGGCTTCCGTCGGCTGCATTAGCTAAGTATACAGCTGACAACAGACCTTCTGCGATTCAAGTTCCCCAAACAATACTACTACACTGTAAAGAGCTTCTGGTCCGGACACTGTAGCGGCATCTCTTGAATAGGAGCAAGACAGCACAGGCCATATACACCACATCAGCTGACTAGTTTAAGTTTCAGACCTGTGGATAGGTCATCAATATCAAAAATAAGCTCTTGAAGCTGAAGCAGGCGACACTCACCATAGACTGGAGTCTTGCCAGGGAGGATTACAACGATCAGCTGTAGACCAGTGTACGTGTTCTTCAGGTGTCTGAACATCGGCTCCACACTATCAGCTCCTTGTGCATATTTGCAGAAACATGGCTGACCCTGAATGGGCATGCCAGCGTCACGAGAGATTTTCCGTAATTGTTCAGTGAAAGTTCTAACCAGGAACGTAAAAAATAAAATTAGGAGATTTCAAAGTTAAAAAAAAAAAAAAAAAAATTATGTGCAGCCATCAAGTAAATGGGCCTGTACAGATCTGTGCACAGCCAGGTAGCTATGTAAGGATTAACTGAACCACAATGGACACCAGAGGCGTCAGACCCTCACCAATTATAAGACTGATCTGCCACTACAAGGCAAGAATACAACTCTAAGGCAGGGTTCACACTACCATTGGATTCTGTTATGAAGGAGTCCATTAATAATAATAAAAAATAGTTTTGCTGCAGAGAGCACAAAACACTCACAGGCGCTCACAGCCGGACACGGTCTGCCAGGTTTCAGTCTTCTGTCGGCAGAAGACAGAAACCAAGAGATGGAGATCGGGCACAGGTGTGAACCCGCCCTGACTGATGGCTATCACTTACTGTCAGTTATATCTTCGTTGCCCATAGACCTCAATGTTAAAAAAAAAAAAGACAGGTTTTTTTTTTTTTTACAAACAGAGAAGTCCTGCATGGGTATAAACGGACACTAAGAGACACAAGATAAAACCCCATTGAAAAGAATGGAAATTGCAAACGGACCAGCGAGTGTCCGGTACTAATATCTTGTATGGACAATAGTCACGGACACTGCTGAGTGTCTGATACTAGAGATGAGCGAGTAATATTCCATCGAGTAGGCATTAGAATACTACGGTATTCGAAATACTCGTACTCTATTGAATACTACTTTTATTCGCAGTAAAGGTTCAATTCTTCATTGTGGTTTGATCTTAGACTCCACCTCCTCACAGACGAGCCTCCAGCAGAACCAGCGTTGATTGTCCAAATGCTATACACTGTATAGCATTCGGCCAATGCATTCCTATGAGAAAAATTTAGCTCCTGCATAACCGCAAGCTGCCAGCTCTCCTGACTAGCAAGGACGATCCTGCTGCAGAACCAGCGTTGATTTGCCGAATTCTATACAGTGTACAGCATTCAGCCAATCAATGCTGGTTCTGCAGGTAGAGTAAGGGCCGGTTCACATTAGCGCTTGCCTCCCATCCGGAAAGATCCGCAGGCTCTACTCGAAACGAATATTTCACTACTCACTCAAATGTCAGAAATCTTAAAATTTCCATTCATTTCAATGGGACTTTATCTTGTGCCCATTTACACCCAATTCATCAGAAGTCCATTTTATCCAGCGGACAAAAAAATAAATAAATAAATCCTATGCGCAAAACTTTTCTGTCCGTTAGAAAAAAACCGCACGGTAAGTGTCCGTTATTTATTTATTAACATTGAAGTCTATGGGCAACGGAGTTATAACAGACAGTAAGTGATGGACACAAAACAACGGAGAGTAACTGATGCCTGTTTTTTTCTGCACATGCTCAGAAAGCAGAAAAAAAAAAACTACCCAGACAGTATTAAAAAAAAAACAAAAAAAACAAAAAAAAACAAAAAAAAAAACCTAATGATGCTAGTGTGTCCGGTTTTTTTTTCAATTGATCCATTACATGATCAGAAAAAAAAAAAAAAAAAGACACTAACACGTCTTATGAAATATGAAAGGCGTCAGATTTTTTAAATGCTTTTACGGACACCTTCGTAACGGAATTCATGATCAGATTATCTACTTACCTGGTGTAAAGACAACCGCTCCTAGAATGTAAATTGTCAGAGCAAGATCTGTGCAGAGACTGAACATGTAAGTGTTGGGGGATTTCAGCTCTGAAGCCTATAGAGCTGTAAATGCAGCTGTGGCTGATAATGTGACAACTCAGCACAGGTGGCAGATTCAATTCAGTGTTTGTTCCACCCATGTGGATTTTTCATGGACATAATTTTGCAACAAATCTGCCATTTGCAAACACGTACAAGGGAAGCCAACATCAGAAAACTTTAAGTATTGAACTCTGTTTAGCAAGTGAACAAAGCAAAGAGAAGCGAGATCTCATGTTGTAAAGAAATCAGGAAACAAAACAAACAAACCAAACCCTGACTGACCGCAGAGACTTACTTCAGGTGGAGTTCTGTGCACTGCCGCTGAGGAGCAAAGCAAGCTATGGCCCACACTTTTATTTCAATACCGGTGTGAAACTGCTTGTTCCTCATATCCCATACACCTTGCACAGGGGTAGCAATGGCCTTATTCTGAAATTTATATGATAAGTAGATTTACAACACACAGATAGACATACACGAGAACAAAGAAACAAGAAACTGCACACGATACGAGAGCAACACGGCAGAAGCAAATATATATGTGAAAGGAAACCAGACTGGGTTAACACAGCGGCCGCCACCAAGGTGTGAGGAGGAGTCACCATTACTAGGTTATAGATCCGCTGGTGGACATTCAGGCAAAGGATTTCAGGAATACACTAAGAAGTGAAGGAGTCTACAACGTTTGAGGTTCGTGGAGTGACCAACAAGGCACGGTATAGCGTGTCAGGTGACATGATCCACCAATCAGCATCTGCGTAGATTGGCCATAGCCACGACAACCTGCAGATCTGCAAAAGGCAATGTCAAGTGTTTAAGGAGATGACACCACATGAGATTTCATCTTAGGAGGGCTGGACGTGGAAGGGAACTACTGAATGTCCATGAGCGGAGATTTTAGTTATAGTGATAGAATTCAGAATCGTTCTGGTGCACGGTACTAGATAAAACCTACCTGCATGGCTGCTACAATGTGGTGGTTTAGCCCTGGCCTATGGTAGTTTCCATGATATCTGTGATGATGGATCCTCATGGGAACATGATTCTATAGCGGTGTATAAAACAAGCAATTGGAGACGGGGACACACACAAAAAAAAAAAACTTTGCCTTGTTTATGTGGATTCTCAGTCCCCTTCTTGTTGTAATAGTCACAACTACTGCTGGGCCCCCTTCCCCCATGGTTTGCAATGCAGCCCTGTGCGCTCAGATTGGACAACTCCTGTGCAAAAGAACGAGCCCAGGAAGAAATCTGCGCATGGTCTACCACTAACCTGAACACACCCCGGTAAAGGGCAAAGTTCCGGGTGGACAGAGGAAGTCCCTCTCGCAACTAACATTGTCCCGCCCACCCACCCCGGTCCAAAAGTTTCCCCTAGGACAGGAACGTCTTACTCCAAGGAAATGTCTCACACGAGTAAGCCCGGCATTTCCCGTTGATGAAAACCAGAAGTGAGAGGATTTCCTTTCACACAAGCGTAATGTTCTCAGCAACACACTAGTCTAATATGCGAAGCAGAGCCAAGACAAAACACAACAAGACACAGAAAAAGAGATCAAGAACCATGAAGATGTCTACCAAGGGAGCATTTGGCTCTTCCCATACCCTGCCTCCATAAAGGATTGAAGGAGGTTGAAGGACTCTGCCGGTGACATCGGTCATGTCGTCTTTCACCATAATGCCAAACTCACGGACAAAGGGATCAGTATTGAAGCTCGCGCTTCGCATCTGAAGGAAACAAAATAAGAGTTTCATTACAGTTCTGCTCAATTCCATGTTGAAATATTATTAATCTATTACGGTATATAGGAGTATATATAGCTTAGTGTAAGGTTGTCTACACTACAGCTCAGTCTTATTCCCTATTCATTTTGCTTTCCTCTTACACCTTGCACCTCTATTGGTACAGAAGGGAGGTCGGCACATACGAAATTTGGACAGACATTGTAAAAGTGGTATCTTTAACTACTTAGTTCCTCGAATTATGGCATAATTGGAATAATAACAGAACAACATATTAGTGAAAAATCCAAAGAAATAACAGTCTGAGGTGGACCACATGATTGATCTGGATTTACCAAGACCCAGCAGCATCTACTGTTACCCAAAAGCCAACCCAACTGTAGTGCACCAGCACCCCTAACATTTCCCAGAACAGGGTCCCCATTTCTCCCTGTATTAATGGAGTAAGTGGCAGGTTGTACAGACATGTAGCAGCTCCAAAGAGGGCGCACAGTGTCCGCTATCTCTGACAGCTCCAACAGAGATGAATGTAGAAGGAACATATCCCACCTCAAAATCTGCTACCAAAATTACCCATTGAAGCTCGCTTCCTTTTTCCTCTACTAGCTAGAGATGAGCCTTCTTGTTGCGGTGCGAGGCTCCCTCCCAATTAGGCCCATTCATTTGGGTGTAATCGGGAGGGAGCCTGTCTCCCAGAACCCAAACAGGTCAGCCCTTCTAGCAGAGCGACAGAAGTTAGTTAATAGGAGCGTTGCTGCACACCCCGAAAACCACCACTAGGCAGTGGACAAGGTTACCGTGCAGTTTGAACTACTTACATAGGAGACCTTGCACCCATTGTGTCTCCTGCATTGTGTCTCCTTGGTAATGCACACTAGAATTATTACAACAAAACGCACCTAATTTTGGAGCACGTAGACCAAAAAAAAAAAAATCTTTCAATAAATCGCTTACCAATTTACTGATCTCGTCCTGGCGATCGGGAGCGGATCGGGCTGTTGCGCGGATCATAGTGGAGGTCTGATTGTCTGTTAGTTTTTTAATGCACCTTTGTCCCGCCACTATGTTACATACCTAATGCGAAGAGAAAAAGCTCCTTAGAACACAGTAAAACCATCTAATGTATACAGGGAATTTAAGAAAAACAAAAAAACACAACAAAGACTAAAACTAAGTTCACACATGCAGTTTAAGTGAAACACAGGTGGACATAGGAATGAGGAAAAGCTTCAGTCTTCCATATATACTTTATTTTACATGTACACTGGCTGGGACTCAAACTGCATGTGCAATTTGGCCTAAAATTAGATCTTTAGTTTGCACTAAAATGTCATGGTGCCTTAAAGGGAGGGAACAAAAAGGCAAGAGACAGATTTTGGGATATATTAATCTTGTGGCATCAGCCCCTCACATATCACCTGACAGACACATTCGGATACTTGCCTCAAGGGGAAGGTAGGTATGCTTCTGCTCCTGCCCGACTTGTAAACATGGAAGATGGGGGTAACGTAATACTAGTTTGTGTCTATCCTTAAAGTATTGTGCGACCGTGCACTCCACAGTTTGCCCGCTCTCTTGCTGGAGGGGGAATCTGGAAGAGAGGATAAACCTAGATCAGGGAAGAGAGAGGTCTGGATGATTAGAACACTAAAAACAAGGGTTTGCAGGATTTGTCCGTTGTCTAAAAAAAAAAAAATTAAAAAAATCCAAATCTGCTATTGGGAAGGGGAAAAAAGCAAGAATGCGACTAATTACCCGTATAAGGCACAAAAACGGAAAACAATCAAAAAAAATAATTTTTCGACACTACACGTAAAGGATTAGCCATCTGAATGGAATGAATGGAGCGGTCAGCACCTTCCAACCACCATTCCACTCAGCACAGGGGGAAAAACACCCCCTTTACTGATTCGTGAGGGGTTCGGTGGTCAGAAGCCACCATTTTACTTGTAACCCCATGTGGATTAGAGGACATGCACAAGTAGTGGCACGCTCTTGGGGCTAGTGACCGCATATTTTGGTCCTGATTCTGGGCGGGAAGCTGCGTGAGAATAGGACCAAAACGCAACTGGTGCAGCTTCCCGCTCCGGAGTAGGCCCAAATGAATGAGCCTAGTCCTGAGGGTGCTGTCGCGAGGTGGACGCCGTGGCTTGATCACCCGCGGAATCCGCCTGAAGAAATTGCAGTGTGTTCCCGCTCGCGCAAAAAAAGAATGCTAGCAGTCTACATAGACCTCTATTGTGAGGGGGCTGGTTTCGAGGTCAAAATCCGCCCCTTCTTGCCCCATGTGAATGAGCCCTTAGTTACTACTAAGCCTGGCTAAGGTTCGCTTCACATCACTGCTGCCATCTCTGGATTTTAGGCTCAGACACAGATGTGACCTCAGACTCACTATATACACTATAGAGCCGATGTGACCGCAATAAAAGTGAACGTCAAAAGCACACTTGTGCATCACTCCATGGGAGGACAGAGAAGGACTTTTACTGACTGCTGGAGGGGTTGGGGGAACCAGGGCCAGTGGTCTCAATGAATAGTGGTAAAGATTTTTTTTTTTTTTAAAAAAAAGGAGGAAAAAAACAAAACACAACATACGTTTGATGACTAGCTGGTCGTCTCGTCACATTGCACACTCTGTATTTCCTTTTCATTTGTCCACAGTGTGTAATTTCGACTTTTAAGCCTGTAAAGATAAGAGATAGATTTTACACTGCCCCCTGGCGACAACGAATGGTCCATACGGGTTTGTAAAATCCATAGAACTGTGTGAACATGTGCTAATAACTACAATGCTGTAATTTGTTTCCCAAAACACATTTTAACCACTTCTGGAACGCCCATAGAGTATAAACGTCCGGAAGGTGCCTAGTTCAGAAAGGACTTGCTGGTACGAGTGTGCAGCTGCTGATACAGGGAGCCGGCTGTAGCTTCAGCCAGAGCTCCCAGAGAGAAGGCAGGGAAAGTTTATTCCCTTCCCTGCCTTCTCGATCACTGTGTATACAGCGCGCAATGAGCTCTGTATACACAGCCATGGGCGCCGCCATGATGCGGCTGCCCTCTGATCCGGCGGTCACGTGATCTGCCAGTGTCAGCAAGAGCCGATGAGTCCTACAGAACCCAAATCAGCTCTAGTAAGGTGTACAGTAGCATACAGGAGGCTAATTGTACCGGCCCCGGTTGCAGGGGAATACGCCAATAAAACATAGTTCTTAAGGTTATAGCCCCACCCCTGACAACACCATATAAACAAAAAATTATCAGGAAGAGCCATTTTAGAATTTTTCAGTAGTACTTTGTGTTAAGTAAAAACAAAACAAAAAAAAAAGCGAAAACCAGACAATTTCCCTCCTACTTTATTTATATGTGGGAAAATATAAACAAATAGCATATTTTTCAGACTATAAGATGCACCTAGGTTTTGAAGGTAAATGGGGAGGGGAAAAAAAAAAAAAAAAAAGTCCCATAGACGGCAATACAAGTGTATTGCCATCTATGGGAGATTCTCTACATTACTATTACAGCTGGTTATAGACTAGCCGCAATAGTAATATAGCAGTGACAGGCCTGGGAGCCTTCAGTTGGGTCCCGGCTGCCACCAGAACAGGTCGGCTCGTGCGATCTCACCGTGCAGGAGCCGGCCTGCAACTTCAAAGGTACACTACACTTTGCACTTTGGGGGGGGGGGTAAGTTATTGCCCACAAAGCGGCCGCCATTATTCTTACAGTCCCGGCAATAGAACGGCGGATGCCGGGAAGGGTTTTAGACGCCAGCACAGGTGCCTGCAGCATTGCCACGCTCTTGTCACTGCAGGAAGCCAGCAGCGGAAGGAACATGGCAATCTCCACATTCGGACTATAAGACGCACCCTCATTTTCCCCCCAGGTTTGGGGGAGAAAAAGTGAGTCTTAAAGTCCGAAAAGCACGGTAAAAAAAAAAAAAAAAGAAAAACATTAAAAAAGAAAAAAACATAACAATAAAGCCCTATGTGTCCCTGAAAAAAAAAAAAAAATCAGTTGAACGAGACGTACAACCCTCTAAACTGCACATACATAAACACCCCTAAAATGTGTCTGGTCCTGGACCACAAGTTGGCCCGGTACGGAAGTGGTTACAGGGGACCTTTCTTGTTGCATTATCTACCACTAGAAAGCTGGCCGTGCGCTGAGTCCAATGCACTATTGGTTTTCCCGGTACGCACCCCGATGCTGCAGATATTGGTGCTGTAAAGTTCAGCAGTCAATGACAGCCGGCTCTCTCAGCTACTAACTCTACAAAAACATACAGCTACATCCTTGCACCTGTCCAGGTGTTTGCAAAGTCAATGGGTGATTGGTAAGTGGTTAAATGGAAACCATTACAATGATGTGAACATAGCCTTGATATGACAGCAAAGCGAGATGAAGCAAGGACACCAGGTTTGCAAAAAATAAATAAAATCTGCTAAACCTCCGTCCTCCATTGCACCTCATTCATTCCTGTTTACAGTCGGTAAAAGCTCATATTTACCTTTTATTTCTTTGGTAAACTTAACCCTTTGGGAATCAGTCAGAGGTTTCTGTTGCTCATCTATACTCTTAAAGTCCAGAACTTCACACATGAACTCTATTACTGGCTGTGCTTTGTAAAACGCTGTAGCAGACACTGTATACAAGAGAAACATGCTGGTTACATATTGTGACGGTCACATACTTGTCATGCATGCTATACAGGTTACAATATCAAACCTCAACACAGTCTAAGATCACATGATGAACCACAAGTAGAAGTTGGGTTAAGTGAGGTTGCCTTAGGCCCCATTCACAAGGGGCATGGGATTGCGTATTTTGGTCCCGATTTTGATGCAGGAAGCCACATCAGATTAGGACCAAAATGCGCCTGCCACAGCTTCCGACAGTCGCGGCTTCCCGCTCCGGAGTAAGCCCAAATAAATGGACCTAATCCGGAGGGTGCTGGCGCTGCGAGTTATACTGTTTACTTTGTATTTCTGAACACTGCCAAATGTACATTACACTTAGAGGGCTTCCAACTTCAAATTGATCTGATCTGTTGTACTATCAGTAATGATCTGTTTGAACTCGACATCCAGACCCCGAACAGATCAGCTCTTGCAGCAGCCTTCAGATAGGTGGTATATGCAGTACCGCTACTAGTCAGGTCATAAGAGCCATCCAGCTGTCCAGTCCCCTGTATAGTGCTAGTATTACTGGAATAGGAATGGTGCAGCCGGTCCTCTGTAAGCTACGGCTACAACTGATCCACGGACTAAAGGTCCTAAACACAGACCTTTGCAAACAAAACTCAGAGGCCAGTCTGTATTTGCCTCCACAAGTTTGAAGAAGGAGTAAAGCTGTGAGGTAATGTGAGGATCTGGTAATGGGATCTTCAGAGATGTCTATTTGAGGAGGAAGTGACTCCTTTTCATAAAATTAGCTGTAAAGAATAAATCATATCCCAGCTCCTTGTACTAACAGCCCAGAATTATGCAGGTAAATAAGTCACCTCGGGTTATAAAGTCTTGATTCTTTCAAGCTACTCCTTAGGCTGCTTGTCTCAGGAAAAACTGTCTGCATGTAAAAGCCTCACACACACGACCGTGTGTACTGTCAGTGTGCTAGCCATTAGAGATGAGCGAGTACTGTTCGGATCAGCCAATCCGAACAGCACGCTCGCATAGAAATGAATGGACGTAGCCGGCACGCGGGGGGTTAAGCGCGCCGGCTACGTCCAAGCGGAAGTACCAGGTGCATTCATTCATTTCTATGGAGCGTGCTGTTTGGATCGGCTGATCCGAACAGTACTCTCATCTCTAGTAGCCATGTATACCGTGTGTACTGTCAGGGTGCTAGCCATGTATACCGTGTGTACTGTCAGGGTGCTAGCCATGTTTTTTCACAACTAGCACACTGATTCATTGGTTGCTAATAGAGATGAGCGAGTACTATTCGAAACTCCCATTTCAAATACCACGCACCCATAGGAATGAGAGGACGCAGCCGGCACGCAGGGGGTTAAGCGTGCCAGCCACTTCCATTCATTCCTATGGGAGCATGCTATTCGAAATGGCCGTTTCAAATAGTACTCGCTCATCTCTAGTTGCTAACACACCATACACACAGCCGTGTATTTTCATGGGCGTGTGTATAGGCAGCAAAGAGATGTCACCCATGTGCTATTGAATTATGACCCAGCTACACGTGCATGGTTGTATGTAGCTGGGCTGACGAGACCCTTATGAACGGATTTGGGTTGAGAAATACAATCCGACTATGGCTACTGTAATATCTAGACTAATAATGCTGTGAGTGAGAATTACTGCTGCACTACAGTACACTGACACGATACCGCAGCCATGTGAAAAGGCCCCTAGGAGATATAACTGAGGCCCATCACATCTCTGGCCCCATGGCAATCTGAATATTGGCCAAACAGCAAATATTCTACGACCTCTAATAAAATCCATCAGATCTAAAATAAAAAGTATTAAATAAAAGTAAATAAAGAACGTACCATCTATGTTAAGCATCATTTTCCAGAGGGAAGGTCTAACAGACTGATGGAAGCCAAACCAAACTTCTCTACCTCCACCTAGAGGGTTTGCACATCCTTCGGATGCAGTAAAGAACGAGCGGCCCACAGGCGTGTACCTAAGAAAAGAAAAGTTTAGTGGCGGAATGACAAGGAGCCAGCTGCGGCATAACGTGTAGGAAAGAATCCATCAAAAGCCAACGTACCTCATAGAGGGCAAATGTCTCATCACTACATCTAATGCCTGGATAGTCTCGAAAGGAACGCTGGGAAGGCGACCGGTCAACGCATCGTGCAACGCTTGTAAGCTCACACACGCCATCCATTTGATGGATACTTTGAAGATGCGATCCTTTCCTTCCCCTGGCAGTGTAACTTCCAAATCCACCTGCAGTAATTGTGCAAAAACAACCAGCAGATGATTCTTCTTCTAATCACAAGAGTGTCAAAGTATTCACAATAATGTGGGTGAACCCAAGAGACCCGAAATTGTGTAAAATATATTATATCACATATACATATATACACACACACACACACTTGTGTGTTCCTGTTCCATCCACTACACACACAGAATAAATGAATAATGCAGTAAGATCAGGCATATTACAAATCCAACTCCCCCAACCGCTCTACTATGAATTCTGGAAGCGAAGATCCAAGTATTTCCAAGTTACTACAGGTGAATATCATGCAATAGCAGTTATCACCGTGTAGCTCACGTGTCAGGCTAGATAACTGGCGTTACGCTTCAGAGAATATTTCACCTCCTATACACGACATCCATATTAAATGCTTACTTTCTCCCTGGTGATAGGAAGGGGCATTGCAGTGTAAAGATTTTTCCTCCCATCAAACACCGGCTTTCGATCTCCGAAGATTTGACCCTTAAAATGCAAAACCATGTGTTCTACTATTTCCCTAAAGGAGACACAAGAGAAAAGAAAGTGAGAATGTGTTGTAAAATATAAGAACATAAATATATAAATATTTATTTATATAACCCACACACACACACACAATTCTAAAGTGACAGCATCAGGGCTAGTTCACACTAGGATTCCACGTGTGCACACATCCCGTTGCAACTTTCCGCTCCGGATTAGGCCCAAATGAATGGGTCCAGAGTGTGCTCTTGCGAGACGGACGCCGCAGCTTAATCAGCTGCAGAATCCGCCTGAAGAAAGGGCAGCTCGCTTCGCTTTTCCACAAGGCCCAACATTGTGGAAAAGCCTTTTTCTGCTGTAGATTTTTTTTTTTTTTTTTTTGAGTCAAAGGAATGGGAAATATAAAAGAAATCCATTACACCTGACTGCAGCAAAGTCTGCAACACAAACAGAAGAGGCTTTTCTGCTACTTGTTTTGATCCCTGTATATACCGCTGCTGGGCCACGCAGTCTCTAAGCACTTTTTGGGTGACTTAAGTGTCATTTCCTAACTGCTTGAGGTCTGACACCCTTTGCATGGATGACCTCCTGAAGCCAGCAAATTTTGTCTGCTTGGATTTCACTAATTGTTTCATAGCTGTGTCTATATAAGACCTGGTTTATGTAGGAGAATCTACAACACTTATTAGCCAGGAAGAAAGCCTTTGTTACTCTGTGTTTTTGGACTACTCTTATAACACTGATGCATTTCTTGCACTGAGGCAGCCATGTTGCCAGGAAAGTCTCTTACCTGTTCACTCTTCTGGGGCATTTTTCTGGCTTGATATCAATTTCATAATGGTAAATCTCCATTTTGGGAATGTCCATCTCAAAAAAGTTTGCCTGGAGTTTGATCGTCCTCCCTGAGGTGCCAAAATCTGGCCTTGGCGGCGGTTTGAAAGTATAGGCTGGCATTGGGAGAGGTGGCGCAGGGGGTGGAGGCGCAAGTACTAAAAGAAAAAGAAAGAAAGTCAATATCTTCACTATAAAACAAGCAACAGTAGAATTGTTTCACAATGTTGGCTGAGTATTATAGACAAGGAGTAAGGGCATAAAGTCCGTCATTGGGTTTTCATAATGGGTTGTGCCAAGTATAAAAGCCATCACCAAGAAACTGGATTATCTGAGTGGTGGAAGCCATATCTATGGCAAGAACAGGGTGCAATTGTGCCATGTGAATAGAGCAGCATGAAGGTTTGCTGTTCATGGATGGGACCATCATGCACTGAACTTTGCAAAATCCCTGCACAACTTGCTGCGCCATTCAGACAGGGAAACGGGGCCCATACTCTCCAGAAGGGTTGGCATACCAGTGGTCAATTATAAGACGGTCTTACATTTTCCAGGGGACCAAAGCATCAGACATACTAAAATTCAGTGTGTCTTCCTACCATAGTATATACGGCCGTCTTTACACTGCTCATAGACAGATGAAAAATGGACTAACATGCAGGTTATGGTGCAGCCGCAAGGAATAGCTGTCAGCCAAGCGTGTGCTTAAATGTCTGGGAATGGAACTACGAGGCTAAGAAGAATGGTTTTGCGGTAAATACATCAAACACGTCTCCATAACAAGCGTCTTGTCCGCTGAATGCTTTAAAGGGATTCTACCACTAAACTAACATTTTTTTTCTAAATTACCATGTTGGAGTAGCCTTAAGGCAATTTGTCTCTTACCATTAGACGTGGTCTCCGCGGCACTGTTCCTTAGAAATACCGTTTTAACCGGTATGCAAATGAGTTCTCTGTAGCAATGAGGGTGGGCCCCAGCGCTCAAACGGCGATGAGCGTATCCCCATTGCTGCCCAAGAGCTCTTTCCAGCACCGCCTCCATCTTCAGCTGCCATCCCGCCTCTTTTGTCTTCCGACGCGGTCCAATTTCGACGCCTGCGCAGTAGGCTCCTGTATTGAACTACAAGAGCAAGAGCGGCCTCCCAAAAATGGCCGCCGGCCATTTTTTGAGAGTCTGCTCTTGTAGTTCAATACAGGAGCCTACTGCGGCCGGTGACCATTTTTGGGAGGCCGCTGTACACCCCTGTATTGAACTACAAGCTCTTGCTCTTGTAGTTCAATACAGGAGCGTACTGCGCAGGCGTCGGAAGTTGGACCGCGTCGGAAGACAGAAGAGGAGGTTGCAGCTGAAGATGGAGGCGGTGCTGGAAAGAGCTCTCGGGCAGCAATGGGGACGTGCTCATCGCCGTTTGAGCGCTGGGGCCCACCCTCATTGCTGCGGAGAACTCATTTGCATACTGGTAAAAAGCAGTATTTCTAAGGAACAGCGCAGCGGAGACCACGTCTAAAGGAAAGAGACGAATAGCCTTTAAGGCTATTCCGACGTGGTAATTAGAAAAAAATGTTAGTTTAGTGGTAGAATCCCTTTAAGCACCACTGTAATGGGACTGACTGCATAGAAATCGATAGAGACTAAAGCCGGTGAGGTAGTAATGCGAGGTCATACAGGGGATTGCAGGGATTAAACCTCTATTAAGGTCATGCAGAATGTAATGTTATCATAGCCAGGTCACAGAGTCATATCTGACCCATGCCTTCGAATACATCCGACACGTCATCAAGTCAACTTTCTGAGGCGCCTCCAGTCTACTTAGTGGCTTTAAAGTAAAACCTTTTACCAAATCTGAATAGTTAAGGCACAAATCATCTAGTGCCTGGAAATCTACTGCTAAAGGATAGGCCATGCTATGCGACTATACGTCTTATGTAACATCCGGCAATGAAGAGGTTATACAACAACACTTATCTGTATTTGGTATACTCTGATATACAATGCGTTTTATTACTGCAAATGTTCTGTAATGTATAGGGCTTCATAGGATACAAAATGTACACAAGTGTGAGAACATGCTTCCCAATCTCTGTGTGTAAATGAAGCAGTACTGAGCATACATGAGCACTGCTACATCACCATTCACTTCTATGGGTCAGCGGTGGTCATGTACTTCTGCTCCACTCACACAGGGGACATGGGATTCACCGTTTTTGCGATCATTGCACATGATCAGACATTGTATTTCCTATGCTGTGAACAAGGGAATAGAGTAGAAAATCTGCTTCAGTGGGATCAGGCCTTAGTTTTAGTTTCCAGGTGTTTTCTATGGACAACCTTCATTATGAAGACAATCCTTTCTGAAATGCCCGACTAGGACATACAGGGTACAGAAGGAACAAATCCAAGGGGTCTATGAGCCAGAGCAGAGGGCCGCTGTTTAAAGGATTCTTCTGCTATTGTAGATTTGATCTATTCATCTGATGGACTATACATCTGAATACCCATTACGTATATATAATACAACCTCCCACTGCCACAACAGCCAAATTTATAGTTCTTTAAAAAAAAAAAAAAAAGTTTATGGTTCTTTCCTTAAAACATTTAGCATAATCTGCTGAACAATGTGCCATCTATATTACTGTTCTTCTTCTATAATGACTCTGAAGGGCCTATTCTCCTGTCACCCTGCACACCAGGGGAGACTTCTACGCCCTCAGCCGAGCGCCGCCGCACTTGTTTCCTTTGCATCGCACTTCCTGAGCCCCCTCATAATGCTGCTTACATTATCCTGTATCACACCCAACCCTATTTAATACTAAGTTCACATTCACCTTTACTTGTGCCCATACCCCCTGCTAAGAGGTGCTACATGCTGGAGCTCTCATACAGTCCTCAGGTTTTCAACAGATGAAGTGCAACAAACCACGTACACAATGTGCGAGGTAAAGCCACAAGGCCAACAATGGGCAGAGTTGAGTTTTTGTGGCTCTCAGCCGCACACCACACCGATACCTGCACGGCCGCTTCAATGCAATGTATGCTAAAATCTCCAGTCTGAACTGGATCGACTGCGCATAATGTGAAGCCCAGAGGGGTAGCTGGAGGGGTTACTGCCTCTTTAGAAACTCAGAGCTTGTGTGTTAATTGAATATTACACTAGGAAGGAGCTAGAGATGGGGACACAGGAGGGGGCAAATTGGTTTAGTGTCTTTTTTGATATGTAAACATATGGTGGCTCATGTATAAAGGACACAAAGAATAACGCCCGGACTGCTGCCATACAAGTCTATGGGAAGTTAATGAAGCTCACAACCTCAGGGTTACCAGTATAGAATAGATCACATTTACAAAGACAAGAATGTGCTGGGCTGGCCATGGAGGGAAATGCAATCTTTGCAGAGGCTCCAACTAATGAGTAAAGGATCGGAGTCATGGTGGCCATACATAGAAGGGCTATGAATACATGATTGGTCCGCAGCAATCCCAATTTCCTTATACATATGTACTAAATGGGAGAGGGGAGGAGACCCCAATTATATATACACCTCTCTCCCCAAACACAACAATAGGCAGTGGTGGTCTTATCCTCATCCCCCTAGACATCTGCCATCGGAAAGACCCCATATACATATTAAAGTGTATAGTGCCCGCTGAATGTAGCGGGCCCCGTTAGCCTCATGTACATGTCTGCTTTGTAGAATTATCATTATTATTATTATAATTAGTGTGTGCTCGGACTCAGGACATTCTGAAATCTGGTGTGTGTAAATGTCGTTTTCCATTTCACATTCACTGTACAGACCGCTCTGCATTGTGTGAATATGGCCTTGAGCTCTGCAGTAACATGTACCTGCTATACAGACATGTAGAAATATATGTGACTCTCTCACAGGATCTGCACTCATGTGAATTAAGTCTTCATGTAAATATAATGTCGATAAGATCCAGATTATTATCAGATTTCACTGCACATACAAGAAAAAAATTCCCTGAACCCCAGCGAGTGATGATCCATCATCTCCAGTAAAGGTCTATTCACATGAGCAGATTTTCATGCTAGTTTCAATAGTTTGTAGACTTGTGTATATAGGCCCTCGCTGCACTGGGGATGGGTCTTTAGCTCACTGGCTTATTGCTCTGCCACTCAGACCCCTACCATGTCATTCCAGAACCATTCTGTATAATTAGAGTTGATCCTCCCACTGCTATAGCATCACCCGCCCTACCTGAGAAACAAGTGCAGTACTCCAGGGAACTGAAGGCCGCCCCCAGTGAGCAGAATGATCAAAGTCTTCTCCAAGTCTACAAAACTGACCTACATAAGAGGTACAGATGTCTAATCACCATCATTGTCCTCTCTAATTTGGAGGTGTTGGTGGGGAAGGGGGCAGGATAACACTGTATAGGGCAATACTTCCTCAGTCAGTGTACACAAGTACACTTGTCCAACCTGAGGATCAGGATATTTAATAGGACTCATAAGTAGAAGCCTCTATTCCAAGTCCAAGGCTCTTATAATCTACAAGCATGATAGCAGTCTGCTCTGTATTTACGCTGCTATGCAGTTTCAGGACGGCGCCTTATCTATTAGAAACACTCTCGAAGTCACACCTTAAAAAGCCTAAAGCCCTATCTACTAAGATTAAGGGTGCACATATCGCCTGTCCCATACAGCAAGCAAGGCTCCAAGTTATCAGTGATGCAAGTCTGGGAGCAATAAGGAGGCCGAGCATCCACCAGTACAGAGGGTAAAGCCCCACATCATATACCATAAAGGGATTCTATCAGTGTCAGTGGCTTTGAGATAAAGACATTCGTTATAGAACTCAGCAATACTGCTCAGTACGCCGTTCTATAGTGAGCTACAACAAAATGGCGCTCAGCCATGCGCAGTACCGCTGTGAACATCCAGGGAGGAGAAGAGTCAGACGGGAAACAAGCAATGGAGGGGCGTGAATAAAGGTATGATGTGGGGGGTGCTCGGAGGCCCTGGGGAACGCTCAGGGTGCTCGGTGGGCTCATTTACATAAAATAATTAACCAGGATTACGATGGAACAGTGGGAAGAATCGAAAAATAGAGGGAGGTAGTAGAATTGCCTTTTTAAAGGCTATCCAGAAATATCTTTACCTCAAAACCACCAACACCAATGATAGAATCACTTTAAGGGGATACTGTAATGACAAACTGGACGATCAAATTATAGAGACCTCCCATAATATGAAAGACACCAGATCTAGGACCGTAGAAGGGTGCGAGCCGATAACGAGATTAGATCAAAAGAGCGCTCAAGTTTATAAGTAGCACAAATACAAATAAAGCCACAAACTAATCATTACTGCACATCTGTATATAGTCGCACCTAACTGTGCAATTAAAGGGATTTCTCAAGAAACTTCCGACCCCACTGAACAGGAAACTTCCGTCCTCCATTTTGATCTGGTCAAGCAGCGCATGCACATCTCCATTAATGGCCAAACTACAGCCCCTTGTTCTCCTGATCGGTGGTGGTCTGAGTAGTCGGACCACCTCTGATCTGCAAGAGACCCACTTTTAGATTTCCCAATCCTATCAAACCCATTCTTGTCTTTGGCTAAACTGTAGTAAAATCTGCAACAAAAACTCCAGCCTAAGGTTATGTTCACATGGCTGAATTTGGAGCTGAAGTGCATTTCATTGGGAGGCAGGTGCCATTTTTCCCCCCTATAGCCGAATATTTTTAGAAAAAAAAAAAAACCACTTGTACTTCAGGTGGATTTTGCATGATAACTTCCAATGAAGTGAACGGGAGGTAAATGGATTCTGCCTGGCAAGGGGTTTGCAAATGCCACAGCAGAATTTGGCCAAGCAGAAAAATTCTGCTTTAAATTCCTAAAGCTGAAGTTTTCAAGTAGAAAAAAAAAAATTTCTGTTTGCGAACATACCCAGAGTGTTTTCTTTTGCATTGCTCTCTTTTCACTTGGTTAGGCCATACTGACCGTCTTTGGAGGGTCTTCATTCTATACATTGCGGAGGTCCCTACAGTAAAGCCTAGTGATAAAACATCATTTACTATGGTAAAAACCCTGTCAAAGAAATTCCACATTATCATGAACAGACTCCCTAGGATTTCACCTCAAATATTTTCCCCAAAAGCTACATTGCAGTGTTATCGTCCTAGGCCAATGATCATTCTGGTCCTTCCAGGCCATCGAGGGTCTGGACTACAGTAGAAGAGTCTTTGGGAAAGGAAGACAACAGTGTAAAGTCATCTCAATGATCTATAGCTACTTCTAAGGGATCACAATGGTTGTGCGCTCATCCTCATTCCAGTCATTATTAATAAACATACTTTTGTATGGCTTTCCAAAATATGTGTGTGAATGTGTCCTTGAAACGTCTTATTCCCATAAATAGAAGGTATAAATATAGCCAGTGCAGATTTTTATAGTGACAAAATCCACACTGAAAGCACCTAACCATTCTGCCATATGAGAACACGGCCAACCGGGGGTTTCAGGCCATCAGATCACCCCGAACTTTATAAAAAAAAAAAAAAAAAAAAAATTATATATCATTCCCTTACACTCATTGCAATAAGAGTCTGGAATAAACAACTGGGAATTTCTATCACTATCTAATCCCAAGAGGCTCGGAAGCAGCAGGGTAACTAAGGCAGAGCAGCGTCTGAAGAACACCCTGACAACAGTCCCAAGTGGCAGCGGCACAGCCATGGAAACATCCAGGAGAAGGACACTTACAAGGCAGTCGTGATCTACAGATATCGCAGCTCACAAACTCTGCACAACTGTGATAAAACAAATCTGATCCTTTATGTCAAGGTGCACAAATATAAAGAATAATGGCAAGACAATAAAAATATTACAATCTTTGTACAAATGAGAGGTAAAGAAAAAGCCGATATAGTGACCAAAGAACAGCCGGCGTATACTTAGGCCTCACATACAAGAGCAAATCCAGTCTAGAAAATCCAGACCATATATTGCCGGCACTTCTGAATGTGGAGACCGGGACGCTTTGCAGGATAGTGATCTATATTCTAGGAGCTCCAGCTGCCTCCGCTATCTCTTACTGCGGGCAGCAAGGAGGCAGGGACCTCTGGCATCAGAGACTCTAGGATGTAAGGCGTCCTGGTATACATAAAGGAGGCAGGGACCAGTGGCATCATAGACCCTAGGATGTAAGGCGTCCTGGTATACATAAAGGAGGCAGGGACCTCTGGCATCAGAGACTCTAGGATGTAAGGCGTCCTGGTATACATAAAGGAGGCAGGGACCAGTGGCATCATAGACCCTAGGATGTAAGGCGTCCTGGTATACATAAAGGAGGCAGGGACCAGTGGCATCATAGACCCTAGGATGTAAGGCGTCCTGGTATACATAAAGGAGGCAGGGACCTCTGGCATCAGAGACTCTAGGATGTAAGGCGTCCTGGTATACATAAAGGAGGCAGGGACCAGTGGCATCATAGACCCTAGGATGTAAGGCGTCCTGGTATACATAAAGGAGGCAGGGACCCCTGGCATCATAGACCCTAGGATGTAAGGCGTCCTGGTATACATAAAGGAGGCAGGGACCCCTGGCATCATAGACCCTAGGATGTAAGGCGTCCTGGTATACATAAAGGAGGCAGGGACCAGTGGCATCATAGACCCTAGGATGTAAGGCGTCCTGGTATACATAAAGGAGGCAGGGACCAGTGGCATCATAGACCCTAGGATGTAAGGCGTCCTGGTATACATAAAGGAGGCAGGGACCCCTGGCATCATAGACCCTAGGATGTAAGGCGTCCTGGTATACATAAAGGAGGCAGGGACCCCTGGCATCATAGACCCTAGGATGTAAGGCGTCCTGGTATACATAAAGGAGGCAGGGACCAGTGGCATCATAGACCCTAGGATGTAAGGCGTCCTGGTATACATAAAGGAGGCAGGGACCTCTGGCATCAGAGACTCTAGGATGTAAGGCGTCCTGGTATACATAAAGGAGGCAGGGACCAGTGGCATCATAGACCCTAGGATGTAAGGCGTCCTGGTATACATAAAGGAGGCAGGGACCTCTGGCATCAGAGACTCTAGGATGTAAGGCGTCCTGGTATACATAAAGGAGGCAGGGACCAGTGGCATCATAGACCCTAGGATGTAAGGCGTCCTGGTATACATAAAGGAGGCAGGGACCCCTGGCATCATAGACCCTAGGATGTAAGGCGTCCTGGTATACATAAAGGAGGCAGGGACCCCTGGCATCATAGACCCTAGGATGTAAGGCGTCCTGGTATACATAAAGGAGGCAGGGACCAGTGGCATCATAGACCCTAGGATGTAAGGCGTCCTGGTATACATAAAGGAGGCAGGGACCTCTGGCATCAGAGACTCTAGGATGTAAGGCGTCCTGGTATACATAAAGGAGGCAGGGACCAGTGGCATCATAGACCCTAGGATGTAAGGCGTCCTGGTATACATAAAGGAGGCAGGGACCTCTGGCATCAGAGACTCTAGGATGTAAGGCGTCCTGGTATACATAAAGGAGGCAGGGACCTCTGGCATCAGAGACTCTAGGATGTAAGGCGTCCTGGTATACATAAAGGAGGCAGGGACCAGTGGCATCATAGACCCTAGGATGTAAGGCGTCCTGGTATACATAAAGGAGGCAGGGACCTCTGGCATCATAGACCCTAGGATGTAAGGCGTCCTGGTATACATAAAGGAGGCAGGGACCAGTGGCATCATAGACCCTAGGATGTAAGGCGTCCTGGTATACATAAAGGAGGCAGGGACCTCTGGCATCAGAGACTCTAGGATGTAAGGCGTCCTGGTATACATAAAGGAGGCAGGGACCTCTGGCATCAGAGACTCTAGGATGTAAGGCGTCCTGGTATACATAAAGGAGGCAGGGACCAGTGGCATCATAGACCCTAGGATGTAAGGCGTCCTGGTATACATAAAGGAGGCAGGGACCCCTGGCATCATAGACCCTAGGATGTAAGGCGTCCTGGTATACATAAAGGAGGCAGGGACCCCTGGCATCATAGACCCTAGGATGTAAGGCGTCCTGGTATACATAAAGGAGGCAGGGACCAGTGGCATCATAGACCCTAGGATGTAAGGCGTCCTGGTATACATAAAGGAGGCAGGGACCTCTGGCATCAGAGACTCTAGGATGTAAGGCGTCCTGGTATACATAAAGGAGGCAGGGACCCCTGGCATCATAGACCCTAGGATGTAAGGCGTCCTGGTATACATAAAGGAGGCAGGGACCAGTGGCATCATAGACCCTAGGATGTAAGGCGTCCTGGTATACATAAAGGAGGCAGGGACCCCTGGCATCATAGACCCTAGGATGTAAGGCATCCTGGTATACATAAAGGAGGCAGGGACCCCTGGCATCATAGACCCTAGGATGTAAGGCATCCTGGTATACATAAAGGAGGCAGGGACCCCTGGCATCATAGACCCTAGGATGTAAGGCGTCCTGGTATACATAAAGGAGGCAGGGACCAGTGGCATCATAGACCCTAGGATGTAAGGCGTCCTGGTATACATAAAGGAGGCAGGGACCCCTGGTGTCGTAGACCCTAGGATGTAAGGCGTCCTGGTATACATAAAGGAGGCAGGGACCCCTGGCATCAGAGACTCTAGGATGTAAGGCGTCCTGGTATACATAAAGGAGGCAGGGACCCCTGGCATCAGAGACTCTAGGATGTAAGGCGTCCTGGTATACATAAAGGAGGCAGGGACCCCTGGCATCATAGACCCTAGGATGTAAGGCGTCCTGGTATACATAAAGGAGGCAGGGACCCCTGGCATCATAGACCCTAGGATGTAAGGCGTCCTGGTATACATAAAGGAGGCAGGGACCAGTGGCATCATAGACCCTAGGATGTAAGGCGTCCTGGTATACATAAAGGAGGCAGGGACCCCTGGCATCATAGACCCTAGGATGTAAGGCGTCCTGGTATACATAAAGGAGGCAGGGACCCCTGGTGTCGTAGACCCTAGGATGTAAGGCATCCTGGTATACATAAAGGAGGCAGGGACCCCTGGCATCATAGACCCTAGGATGTAAGGCATCCTGGTATACATAAAGGAGGCAGGGACCCCTGGCATCATAGACCCTAGGATGTAAGGCGTCCTGGTATACATAAAGGAGGCAGGGACCAGTGGCATCATAGACCCTAGGATGTAAGGCGTCCTGGTATACATAAAGGAGGCAGGGACCCCTGGCATCATAGACCCTAGGATGTAAAGCGTCCTGGTATACATAAAGGAGGCAGGGACCCCTGGCATCATAGACCCTAGGATGTAAGGCATCCTGGTATACATAAAGGAGGCAGGGACCCCTGGCATCATAGACCCTAGGATGTAAAGCGTCCTGGTATACATAAAGGAGGCAGGGACCCCTGGCATCATAGACCCTAGGATGTAAGGCGTCCTGGTATACATAAAGGAGGCAGGGACCCCTGGCATCATAGACCCTAGGATGTAAGGCATCCTGGTATACACAGCACATTCTGTTTGAGGACTACAGGTGCGTATTGTGGACTGTCGCTCACTGTGTGAACACAAACAGCAGCACTAGCACCAAAGGCATTACCGACAATTCTTACAGAAAATAAGAAAATTAGCTTCTTCGTTAATATTATGACCAAACTGTAAAAAAATCACCCTCCGACGTCTGAATGGGATGGGACAGATGACCTTGTGCATGGGACTTTGCCCTGACTGGAGAAGAAACAATAAGTGAACCTCTGTATTAATGATTTCTGTCTACAAACAATTTTCAGATGTGTTATAAAAAGGTTATAGTAAAAAAAAAAAAAAACAAAAAAAAAAAAAACACCTTAGACTACATCAATCCATGGCTGGACTTAAAACGGGGGGAAAAGTTCAGGTTTGTCGCTGCTCTTTCTAGGAGTGGGGGACCTAAGCACAACGGGCAACCCTGAAAGATTATACGTACCGCAGAACACTTTGGGACCAGAATGCACCCGATTTCGGTTGTACGTGCTCCACCCCTCACTCACCATTTTAGGCAATGACAATTTTCTGGTGAGTCTTCCTGGAAAGCATTCCTTATTGTGGCAGACACTACATGCAGGAGAAGATATCTCAACCACAATAAGGCTGCGTTCACACGTAAAATTACAGGCGCAAAATTACGCGGCGTATACGCTTGTAACTCCCATTGAAATCAATGGGATCTTTTTGAGTGTGCAAACTGACACGCTGTATACGTGCCAGATCGCGCTCCACTTTACAACGTGTGAACGCAGCCTAAGGAAGTCATTGCTAGGTTTATGACCAAGTGTTAGTTAGTGGTATCAAAGACAGACGGTCACCACAGACGGTCAGAGAAAGTTGTCGCAACAATTTAATTATATATTTGCAAAAATAAAACTTTTGAATAGTTCTGGTCAAACCTTTACACTTCACATTTATGGCCAACCTTGGAGCTGCCCTTGTGTGGGGTAAAGCACATACTTCTAAAGTATGCCAAGTGTGTCTAGTAAAAGCCGACTCTAGCCTGCAAACCTTGGCGGTCACACATCTATAAGATTGCAGCCTTTGCATGTGTCACATAACCTCTAGGAGATGAAGCACCTGCTCCAAGACATCAAAATAAACCTGGAGCTAGGAGGGGCTCCCAAACTGCAGATAGGGCACAACGATTTGAGGTGGAGGAGCCCAGTAAATTTAACCTCTTCCAATCCTGTCAAAATTAGGAGAATAAAGACCATTTATGCCACCCTTCTCAACTGGTTGCAAACTGCGTCCCTGCCCCCTACCATGTCTCGCCAGCTATCACTCCAGACCCCCTCCCCCCAATGCACGCTCAGCAAGTGTTCTGACAGGGAAGGAGGCCACTGAAAGAACCCTCTGGCAGGAGCGAACCTCTCTGACAATAGGATTTATGTAAAGGGATGACTTGGGACTCCACCAGGGGGTTCAGAGTCCCAAAAAGCTCTGCTTTTTTCCTGTTTTTATGCAGTTGTGGGCATTGTCACAGTAGGGCTATTTGGGGCTCTAAATTCCCAGATCCATAGGATTGAGCAAGATGCTGACGCTCCGATCTTTGCAACCCATTGAAAACAATTCACATTAAGCACCAAGTCTAAAAGTTCCAGAGCCAAACGTTTACAGTCTGACGCTCTATTCTCTGTTCAGCCATAAATGGTCAGTTTTCGCTTGACAAAAAAACCCCAAAAAACCCAAAAACACAGTTTTTGGTAGCTTTACTTTTGGTGGTATACTACTACTGGATCTGGATCTACAGCTGCTGCAGAACAGCGGCCAGTCGCTCATGTTCAATTTTGCCTGAGGTCACCACTGAGGCATGCGACTGACTTGAGGGCAATTCCCCTAAAGTAGCATATCAGACACCCGAGCATCGCCAAGGCACACCGGGTGGGACGCACTAGGTTTCGTTCTTATTTAAAGACATTGCAGCATTTACCCACTCTTTAATGGAGTCAGAAGACCCTTTCTATCTACTGTACTGGCCCCCAACTACTGAGATATAGCCTGTCCTGACACGCAACGTATTATGGCTAGGGCACCTGGAGGCCATAGCCCCAGTGATTGACACTAAGCGCTGCTAGAAGCTTTAAGTCACTTTCTATGATGGTGAAAGAAGAACCCGAAAAACAACAACAAGGAACCGCTCTCACTCGGAGCCCACAGAAGCACATTGGCACAGAACAAGTACTACTACTCTCCAGACATTCACTTTAGGACTACAGGGGTTTTACCTGGGACCTGACACTGCCGACTTGTTGGAACCTCCAGCCAAGCATTGCAAACTGAGTCCGGTCTTAAGTTACAATGGTCAAGAAAAGTCCATGAGATCCTGAAAATATTGTACCCCGAGGCCATCGTAAGGCTAGGTTCACATGAGCATCTGGTTTCCATTCTTCTGGGCTGTCAGAGGACCAAAAGAATGGAAAAACGGACTATAAAAATAGCAGACCCAAAAAGCCCAAGGGACCCTTATAGATGAACAGGCATTTTTAACTAAAATCATCAGATGTAGAAGTTGTTTTGCTGGACTTTGCCAATATCTGATGGACACCGGCAGACAGTCACAGGGACCACCATACAGACAAATACCCTGATGGGAAACAGCATCAGTCCAATAGACTTTCTCCACTTATGATCCACACTTGATCTTGGCTTCAAACACTGCACTCAAAACCTGCACATGGGAACACAGCCGTAACCTTATCTGACCATTGCCCGCCTACTAAAGCCAAACCACCTTGCTAACCAAGTCTTGTGCCGGGGTCACTCGTTCTTCCTGACCTGGAAATGACAGCCAAAGGAGGATAATGTGACGTAACCAACCTATAAGCGCCTCCAACTAAAAACACACCACGACTACCGCACTCTCCTGCACAAGCGCAGATCAGTAGACAGTAACTAAAGCTGGACAGAGAACAGCTGACAGAGGACTCTACCACGAACATGAAGGATAAGCTGAGCGGATAGCCATCTAGTTATGGGGCCGAGTCCTGAGTAGATATCAGTGGGGAGCGCCACTTTCTACCTTATCCAGATCACAGGATTTAGATGAGATTGTGAACTATCATAGAGTTTTAGGCCTGTGATGGTCCAAAGAGCAGCTCTACAAAAAACAAAACAAAAATATAACAAACACGACTTCAGGTTGGAAAACCCCAGGGTTTCTTACACTAGGTAGCAATATAATTTCCAAAAAAGCCAAAATGTAGCTGTTTCTGATGAAGATTTTAAGACAGATAGGCTGTGAATCAAGGTGCACTTCATCCTCTGCAATACACAAGGCAAGGTCAGCACAGAGTCGGCAGCAGCGAAACCTGCAAGAAACACGTAACATGCAGACTTTAGGGCTAGTTCACACGTGGGCAAAGGGGAGGTTTTTGACAGCGGAATTCGCTTCAAAAACCTCTCCTTTAACATGGTGGTCTATGTAGACCACTAGCTTTTTTTTTCCTCCTAGCGTTTTCCGCCTGAAGCGGATTTCGCCTGCAGTTTCTATAGCACATATAGGAAAAAAAAACCCTAGCGAAAACCGCGTCAAAAACCTCGTCAAAAACCGCGTGGAATGCAAAAAACAGCGTCAAGAAAACTCCTCGAGGTTTTTTACCTCGCACAAATAAGCTAGGCGGTTTTCACGTGTGAACTGACCCTAACTGCAATAAAATACTTGACAGAAAACATTAAGGGTTAGTTCACACGGGGTAAGAGGGGGTGGATTTTGGCGCAGAATCCACCCCTCACAATAGAGGTCTATGTATCCTTTTTCTGCGAGCAGCTTGTACCCGCTCACGGAAAAAAGAAGCAAGCAGCCCTTTCTTGAGGCGGATGCCACGGCGCGTCCGCATCAAGACAATCCCTGCGGACTAGGCTCATTCATTTGGGCCTACTTCGAAAAGGGAAGCCGCGACAGTCGCACAGGCGCATTTTGGTCCTGATTCAGGCACGCTTCCCGTGTCAAAATCACGAACAAAATACACAGTCACTAGCCCGTGTGAACTAGGCCTTACTACTGCTTGGCACCATGGCCCAGACACTACTTGGTCTATATAGATCTGAGGACCCTTCAGAGTTACCATAGCAGTCCTCCTGGTAAGAAGGACTTAATTTACAGAACTATTCAGGACCGGACTGATATGGGCCCCAAATATGGCTGCCAATGCATTCCTATAGTTACATAGTAGATGAGGTTGGATAAAGACATCAGTCCAACCTATAACCCTACAGTGTTAATCCAGGGGGAAGGCAAAAAACCCCATTCCTATGAAACTGGGTCTACATTTTCACAATGTTTGGTAGAGTCGCCTCTCTCTTGTTCGATGAGCAAACATGCGTATTAGAGGGTCGGTTGGGGAGAAGGTCACCAGCTGAACCTGTTCCTGCCACTTTGCAGTGTGTAGTCCATTCACATATGTACATTAGCACTTACAGTAAATGCTCCCTGATAGCAGGAAACACAGTAAATAAGATATCACTTTATAAGTAGATTGACACTAACTTTATGTTAATTGCTTCCATGAATAATACACAAAAGAAGAAAGCCAGGAAACTGTAGAGGTGGGAATGATCCCCCTGCAGAACCCCCGGCCAGGCCCCTTTATTTGCAGAGCAGCTGGCATTGTTATGTAAAGCACTCTGTACAAGGTAGAGAGTCTTGTGAATGAAAATCTACTACCATATATGGCCCGCGTCCTCAGATGACTTCCAAGAAGCAGTGTCGCTCACAATACAAATCACCATGTGAAAGGCACAACAAACAGCGCGGCCTCCTGTGCGGCCAATATTCCAGGGGAAATAGATCACTGCAGCCATGAGCAGCAACACGAAGGACGACGGCGACTCCGGGATCCAAAAGAAACAGTAAAACCCAAAGCAAACAGACGAAGGCTTATACCAACAGCAACAGGCCTGATACAAGGTATAGGGTTTAACGGGAACCGGTCACCCTGAAAATGCTGTGACAACACGCTATAGAGCAGGAGAAGTGGAGCAGATATATAGGTTTGTGTTAAAGGATTCAGTATAACCTCATTTATTTCTCTGTTCTTTATCCAAAAGATAAGTCACCAGTGTGTGATTGATGGGGGATCTAACACCAGGACCCCGCACAGATCTGCTGCTACAGGAGCCTCCGAGTGATGGAACCTGAAAATGGGTAGCAAGTGTGTGCAAGTAATAGGAGAGAAGTTGCAAATCCCCAGAATCACCGCTGTGTAGGGGTTGGCACTGCTGAACCATTCCCATTACTGGAATAGAAGTGCTGCTGCAATAGCTGATCTGTACAGGGTCCAGGTGCGAGACCCCACTCCCAAACTGCTTACTGATGTCCTATCCTGTGGACAAGTCGTCATTAGTATGAAAAAAAAAGCAATTTGGGACTGGAAAAACCCTACAAAAACTAGGAGAGGAAGCTTTCTCAGTGAAGGTATAATGGGAATCTCATCACCTGCTCAGGGTTTCTGAACATCTCTTAGGTTTTGCTTACAATCACTGAAGTGTGAATAAAGACATGTCCACTAACCTGAGGATAAGGGACAAGTCTCATTACTTGGAAACCCCCAAAAGGTATCAAAGGGGGAAGGCTCACACAGGCATTATTTGGCGTTTTGAGATGGATGTAAATGACTAAAGCACTAGACAAGACGTATTTCTAAGATTTTTTTAGGCATTATATTAACTTAAGCCTCTTATGCGCTTTTAAAAGACCAGAAAACAGAAAGTGAAAACTATTGTATGGCCTGGTTCACAACTGCATTCAGAATTCCATTTTGGGGGTGCGCTTGGGGACGCCCTGAACAGAAGCCTAATCCGCATTTTAAAAAAAAGCAGTCACCACAAGAAACCCACGAGCCCCCAGACTATAATGGGGTTTCTGTGGTTTCCACCTGAAGAGGTGAAAAATGGAGAGAGGGGAACGGAATCCCCAAATGTAGAGCAAGCGCTGTGTGAACCCACCATCATGCTGATCAATCGATGTTATAACTTTATCTTCTGTTCAAGATATAATAAAATAAATGCAGGGTCACCAGCATAATTTGTGTGTGTGTCTAAATGCAGTCTATTGTCTTCTATTATCAGTCATTTCAGTCTAATCTACATTAGCAAAGCAAGTGCCTAAAGATATCAGACCCATTTTTGTTGGAACACAAGGAACCACTGTTGTATCAACCAGTATGTCTGGAGACAGGCAGGGGTGTCACTAGTCATAAGAGTAAGTCTGCAACTGAATACAAACCATTCCAACCCTTTGTAAATGCATTACTTATCCTGTACTGTACATCCTGTATTATACTCCAGAGCTGCGCTCACTATTCTGCTGGTGCAGTCACTGTGTACATACATTACATTACTTATCCTGTATTATACTCCAGAGCTGCGCTCACTATTCTGCTGGTACAGTCACTGTGTACTTACATTACATTACTTATCCTGTATTATACTCCACAGCTGCTCTCTCTATTCTGCTGGTAGAGTCACTGTGTACATACATTACATTACTTATCCTGTATTATACTCCAGAGCTGCGCTCACTATTCTGCTGGTACAGTCACTGTGTACATACATTACATTACTTATCCTGTATTATACTCCAGAGCTGCGCTCACTATTCTGCTGGTGCAGTCACTGTGTACATACATTACATTACTTATCCTGTATTATACTCCAGAGCTGCGCTCACTATTCTGCTGGTGCAGTCACTGTGTACATACATTACATTACTTATCCTGTATTATACTCCAGAGCTGCGCTCACTATTCTGCTGGTACAGTCACTGTGTACATACATTACATTACTTATCCTGTATTATACTCCAGAGCTGCGCTCACTATTCTGCTGGTACAGTCACTGTGTACATACATTACATTACTTATCCTGTATTATACCCCAGAGCTGCGCTCACTATTCTGCTGGTGCAGTATCTGTGTACATACATTACATTACTTATTATGTATTATACTCCAGAGCTGCGCTCACTATTCTGCTGGTGCAGTCACTGTGTACATATATTACATTGCTTATCCTGTATTATACCCCAGAGCTGCGCTCACTATTCTGCTGGTGCAGTCACTGTATACATACATTACTTATCCTGTATTATACTCCAGAGCTGCGCTCACTATTCTGCTGGTGCAGTCACTGTGTACATACATTACATTACTTATCCTGTATTATACTCCAGAGCTGCGCACACTATTCTGCTGGTGCAGTCACTGTGTACATACATTACATTACTTATCCTGTATTATACTCCAGAGCTGTGCTCACTATTCTGCTGGTGCAGTCACTGTGTACATATATTACATTGCTTATCCTGTATTATACCCCAGAGCTGCGCTCACTATTCTGCTGGTGCAGTCACTGTATACATACATTACTTATCCTGTATTATACTCCAGAGCTGCGCTCACTATTCTGCTGGTGCAGTCACTGTGTACATACATTACATTACTTATCCTGTATTATACTCCAGAGCTGCGCTCACTATTCTGCTGGTGCAGTCACTGTGTACATACATTACATTACTTATCCTGTATTATACTCCAGAGCTGCGCTCACTATTCTGCTGGTGCAGTCACTGTGTACATACATTACATTACTTATCCTGTATTATACTCCAGAGCTGCGCTCACTATTCTGCTGGTGCAGTCACTGTGTACATACATTACATTACTTATCCTGTATTATACTCCAGAGCTGCGCTCACTATCCTGCTGGAGCATATCTGAATGCCCCTCCACCAGTGAAAAAGCCAGCTGATAAACAAGTCTTTACAAACATGGCTGCTCCGCCATCAGGCCATGCTCCATAGTGAAGTCCACTCCAGCTTGTGGCTGGCATAAATTTCATAGATCATTTGCACCAGTAAACTATCACTCAACTTTCATGAGAGTGGTATGGGAGGTACAACAACACAAGCTGTGACAATAGGCATTCTCTCAAGAGTCACTCTCTTCCGGCAGATATCTGGCATAAACATTACAATAGTTATCCTGAAAACATTTGATGTGACCATTGTAAGTACGTAGCCACAACTCCCTTGGTCCAAGCGTTACTTGATACTTGTGTATGACTATTGCATGACTTACATCCAGAAATGTTTTTTTCTCCTTTTTTTTGGTGTGAGTCATGGAGTAGTCATCTAGCAAAGGTAAAGGCAACTAAAACTGGAGAACTCTCTACCCCAGTTACAGCCATTCACTAACCACAGGGTTATGCCAAAGCTGTAAAAGTGTGAATCATAAGAGTCTGTGGGAGAACAGCAGATGGATGATCTCCACACCTTCCATGGGCCCTTTCATTTCATGAGTGTTGTCCTAGGCTCAAGGCCTCTGATAGTAAACAGCATGTGTACAGGGCTACAGGACATAATGGGTCAGTGTGCTAACTGTTAAAGACACAACTAGCACACTGAAAGCGCAAATCTATGTGCATAGAGGCTAAGAAACACCTGGGTCTGGGCGGTCCACTTGGGGGCTGACTGCTGACTGCTGCCGCCGCCCCCCCCCGTGAACCAAAACACTCCTAGACTCAGAACATTACACTATACTGACTGTATACAACTATAACAAAGTGCACAGGCCTGCCCAATGACAACAAGCACAGACCCTGCAGACACGGCCCAATCCCCGCACAAAGGAGACTCAAAACCCGCAGAAATCTCCTTCATACAAATGATCCGAGCTTTATTGACACCTACGCTCAAAATAGGTCAAAGCTGCGGGATTGAGAGCGCGCCTGGCCCTTTAAGACCGTCTTACCCAGCCTGCCCCGGGCGCCTGGCACGTGACCAAAGCTCCTCAAGCGGGACTTTGCGCGCCGCGACCGTTACGAAGAGGCAAAAAAACTATTTCGGTCGCCTCTCAAAATGGCGCCCAGAAGATCCGGTAACGGAAGTGGCTCGGCGACAACTCAACCCCCCCGCCCCCCTTCTAGTATGTCCCGGAGACCCCGTAACCCCTCACACAGCACTCACCAGGGCCGGCGCCGGCGTACATCTTGAATCCTTCAGTCAGTTTCACAGAAGGGAGGAAATAAAAGAGATAAAGTTCCCAACGAGTCGGTAATGGCGGCCTCCGGCGGGTGAACTCTCCTCAGCTAAGTGTCCATCGAGCTCCGCGTACTCCTCCGCCGCCGCCACCGTCTCTAGACTGTACGCGACATGAACTGAGGGGAGAAAGGCGGTGGGAAGGGCGATGACGTCAGGGGGCGGATCTGGAATTCCCATTCGCGGCGTCTTCCATTCGTGGGCGGGGCCACCACCTCGGCTCACTGATGTCATCTGAGGGGAAAAAAGGGCGGGTAAAGCGAAGGGGCGGGGCCAGCGCGGCGGTTATGGTTACTCGTTCAACAGCAACAACTGTTTTGTTTTTTTTTTGTCTTGATTTATCTCCGCCGCCATCTTTGATGTGGGCAAACAATTACCTGACAGGAAAGTGGTGGTTTATAAGGCACTATTCACACTTTCTCCTTTGCCAATGAGTTTTGATACCTGTTGGACTATTTCTGTCAAAAATTACGTAATTTTTGATGGAGTCTCTGACTTAGCTGTGAACAGTGAGGTGTTTTGGTCATCGGACCGATTCACTTTTTATTTTTTTCATAAAGTATCTCAAAAACCTCTTCAGAGTTTTCTTCTGCCTCCCCTTCATCTCCGTAACCGTTTCCGATGAAATCCTGATCCTTTTTTGGGCCACTGAATCCACTTCAAAACTCAGCGTGGGATTTATATATACTTGACCTATTGGCTGCCATCTTTGATATGGGCAAACGATTGCCAGTGAGGAAACTTGTGGGATTCTTGCGGTTTATGAGGCACTATTTGTAGTGTTGTAGTGAGGATGCAGGTCTTCTGGAATAAGTCCACTATGAGATGGTTACTCTTGTAGATCAGAACACTTTATTCCATGCTCCATCATGGCTCCCTGTCTAACAACTCCTCCCCCTCAGCTCAGCTCCTCCTCCATTACTACCTCACTGTTGCTAGGCAGACAAAGCAGAATAAGTAAGAACAGAACATACAGAACATACTTATAACAACATCACACTATTCACATGGATTTCTGTAAATGAAAGAACCTTGTCCTATCCTCGGGGCGATATGATGCCTTTCGTACTATTATACCTGTCAAAGACAACGGAATCTGCCGCAAAGTTTCGAACATGGAAGTGTACAAAGTCAATGAGTGTGTCTAGTTCACCGATTCAATACATTCATACAAGATTAGGGTTGAGCCGATCTTGAGATTTCGTAATCGATTTTAAAATCCGATTAACGATCATTTTCCAGCCAATCGTGAAATTTTCTCGATCACCGAACGGGATATGATCTTTTCCGATCCCGATCGCTCAACCCTAGTCAATGCTTCTCTATTGGAAAAGTCACTTTTAGGGTTGAGCCGAACTTGAGATTTCAAAATCCGATCATTTTCCAGTCGATCGCAAACATGAATTTTGCTCAATTGCCGATCGGGACACGATCTTTTCTGATCCCGATCGCTCAACCCTATACAAGATATATGTGCCTAAAAGTCGTCATATCAGAATAAGGGGGTCGGCCCATGAAAAAAGTTATCACCTATCCACAAACTGGCCTTTTTGTCAGGTAGAAAAAAAAAATCTACTTCTGTTTTTTTACTAAAAGAAAAGGCAGAATCTGGGAGTGAACATGTCCCCAAAGAGTTTGTGCCATTATGGACACATCCCCTAGTCATATAACTCGCCATACTAATAGAGCAAGCACTATGACTGTAACATACCGCTGTGGCTCTGCCCTAACAGGGGGTGTCCATGCTCTCGGAACGCGTCTCAAAAGAATCCCTCATGTCATGTGGGCCATACCAAGCATGGGGATACAGTTCGGGGTCCCAAGGTTTCCTTTGGTTGGGCTGGGCAATTTGGCCTGGCATTAAAATCTCGAATCGAAGAACAAGTTTCAGTTCTAATTGTTGGTTTGTTTTTTTTTTGCTGAACAAGCTAAATACCAAGGCACATTTTTTACATAGAAAAATACTTTTAATGCCTTACTTTATTTTGTATTCACTTCTAGACTGACGCTTCATTCAACAGGAGGCTTGGAACGCCCTTTAAATTGATCAGGTTCCCAATAGTGGGTCTTTCATTGTGGGAATCCCCTTCTAAACAAAACGGCCAATTTCTTGTGGTCGGTAAAAGGATGAATGAAGTTCCAATGGCCTCGGGATACAACATTCTTAACATACAATGGACCTTTCTAGACTATTGTAACGTGAAACCAACTAAACATACAATACTTGACTGAAAGTTCATGGTTGTGTCATTGGTAAAACCCCAGTATTAGTGAAGTGCGTGCACTGGCTGGCTGACTAGTAGCGCCTCTCTATAGTGTAGTGCAGTACTACGTGTTCTGTACCTGTCTTTACATGTACCAAGGTGAGCTATGTTTTCCACAGAGTTATGAGCTTGAGCTATGCTAAGTTCACACTACTGCTGGTTCTCCGTTATAATAAGCTAAATAATCAAAAATCAGCTCGATGAATCGATGGGAACTTGCTTGATTATAGCAATTATTTTGCATCCAGACCAACCCATCTCATGCTGCCATCGGCTAAAGGATATGTCACTAAATGTGCGCTATCTAATGGCCGCTTACACAGTAAAGTAAGCGGCCATTTTCTTGTGGCCTGTGGGCATGCGCAGTTTGCTCTGCCCAAGCCCTAGAAGTTTTAACCCCAGCGCCGGAGGAAGACGCGTGAAGAGGCCGTTCCTGAAGAAGATGGAGACGGTGCTGGAGAGTTCTCTCGCAGAATTGGGCCCGCCCCCAGTGCTGCGAGATAATTCATTTGCATACTGACGAAAAACCAGGATTTCTTCCGAACGGCGGTGCAGAGGAGACATCTAAAGGTAGGAGAAGAATAGCCTTTCTTAAAGCTATTCCTATGTGTTAGTCACAAATTTAATGATAGAATCCCTTTAATCTTGATTGTGATTTAGGTCTGGTCCGCCACCAAGAAGATCAGACAAACAGACTGTTAACATAGTGCACACCAACGGAGCCAGGGGAACCTCACTGACTATAATGGGGTCCATTGGATGCCCGTCAGGTGTCCGTTCTTTGTAACTGATATTGCCATAAGATTTTAGACGGATCCGCGCCGGATGGACACCTGTGAACTCAGCCGTACAATAGTTTCAACTTACAATGGTCATCCTACCACAAATGAAAGGGGCTCTATCAGCAGATTTACGGGTTATGAGCTAAAGATATTCCTGAATAGCCTTTAAAATAGCATTTTATTGAAAGCGCGTGCGCAGTAGCGCTCCCTCCGGCGTGCTACTGCGCATGCTCCAGCTCGCAATGGTCTCTATGGGAAAATGGCGCTGGAGCGTGCTTTCAATAGCTTTTAATAGAAACCAACGTGAATAAGCAGGAGGAGGGGGGGCCTGGAGGCAGCGGTGCGTGTGCAGAAGCTATGACGCTAAGGGGTGCACAACACGCCCACTGTGCACAATCCAGCTAATTTACATATCGATTACCAAGGTAATTTAAAAAAACAGGGGGGGGGGTCTTTTTACACACTAATAGCAGCATCAGAATAGCCTTCCCCCAGTGCTGTCTGAGCGCTGGGACCCGCCCCTAGTGCTGCGAAAGAACTCATTTACATACCTACAAGAACCGGGATTGTAGGCGAACGGCGGCGCAAAGAAGACGACGAATAGCCTTTCTTAAGGCTATTCCAACGTGGTACCTACAAAAAATTGTGTCTGACTGATAGGATTCTTTTAATCTTTTGCCTAACCATTCTGCCATCTGACATGTCTGAGAGAAACAAGGGACCAAAAAAGACCAGGTAAGTATAACACTCACAATAAATGAAGATCAAAAAAAGATGCCTTATTTATCAAAATACAAAACATTTTTATTGAAATACATTACAATAATAAAAAACACACGAGGATATATGAGGACAGAAACAATTGTATGTACAATAGCCTGCTACATCACAGCCACCTGCAAATAAATAACCCCATCATACTAATCCTATCCTACTAATATTATAAATGTGAAAGGGTTTGTTCCTCAATCACGCAAAAATGGCTGAACGGATTTGCATGAAATTTGCCACATACATAGATCGGAACCCCGATTAAAACATAGGCTACTTTTTATCCCGGTAAATGACGTCACTACGCGACCACAGTGAAGGAATTTAGGTTCACACAGCACTAAAGGACCTGTGATGACGTAATCACAGGTCCTTGAACCATTCTCAGATAGGATCATGCTAGGCAGTGGGTGGAGCGACACACTATTTTGTGGGCGGAGCTATATAGTATGAAGCTGGAGAGTGTGAAAGCTGAAGAAAATGGAGTCTCATAGAAGATCAGGAGACTACAGAACATGCAGGCTGTGTGTGGTCAACAGGAATGCAGGGAATGTGTTGTTCTGCCTCTGATGGGGGAGGGGGGAGAACTTTGGCACATTTCAGCAACAGTCACTTAACCAAACCCCTGTAATTACAATTGCCTGATGTAGCAGAGTTTAGGCAGCGCTGTAGCACACCTCTATAGGCTCTCCATATGCAAACGTACATACAGCTGGGTATCCTATGCACATGCAGCGATGTAGCAGAGCCGAGACGCGGGAGCGGGCTGATCGAACTGTGGCACATTTCTGCAACATCTGTTCAGCCGTTTCCAACACAGAAGCTACTCAGACACTGACATAAAAACACCCCTCTAATCCAAGTGGCCAGATGTAGCAGAGCTTAGGCAGCGCTGTAGCACAGCTGAGTACGCTCTCCAAATGCAGCGATGTAGCAGAGCCGAGACGCAGGAGCAGGTGGATAATCCACAACAGCAATTGGCTAAAAATAAGCGGTTCAGCACCAACACCAACCTGCAGACAAAGTCGCGGGAAGATGCTAGTACATAATAATGTGCAAACATCAAAGTATAAAAACTCGGGGAAGCCCAAATTACCTCAATGAATAAGCTCCTATGACAAAGGATGTATGAATGTACAATGACCATCAACATACCCAAAGAGGAGTCAAGATAATGTGTGAAAGATGGTATACAAATGTAATGGTGAAAAAAGTCAATGAATAGGAAAGAATCAACCTAGAAGCATAACAACCATCTTACACTTCATCTGAAGCCAAATTGGGATCAGATACTAAAAGCTGCATGGACCCAAACAGTGTCAGAGACTATATGAAAGTAAATGCAGTGCTGGTCTTATCTAGTGCATGAACCACACGGGTTATTGAGGAGCAATAAAAGTAGAAACCATGATACTAATAACACATATCATCTTACCCATGGTGTGGCTGAAGAGGTAAAGAGCAGTGGCAGGGTCGGTGTGTGCAGGCTGGGAAGCCCGACGCGCGTTTTGGCACGCTAAGCCTTCATCAGGCAAAGTATATAAACTTTGGTATCCCCAGAAATGTAAGGAAACATAGAATACAGGGGACAGGTCATTGTGGCTGCACCGTCAATGCCATAAAAATCAAGCCAGTTATGAAGTGACATAAATGCACTTTTTCTCCGATTCCTCAGCTTTCTGATTTTTTCACGCTTCCCAGCACATTGTACAGAATAATAAATGGCACTAATATGAAGAACAATTTGTCCCGCAAACATTAAGCTGTTGTATGGCTCTGAGAACAGAAAAACAAAAGAGTTATGGGGTTAGGAAGGTGAAGAGTCAAAAAAAAAAAAAAATGTCACCATTGCTTTATTTATGCGATCGAACACATGCTGATATATTTACTTGTTTTATCGTAATTGTTTATGGTCATGTTTGAAGTTAAGTAAAAAATTTAAAAAAAAAAAATCAATAACAAAAAGTACACTTTTAAATTGGTTAATTTTTTGGGATGTTGTAGTGGATTATTAGGATGATCACCTGATACTAACCCCATCCTGACATCCTTTAACCCCTTCCCGACATTCGCCGTAATAGTACGGCGCTGCCAGGAAGGGCTTCCCGCAAACCGCAGTACTATTATGGCGGATGCATGGTGCGCACACAGAAACTGTGTGCGCACCATGCGCTGCGGGTGACAGCCGTATGTTACGGCTGACATTGCCCTGTAACACCCGCGGTCGGAACCGGGTCCGATCGCGGGTGTTAACCCCTGATATACTGGCGGTCAACATGACCACCGGCATCTCCGGGGTTTCACTTTGTTGTGGTGGCGATCGGCACCCCCCGCGCCGGTTTCGGGGGGTGCCGGTGTTCGTAGGGGGCAGCCCGGGGTCTGATCAGTGACCCCGAGTCTGCCCCATCACTTACCCCCTCCACGTACCTGGTTGATCCTGCCTAAAAAGGAAGCTGTCAGCCTGTGCGTCCACACAGGCTGACAGCTTCCTATACTCTGCAATACATGTGTAACACGTGTATTGCAGCGTATGTGTGGTGAAGCGGTGATCACTGCTTCAATCCCCCATGGGGACAGAAAAAAAAAGTTTGAAAAAAGAAAAATAAAAAAGTTTAAATAAGTTTAAAATAAAATAGAAATAAATAAAGACCCAAAAATCCCTTTTTCCCCATATAAAATGTTTTATTGTGTAAAATAAAGAAAAATAGAAAAAAAATTACATATTTGGTATCACCGCGTCCGTAATAACTTGAACAAGAAAATTAAAACATTATTTAACCCGAACGGCGTTAAAAAAAAAACGTAGAAAACCGCACAAAATAATGATTATTCACCACCTTTCCCTTACAAAATGTTCAATAAAAAGTAATCAAATGGTCAGATGAAAACCAAAATGGTACCAATAAAAAGAAGAGGTCATCCCGCAAAAAATAAGCCCTCAACCAGCTCTGTCTAGCGAAAAATAAAAACGTTATGCCTTTCAGAAGATGGCGATGCAAAAATAGTAGATTTTTTTCCCTAAATTGAATTTTATTCTGCACAAATAACAACGCATTAAAAAATAATATAAATGAGGTATCGCCGTAACCGTACCGACCCGCAGAATAAAGGTAACATGTTACTTATGCTGTATGCTGCACGGGAAAAAAAAAATGCTAAAAACCAATGTCAGAATTGATGTTTTCTTTTACATCCCACCCAGAAAGAGTTAATAAAATGTAGTCAATAAGTTACAGGCCCCAAAAATGGTGGCATTGAGAAGCTCATCTAATACCGCAAACACCAAGCCCTCATATGGCCACATTGCCAGAAGATAAAAATAAAAATCTAGCTTGTACAATGTGAAGACAAAAACCCCAAAAGTCGCCAAATCATTAGGACATAAGTGGCTGCGACTAGAAGGAAATGTGTAAGCGGTGCGAGTGTTTTCAGGGGACCCCCCATATTTAGAGATTATGAGAGAGAATACACCAGCGCTGATCCCCCAGAATGCCCCTCTTCCCTGTACGCGTCATAGGAGCTAGTGGGAAAATAGAATGGGATTTGGTGTACCCAATTTACTCCGCACAGCTTACATAGTCACGTCGAGGTTACTAATGCTCACTACATCACTTGATAAATTCTTTGAGGGGTGCGGTTTTCAAAATGGGGTCACTTTCTAGAGGTTTCCACTGTTTTGACTCCTCAAGGGCTTTGTAAATGCGACATGGCTCCTGAAACTGATCACAGCCAGATCTGCCCTCTAAAAGCTCTTTGGCGCGCCTTCCCTCCTGCGTCTCGCTGTGCGTCCATATATTAGTTTACACCCACAAGTGGGGTACTATGGTAGTCGGGAGAACTTGCCTAACAAATTGTGGGGTGCGTTTTCTCCTTTAACCCCTTGTGAATGTGCAAATTCTAGGGCTAAACGAAAATATTAGTAAAATAAATTCAAATTTGAAAATTTCACCTCCATTTTGTATTAATTCCTGTTAAGCACTTATAGGGTTAAACTACTAGGTATATGTTGTTTTGGCTTATTTAAGGGGTGCAGTTTTGTAAATGCGGTGATTTATGGGGGGCTTTAATACAAGGGACTTTCAAAACCCCTTCATAACTGGATTAGGCCCTTTAAAAAATGGGTTTTGGACATTTCTTGAAAATTTTGAATATTGTTGTTTCACTTGTAAATCTTATAATGTCCGTAAAAATTAAAAGGGCGCCTAAAGTTTGATGCCGACATAAAGCAGAGATCTGGGACATGAGATTTATGATATAATTTTGGCGGTCTGACTATCTGTATGTAATGTACATCATTTCAAACTTTATAAAATGCATATTTTTCAAAATTTTTACCAAATTTCCAATTTTTTGATAATTAAACACAAAACATATCAACCAAAATTTACCGCTAACATGAAGTACAATGTGTTACGAAAAAACAATCTTAAAATCACTTTGGTAAGTTAAAGCGTTCCAAAGTTATTGCCACATAAAGTGACACATGTCAGTTTTGAAAAATCGAGCTTGGTCAGGAAGTCAAAAAGTGCCATCGGCGGGAAGGGGTTAAACATGGTGGCTCTGCAGGAAACTGCCCAGACTATAAAAATCTAAAAACTTTTAATCCCATACAGTAAACGGGATTAAATAATATATGACGACCCCAACAAATTTTTTGCATTTTATAGATTTAAGTTTTTATTAAGGTTTGTTAAAATAAATATATATATATACATACACACACACGTGGACAAAATTGTTGGTTCCCTCGTTTAATGAAAGAAAATCCCACAATGGTCACAGAAATAACTGGAATCTGAGAAACGTAATAAGAAAGAAAAATTCTATGAAAATGAACAAATGAAAGTCAAACTTTGCTTATCGCTTCAGGCCTGGACAGAAATGACGGTTCCCATAACATAATATTTTCTTACACAACCTTTCGATACAATCGCTGCGATCAGACGATTCCTGTAACTGTCAATGAGACTTCTGCCCCTCTCAGCAGGGATTTGGGCCCCTCCTCATGAGCAAACTGCTCCAGTTGTCTCGGGTGTGAAAGGGACCTTTTCTAGATGACATGTTTCAGTTCGTTCCAAAGATGCTCAATAGGATTTAGGTGCGGGCTCATAGAAGCCACTTCAGGATAGTCCGATGTTCTCCTCTTAGCCATTCGTGGGGGTGTAGCTGTGTGTTTTGGGTCATTATCCTGTTACAAGACCCAGGACCTGTGACTGAGACCAAGCTTTCTGACACCAGGCAGCACATTTCTCTCTAGAATCCCTTGATAGTATTGAGATTTCATTGTACCCTGCACAGATTCAAGACCCCCTGTGCCAAATGCTGCAAAGCAACCCCAGAACATAACAGAGCCTCCTCCATGTGTCACAGTAGGGACAGTGATCTTTTCAAGATAGGCTTCACTTTTCCGTCTTTGAACATAGAGCTGATGTGCCCGGCCAAAAAGTTAGATTTTTTTTCTCATCTGTCCACAGGACATTGTCCCAAAAGCATTGCGCCTTGTCAACCATTTTTATTTATTATTACTTTTGTCAGATTCAAGTTATCTCTGTGACCATTGTGGGGTTTTCTTTCATTACATGAGGGGTCCAACAATTGTTCACGTGTATATATATATACAGTATATATATATATATATATATATATATATATATATATATATATATATTATATTATAGATAGATAGATAGATAGATAGATAGATAGATAGATAGATAGATAGATAGATAGATAGAGATAGATATCCTAACCTATCCTAGTTTGGATGTTTGTTCCACTTTCACAGCCAAACGGCTGAACGGATTGGCCTGAGATTTTCCACATACCGAGATATTTTCCAGGAAAGAAACATAGGCCACTTCCCAAGTCGTTCAGATCCCCCCACAGCCCGGCCGAACGATCCTCTGGCTACGCTGCAGGACCTGCGATGACGTTATCGCGGCTGTGACAGCTGCGCTCTCATTGGTTTGTGCAAGCCTCTGGGCCGGTTGGTGGAGACACGGCGCTGGCCTATATGTCCACAGCAGAATGTGGTTGTGTCAGACTCTGCTGTGCGAGGTGGCAAACATGGCGGATACTCGCGGCTCCAGAGCCCCGCAGCCGCCACGCCTGCTCCCATGCTGCGACTACTCTATCCACAGCTGCGGCGTGTGTGTGGCAAGCCTCGGAACTCCTCCCTCCCCGTGCGAGGGGCCACAAATCCAACGTCTCCACCGCCTGGGTGAGTACACCAGAACACTGTAGCATGCGGGCACATTCAGTCAACATTGCTGCCGGGCTCAAAGTCTGTAGGGCCCGTGGGAGCTCTGGGGGACTGTAGCGTGCCGACCGTGTGACAGACACCGGGCACAGCATTTCTCACCATATGTACAGCGTATGAGGCTGGCCCACAAAACACAATTTGAGGGGGGTACACAAGGGGGCCCATGCAGCAAATCCAAGGAGAGCATGGGGACAGGGTTGGCGCGGGAGCACAGGAAAAATCATGACAGAACATGGGTGCCCCTGGAAGGGGGGACCCTCAGGAGGGTACAAGGGCCACCATAAAATCAAGAAATCACGGGAGCTAAGAGGGCGGTGGGACAGGGGCACGCAGAATAAGTGGTAGGAAATGCAACACAGCGCCACACCGGTGAATAGGGTCCACCTAGGCGCACGACGGAACCAACCCAACACCGCTACACCTACTCTACGCGCCTCAACACCACTGCCAACCTGCGGATGAAGTCGCAGGCACATGCTAGTATATATATGGTATCATCGTCATCATACCAATCCACAGAATACAGGTAATGTAATTTTTACAGCACAATGAACATAGAAACAAAATCAATAAGAAAATGACACATTTAGGGAGCCTTCACACAGAGTTACGCTCCGCTCATTCTATACGTAAAAGTCGTTCAGATTGAGCGCGTAAAAAACATATCCCATTGACTTGAATGGGTGGCGGCATACGCGTGTATCACATTGAAAGCAATAGGGAAAAAAGCCTCCCATTGATTTCAATGGGTAGCGCGTGTATGCCGCCACCCATTCAAGTCAATGGGATATGTTTTTTACGCGCTCATTCTGAATGACTTTTACGTATAGAATGAGCGGAGCGTAACTCCGTGTGAAGGCTCCCTTACATTTTTTCCTCTAATTACACCCAATTCTGATTCTTTTCCAGATTCCCAGGACATCATACAGGATATTAAATGGAACTGTTATGAACTACAATCTGTCCTGCAAAAAGTAAGCCCTCATACAACAGGAAAATAAAAAAAAAGTTATAGCCTTTACAAGGCAAGAAAGAACTAAGAAATATTTCACACCAGTGTCAGGGATCACAGTACCCATACCCCAACTAGCCCAGTTATCACCCAGTTCACATTAAACATTCTTCACCCTACAGTACAGTTAATTAGATTATGTAAATTCTTCCTGATTGGATTGTGCACCTTGGAATGATTGTTATGCAAAAGAACTTGAGCCAAAACTAGACTTACTATCTCAGGCGTAATAGATGAAGCTTTGACCATGTGTGTACACCATATACACCATAGAAAAGTCTAGACCGCTCTGAAAATCCAAACAATTGGGAGGAAATCTTGTTCTGTCCTTACAACACAATGAATAGGATCAGGTGTGCAATCTATAGGAACTGCTAGATAATATTATCGGGCCTGCAGTCAATTGGAAGGTCAAAGACCAGATCTTGAGTTATGGAGTCACAATGCGCCATGTCTGTGATTTTGTAGATTATGTAAGGTAGGGGGCGTTACTGAATGTCCTTGAGGGATTTACTCTTTAGGGGAGACAAGAAGCCACCATCTCTTTAACCGCTTAAGGATGTGGCCTAGTTTTATACTTAAAGGGGTTGTCCCATTAAAGGGATTCTACCATTGAAATACATTTTTTTGGCAATCACACATCGGAATAGTCTTTAGAAAGGCTATTCGTCTCTTACCTTTAGTTGTGATCTCCGCTGCGCCGTTCCTTAGAAATCCCGGTTGTTACCGGTATGCAAATTAGTTCTCTTGCAGTGATGGAGGCGGCTGTGGTGGTGTGGTGTCCCAAAGGAGACTTTTGGTCTCACATCCATCTGATCACCGGGCAAGTGAGCTCCTTATGATAAGACACTTATTCCGTGTTTCTCTCTTGGCCAGCATACACGTTTTCATAGGTTCTCACTGTTCTGTATTGGGGAGTATAACACAGCTGTTCTTGTATTGTATTCAGTGGCGTAACTAGGAATGGCGGGGCCCCGTGGCGAACTTTTGACATGCCCCCCCCCCGACCGACGCCGAAGACCTCGACCGACCCCCTCCTACGCATTCCTGCGTGCTCTATTATCCCCCATAGTGGCCCCTGCACACAGTATTATCCCCCATAGTGGCCCCTACACACAGTATTATCCCCCATAGTGGCCCCTACACACAGTATTATCCCCCATAGTGGCCCCTGCACAGGGGCGAGCCTGGTCCTTTCGGGCGTGACCGGGCGGGTCGGGGGGGGGGGGGGCCCTGGCCGAGTGAAGGGGGCGGGGCTTAGCGCCGTTCGCCGGCAGAGAGTAGGCCCGGAGACTGCCTGAGCGTGAGGGGAGGCTGCTGGAGCAGCGCTGCTCCAGTGGCCTCCCCAAACCACCGCTCGGTGATAAGCCAGTCCAGGACAGCTTGTCCTGGACTGGCTTAGGGAAGCAAAAATGCCGCCCTCCCTGAGGCCCTGGCATAGTGCCGCCTGAAGCGCTCGCTTCAGGTCACCTCATGGGAGGTGCGGCACTGCCCCTGCACACAGTATTATACCCCATAGTGGCCCCTGCACACAGTATTATCCCCCATAGTGGCCCCTGCACACAGTATTATCCCCCATAGTGCCCCCTGCACACAGTATTATACCCCATAGTGGCCCCTGCACACAGTATTATGTCCCATAGTGGCCCCTGCACACAGTATTATCCCCCCATAGTGGCCCCTGCACACAGTATTATACCCCATAGTGGCCCCTGCACACAGTATTATGCCCCATAGTGGCCCCTGCACACAGTATTATGTCCCATAGTGGCCCCTGCACACAGTATTGTCCCCCATAGTGGCCCCTGCACACAGTATTATGTCCCTTAGTGGCCCCTGCACACAGTATTACACCCCATAGTGGCCCCTGCACACAGTATTATGTCCCATAGTGGCCCCTGCACACAGTATTATGTCCCCATAGTGGCCCCTGCACACAGTATTATCCCCCATAGTGGCCCCTGCACACAGTATTATGTCCCATAGTGGCCCCTGCACACAGTATTATCCCCCATAATGGCCCATGCACACAGTATTATGTTCCATAGTGGCCCCTGCACACAGTATTATGTCCCATAGTGGCCCCTGCACACAGTATTATCCCCATAGTGACCCCTGCACACAATATTATGTCCCATAGTGGCCCCTGCACACAGTATTATCCCCCATAGTGGCCCATGCACACAGTATTATGTTCCATAGTGGCCCCTGCACACGGTATTATCCCCATAGTGGCCCCTGCACACAGTATTATCCCCATAGTGGCCCCTGCACACAGTATTATGCCCCATAGTGACCCCTGCACACAGTATTATGTCCCATAGTGGCCCCTGCACACAGTATTATGTCCCTTAGTGGCCCCTGCACACAGTATTATCCCCATAGTGGCCCCTGCACACAGTATTATGCCCCATAGTGGCCCCTGCACACAGTATTATCCCCATAGTGGCCCCTGCACACAGTATTATGCCCCATAGTGGCCCCTGCACACAGTATTATGTCCCATAGTCAGACCCCAGAGTATAATAATCGGAGACCCAGGGGGAGATAAACATAAAAAAAACTCTGTTACTCACCTATATCCCAGCTCCTACGCTGTCGGCCTCCAAAGTAGTCGATCTTCAATGACGTCAGATGTCACATGACCCGGGGCGCAGGCCGGGGTCATGAGACGTCAGACGACTAGGCCGAAGCCTGTACGGATCATGGAGAGGTAAGTAACAGTGTTTTTTATGTTTCTCACCTCCGCCAATCATTATACCCAGGAGTCCGAAAAGACCCCCGACTATAATGATAGCAGTGGTAGCGGCTGTCCCAGACCCCTAATGTCTCGGGCCCTGTGGCAGCTGCCTCTGCTGCTATGGCGGTAGTTACATCACTGATTGTATTAAAGATGAGATTCTCAGCTTTCACATGACACCAAAAGGTAGGCCTCTATGTATTATCTCAGTAAATATTTTGTAATAATGTGTTTGCATTGCATAATGGTCAAGGTATTTTTTTTTTTTTTTAAGTGACCCCCGTCCGCCTCAGCTTCTCTGTATTAAACCTTTACTTTTGTGGACACACAGTCTTGTCTGCAGGGCAATAGAAAAACAAGGGAAAGAATACTGAAGGGACAGAGCAGGATTTCACAGGAAAAAATGCCAAAATGTGTTAGTAAAGTACACTTGGGACCAGAAATATTTAGATGGTGACACAAGTTTTGGCTTTTGACCAAAACATATTCCAGATACAGTTATATAATCGATATGGACTTCTAGTGCAGACTCTCAGCTTTAATGTGACGGTATTCACATCCTAAATGGAGGAAGGATTTAGGAATTACAGGTGTTCTATCTGTAGCTGCCTCTTTATCACGGGACTAAAAATAATTGGATATTGGAAAGCTACGTCATGGTCTGCATGGGCTAATACCTTGTTAAAGGGATTATCCAGGAAAAATTGATATTTTTAATTTAAACTACCCCCCCTTCTAAATTACATAAATCTATAATTATCTAGATCGTTGGGGCACAGGCACATTTTCTGATTTTACGGTGATGTTCCATTACCCCATTTCCGTGTTTGGAACATCGCTAATACTAACCTGCTGCTACTGCACATGCCAGCACTCCAGTTCTATAGCGCAGGCGTGGGTGGCCGGCAGACGTCAAGAAGAGGAGGTGCCGACAGCCATGCCCCATGCCCAGAAGATCCTGCCTGTAAAAAAAGTAAGTATTATAGGCTGGTATGGGGAAGGGATGAGGTGTAGGAGGAAGAGGGGGTGGTATTGGGTGAGTGTGAGTTATGAAGGACTAGTAGTGGGTGGGCTAGCTAGGGAAACAGGGAGGGGGTCTGAGTAAGAAAGGGAGGGGGAGAGAGTGAGAAAGGAGGAGGGATTTCTTGTAAACAAATGCAGTAGATGCCAGGAGCTCCCAGAGAAACCCAGAAATCATGCAAAACATTGCTAAAGAAATTTGGTTGCACTTATTAACCTATTAATAGCACTAGCAGACCTTTTTTGAAAATGTTTTTTGCTCAAAAAACCCTGTTAATCCATCCTCAATTAAAGGGGTTGTCCCATCACAAGGATCCTATCTATACTGCTAGTTTATGTGGATGTAAGACTTTTCCTAAATACATTGCTTTATCAAAACTGCTTTGTTTGGCTGCTATCTTAATTTATTCACTTCATTGTTTATACTCCGTTTCTATGGCCCTTGGGATTATCTGCTCAGTTGTCAAGTGATGTAGCTGCCTGCTCTCAGGGTGGGAGGGAGGGACTGGGAGCAGCTCTGAGCTGTTTGTGTCTGATAAGTAGCAGAGCTTCTCAGCTAAGGGAGGTGAGAGCTCCGTCATTTCTGAGCTCTTATCAGTTGGTTTAATTGAATTTGGCTGATAAGGGCTGAGATAGGGAGTCCGTTACCTCTGTAAGTAATGCAAACTGACTCAAAACCAGCTCTGTTACATCAACTTCGCACTGTGGTAATTCATTTACAACCAATCTCATGCAAGTGAAACCCAGCCCACCAATGTGTCGAGAAAAACAGGAAGTGAATATAGCACAACAGCCTGCAGGTTGGTGGACAAGCGTCATGAGAATACACCTTTAAGCAGGTAAAAGGTCTGGAGTTGATTCCAGGTGTGGGATTTGCATTTGAAAGCTGTTGCTGTGAACACACAGCATGTGGTCAAAGAAGCAAGCTCTCAATGAAAGTGAAACAGACCCTCATTAGGTTGAAGGGAGAAAAAAAAAAAGAAATCCATCAGAGAGATAGCGGAAATGTCTGGACAGGCAACAGAAGACAACAGTGGTGGATGATCGCAGAACCCTTTCTAGGGTGAAGAAAAAAACCCTTCAAAACCTCCATTGCAGTGAAGGAAGTTACTGTATCAGTATCCAATTCTACCATAAAGTGGAGACTTCAAAAGAGAAAATATAGAGGGTTCACCATAAGGTGCAAACCATTCATCAGCGTCAAAAATAGAAAGGACAGATGAGACTGTGACAAAAAAAGCATAAGGAAAATGTTTGTTCTCATAAAGTGTTAGCCAGTGGGTAGGAAATATAATAAAAAAACAAAAAACTTGATAGTCTTCAGTGGTTGATACCTTTTTAATGGCTGACTAATAATGATGACAGATTACAATGTTTCGGAACTCTCGGCTCCTTTCTCAAGTAAATTTAAAAACCATTTCTGAAGGAGCAGATTTATATACAAAAGGACACATAGGGATAGAATTCTAGGAGGAAGGGGTGGTAGAGGGTTATTAGTAATTGGTAGAGACAATGTAAACAATTCCAGGTTCTTATCAGTTCTCAGGGTCTCAGGTCAGTGATTTCTGTAAGATGCCATAAACCCATGTGACAGATTTAACCACTTCTCCAGTGTATGAAGCAGGGTCATAAGTTTATACTCATAAATCCGTCGCTCTTTCCTTGATTTAAAATTCCCTCTTGAAAACAAAATTTTCAAGTGATCGGTGATATTATGATCCTCATTGCAGAAATGTTTTGACACGGGAAGGTCCATTCTTCGTTCTTTAATTGTATGGCGATGTGAATTCATACGCATTCTAAGCTGCTGTCCGGTCTCTCCAACATACAGATTTTCAGTGGGACATTTGGTGCACATTATCAAATACACTACATTAGGTGTGTTACAGGTGAGCGTACCTTGGATTTGATATTTCCTGTTAGAGTTTGGTATCTCTATCCTCTCAGTGGTCAGTATGTGAGGGCAGGTTTTGCACCTTTTCTGTCTGCATGGAAATGTTCCTGTGTTAGTTGGAGGTGACCTGCTGACAACCATATTCCTGAGGTTTGGTGGCTGTCTGTAGCACAGGAGAGGGGGGTCTGGAAATATGGATTTTAGGTGGTGGTCTTTTTGCAGTAGTGGATGTAATTTGCGTGTGATTCCTCTCAGCGTCTCTAGATGTGGGTTATATGTGACGACCAGGGGCATCCGATTGTTTTCCTGTTTGGTATTGTATTTTAATAAATCCGATCTTGGTATTCTGGTGGCTCTGGTGATTTGGTTATCAATTGTTCTTGGATGGTAACCCTGCCTCAAGAATGTGTTTCTGAGGCCTCCAAGGTGTTCGTCTCTATCTGCAGTTTTTTTTTTTTTTTTTTTTAATATTTCCAAAAAAAGCACCTAAAGAAGCCAATTCAGGGTTCTTAGAACAGATAACGCTAAGATCAACCTATACCAGACTGATGGGAAGAGGAAAGTATGGAGAGGACTTGGAATAATCCAAAACAAACATAGAGGAGGCAGTGTAATGGTATGGACATGTCCATCAGTCCATGGAGGATTTTATGGCCATGTGAAAGCAAATTGAAGTCCATAGTGAGAAAGATCCTTGACAAGAGGAAAACAATGAAGACAGTTGACAACTTTTCCAGGAGTGAACGTTACATCAATGCACCCCGAGGTCAGACCATACCTGGAAGAATTGTCAGAAGAAAGCCGCTTCTATCTAAGAAGTATATGGCAGCTTGGCTTCAGTTTGCAAAATTGCACATAAAGAAACCACAAGACTTTTGAAACAAGGTCCTTTGGAAAGACAAGACCAAAGTGGAGATGTCTGGCCATAATGCACAGCACTACATTTGGCAAAAACCAAACCCAGCAAATTGACACTAACATACCAACTGTCAAGGACAATGGTGGGGGGATCTGGGCTTGTTTTGCAACCACAGGAACTGGGCATTTTGCAGTTGAGTAAACCATTTACTGTATACCAAAGTATTCTAGACTCAAATGAAAGTCCATCTACCCAACAGCTAAAGCTTGGCCGAAACTGGGTATCATATTGGTGCACAAAACCTTATACTACTGTATCTAATTGGTGCACCACGAGTTGTATTATCTAATAGGTGAAGAAAAAGTTTACTACCTAATTGCTGTCTCACAAGTTATGCTGTATGGTTTACTACCTAATTGGTGCAACTCCAAATTTGATTACTATATTGGTGCGTCACAAGTATTACTCTACAATTTTCTGCACATACCTGGTGCAGCACACGGTTCAGTATCTAGTTGGTGCATTATAAGTTTTTGTACCTATTTGGTGCACCAGAAATTTCATTATCTAATTGATACATCACACATTTTACTACCTAATTGGTGCATCACAATCTTTAATATTTATCCACAATTTTTTCCCAAATTGTCCATAATCTGTATCTTAATTTGTCCTACCCCGTAGATAAATTGTTCGAAGGCAGTTTCCAATACGGGGTCAATACTTGGGGGTTTCCACCGTATTGGTATTTCAGGGGTTCTGCAAATCCAACATGGTACCTGAGAACATGTGGGGTACTGTCATACCTTGGAGAACCTGTCTATATGTCTCCGATAACATGAGCTGGGCTCAACATATTGTTACTGAAATGCACCAATTGTGGAAAAATTTGCAACATCCACCGCACATTGAATTGCAGAAAATGTTTGTGGGGCTACTTGCACATTACAACCCCTTGATTAATTCTTAGATAGATGATGTTTCCAAAATTTGGGTTACTTTTTGGGAGTTTATCACTTTACTGGCACCTCAGGGGTTCTGAAAATGCAAACCAAACCATCCAAGCAAAATCAATGCTCCAAGAGTCAAATGGCCACCCTTCCTATCTAAGCGTAGCCATGTGCCCAGGCAGCAGGTTGTGGCCACATGTGGGTTATTGTCTTATTTGGGTGAACATGTGTAGTGCCTTGGTCTTGTGAACTTCACTACACCAAAAACCCTGTTCTACATATTATAATAGCCAAGATCTGACTAAATTAACACCCCCACTCACCAACTCAATCTCATCTTTCCTATGGCCACTTTTAAGCACCTTTCACATACCTATTGACGTGCAGATCAGGTCTCCAGGTTCCCTCCTGTCTATGGTCACTAGTCATGTTTTTCAATGCCTGGTATGTGGCCTGAGGTTGTTACACATGACAAAGAGATTTAAAGAGAACCAAAGAAAGAAACCCCCCTCCCCCCATAGATCCTGCACTAGGCATAACACATATAGGTGCAAAAGTAATTTGGATACACTATAGGGTTAAACAATATATCATTTATTTGCAAAACGTTGATCTTTTTCTTCTAGATTCCGAACATGCACGGGCCTTGGCCGCTCCTATCCGCACACATTCCTGTACAAAGTCTTTTGTATAGGGTTCAGGTTGTTGTACTATGTGGTTATATTGTATGCAGGCATCATATCCTGTTGGTGGTTATGTTTGGAGGCAACGTCCTAAAGCATCATTCTCATTGGATGAATTATGCAAGAGAAAGTCCAAGAACTGTTACTAGAAATTAGAATTATTTCGGGGATGTCTTAGAGAAGACTTTATACATAATACGGTCTGTGTTGTCTTCCCTCCACTGGAATATTCCCTTTTTCCCCAGAAGAGTACTTAAAAGGGTTTCCCGACCCCAAATCGAATTTTCCTACTGATGACTTATAGGAGAAGAAGCAGTATGAAAAACTAATCTCATCCATAGCAATTAGGCAGAGTTTACACCGTGCTTTGTATATAAACCCGGCCTTGAAATGGTGAGTAGAAGCCTAATACTGATAATCCTTTTAAATCATCAGGGAGAATTTTTGCAGTTTGCTGGTCTTGAGCATTCAGGTCTATGTTAACACAGTGAGAAGGAGGAAAGACATCAGCAATAGAGATGAGCGAACACTGTTCGGATCAGCCGATCCGAACAGCATGCTCCCATCGAAATGAATGGAAGCACCTGGTATGCAGACTTTGCTGGTGGCCGGCCGCTTAACCCCCCGTGTGCCGGCCGCTTCCATTTATTTCTATGGGAGCGTGCTGTTCAGAACAGTGTTCGCTCATCTCTAATCAGCAATGATCTTAGAAAAGCAATTGCTGCTTCTCATACATCTGGAGATTATAAATGAATTTTTGTACTCACTGTAAAATCCTTTTTTCCTCTGTACTCTTTAAAGAGGACCTTTCATGGATTTGGGCACAGGCAGTTTTATATACAGCTGGAAAGCCGACAGTGCGCTGACTTCAGCGCACTGTCGGCTTTCCCAATCTGTGCCCCGGGTGAAGAGCTATCGGTGCCGGTACTGTAGCTCTTCACAGTCAGAAGGGCATTCCTGACACTCTGTCAGGAACGTCCTTCTCCACAGCAGCACCAATAGCGCTGTGCTGTGTGAGCGGGGAGGAACGCCCCCACAATCTGCTCCCAGTGCTTGTCCATAGACGAGTATTATCAGGAGGGGAAGGAGCGTTCCTCCCCGCTCACACTGTACAGCGCGATAGGCGCTGCTGTGCAGAAGGACGTTCTTGACAGAGTGTCAGGAACGCCCTTCTGACTGTGAAGAGCTACGGTACCGGGACCGCTAGCTCTTCACCCAGGGCACAGATTGTGAAAGCTGACAGTGCGTTGAATTGAGCGCACAGTTGGCTTTCCAGCAGTATATAGAACTGCCTGTGCCCCAAACCATGAAAGGTCCTCTTTAAGGGTGGACAGTACAATGAGTATAGACCTGGCCATTAGTATGCTGATACTAGGAATAACAAAAGTTGTCGGCTTTGCCCCTGGGCTGTACCCTCTCCACAGACAATATGGTAGACAGTTTGTACTGCAGCAGTAGGAGAGACACCAATAAAAAAAGGAACGCAGAACACGGAACAGCCTTCAACGTGTCCTGAGCCCGAAAACAAGCCAGAACAGCCTGGGGCAAGAACAACATGAAACAAGGGTTGGATCTGATGGGAATTATACAGCCTTGCCAGCAACCCAGCGCACAGCCACTTGCAGAACTTTATGACCCGAGCTAGTACCAGCATCAACAGACGTCACAGGACGGATCTGCTAAAAATTGTGGACAGAGGCCCAGGTGGAATCCTGATGTCAAACAGCCCAGGAGGCCTGAAGGGGGGAGGCTGAAGCACCTCTTCAGGTGAGGAAAAAGTTTCTACCGCTACTTATTGCTAAATATGGGGATTTTTTGATCTGTAATGGGGATGGGCAAGTCCCTGATCTAGAATAGAAAAGCCAGGATCCTGGGAAGAGAAAAGGATAGCCGATGAAAGCCATTACTCACACACCACCACACGTAGGCTCTCCACGTCTGATGATAGATATTAACACACTGGGGTTTTTGGACTTTGAGTATGATCTGGGTAAGAGGTTCCAAAAAAAACGGTAATGCTTTAGGACCTCAATTTCAACAGTAACGCTGTCCCAGAAGGTTGACAGAGGAAGAAACCAAGGAGCAGCAGGAACATGACATCTGCATACTAGGCTAAGCTGCTACTAAGCTTTTCTCGCCTTAGACAGTTTGCCGCCCAATTGTCCATGCCTGGAATGTGGACCGCCAAAAGCGCCGGGACACAAAGCTCTGCCCAAAGAAGAGAGAGGGAGGATTCTTGCATGGCTGCTCGACTCCTGGTACTTCACTGATGATTGAAGAAGGCGACTGTGGTAGAATTGACTGTCTGGACTCTGAACAGACACCCTTGGAGGAGAGCAGTTCAATGAGCAGGGCAAAGAACATGGCTCTGGATCTCTAGGTTATCTTCTCATACATGTAGTGTCCCCTCCTGATAACCAGCCATGATGTCCTTATTGTGGTCAGGTTATCTTCTCCTACATGTAGTGTCCTCCTGATAACCAGCCATGATGTCCTTATTGTGGTCAGGTTATCTTCTCATACATGTAGTGTCCTCCTGATAACCTGCCATGATGTCCTTATTGTAGTCAGGTTATCTTCTCATACATGTAGTGTCCTCCTGATAACCAGCCATGATGTCCTTATTGTGGTCGGGTTATCTTCTCATACATGTAGTGTCCTCCTGATAACCAGCCATGATGTCCTTATTGTGGTCCGGTTGTCTCCTCATACATGTAATGTCCTCCTGATAACCAGCTATGATGTCCTTATTGTGGTCAGGTTATCGTCTCATACATGTAGTATCCTCTCCTGATAACCAGCCATGATGTCCTTATTGTGGTCGGGTTATCTCCTCATACATGTAATGTCCTCCTGATAACCTGCCATGATGTCCTTATTGTAGTCAGGTTATCTTCTCATACATGTAGTGTCCTCCTGATAACCAGCCATGATGTCCTTATTGTGGTCGGGTTATCTCCTCATACAAGTAGTGTCCTCCTGATAACCAGCCATGATGTCCTTATTGTGGTCGGGTTATCCTCTCATACATGTAGTGTCCTCCTGATAACCAGCCATGATGTCCTTATTGTGGTCGGGTTATCTCCTCATACATGTAGGGTCGTCCTGATAACCAGCCATGATGTCCTTATTGTGGTCAGGTTATCTTCTCATACATGTAGTGTCCTCCTCATAACCAGCCATGATGTCCTTATTGTGGTCAGGTTATCTTCTCATACATTGTAGTGTCCTCCTGATAACCAGCCATGATGTCCTTATTGTGGTCAGGTTATCTTCTCATACATGTAGTGTCCCCCTGATAACCAGCCATGATGTTCTTATTGTAGTCGGGTTATCTTCTCATACATGTAGTGTCCTCCTGATAACCAGCCATGATGTCCTTATTGTGGTCGGGTTATCTCCTCATACAAGTAGTGTCCTCCTGATAACCAGCCATGATGTCCTTATTGTGGTCGGGTTATCCTCTCATACATGTAGTGTCCTCCTGATAACCAGCCATGATGTCCTTATTGTGGTCGGGTTATCTTCTCATACATGTAGTGTCCTCCTGATAACCAGCCATGATGTCCTTATTGTGGTCGGGTTATCTCCTCATACATGTAGGGTCGTCCTGATAACCAGCCATGATGTCCTTATTGTGGTCAGGTTATCTTCTCATACATTGTAGTGTCCTCCTGATAACCTGACCACAATAAGGACATCATGGCTGGTTATCTTCTCATACATTGTAGTGTCCTCCTGATAACCAGCCATGATGTCCTTATTGTGGTCAGGTTATCTTCTCATACATGTAGTGTCCCCCTGATAACCAGCCATGATGTCCTTATTGTGGTCAGGTTATCTTCTCCTACATGTAGTGTCCCCCTGATAACCAGCCATGATGTCCTTATTGTGGTCAGGTTATCTTCTCCTACATGTAGTGTCCTCCTGATAACCAGCCATGATGTCCTTATTGTGGTCAGGTTATCTTCTCATACATGTAGTCTCCTCCTGATAACCAGCCATGATGTCCTTATTGTGGTCGGGTTATCTTCTCATACATGTAGTGTCCTCCTGATAACCAACCATGATGTCCTTATTGTGGTCGGGTTATCTTCTCATACATGTAGTGTCCTCCTGATAACCAGCCATGATGTCCTTATTGTGGTCGGGTTATCTTCTCATACATGTAGTGTCCTCCTGATAACCAGCCATGATGTCCTTATTGTGGTCGGGTTATCTTCTCATACATGTAGTGTCCTCCTGATAACCAGCCATGATGTCCTTATTGTAGTCGGGTTATCTTCTCATATATGTAGTGTCCTCCTGATAACCAGCCATGATGTCCTTATTGTGGTCGGGTTATCTTCTCATACATGTAGTGTCCTCCTGATAACCAGCCATGATGTCCTTATTGTGGTCGGGTTATCTTCTCATACATGTAGTGTCCTCCTGATAACCAGCCATGATGTCCTTATTGTGGTCGGGTTATCTTCTCATACATGTAGTGTCCTCCTGATAACCAGCCATGATGTTCTTATTGTGGTCAGGTTATCTTCTCATACATGTAGTGTCCTCCTGATAACCAGCCATGATGTCCTTATTGTGGTTGGGTTATCTTCTCATACATGTAGTATCTCTGTCTGACAACCTGAATGCAATAAGGAAATCATGCATTCATTTCTGCATTCAAAGTCTTAAACATTGGCAACTGATCAAAACAACAGATGTCACCACTGAGATGGTTAGAAGAAAGTTTTAAAACTCTGACATTTTTTTAAATTATTTATAGTTCAAAATTTTAAATTTTTTTCGAGAACTCTAATTATGGTGACGTTCATGGGAAAACCCCTTTAAGTCTGCAAAGTTGAGTTCTAGAACAATGTCCTTTGAACAGACAAGTGGAGAGGTTCAGCCATGCAGAGTGTCATGTTTGGTGAACCAAACATATTAGCACAAACACCTCAAGTCCACTGTCCTGCACGGTGGCGGAGGGTGTGTGTGTGTGTAAGATTTGGACTTGTTTTGCAGTCACAGGACCTGGACACCTTGCAATCATTGAGTTGACCATAAACTTCTCTGTATGCCAATGTATTCTTGAGTCAGATATGACACCATCGACCCCAACAAGTAAAACTTGGCCTGAACTGAGTCATACAACAGGACAATAATCCCAAGCACAGCAGCAAATCTACATCAGAATTGGTGAAAACAGGTCTCAATACAGAAACGAGGGAAAGAGTAACAAGATTCAGGATTTCACAGAAAGGAGCCAATATATGTTAATAAAGTAAATTACAAAATGTATCACTGACACAAATCCTGCCAAAATCACAAGTTGTCCGAAAGTTAAATAATGACCCATTGGGTTTCCACTGAGCGGGTCCAGCCTCTTCATCTGCTTCGTTGGGAATCGGATCTCGCTAGAACCATTTCTTTATCGGACTGGTGTGATGCAAATGGGTTTGTCAAATGTGTTTCCTAGGGGTGCAGCTAATTGGGAAACGGCTTTAAAAGTAACGTTACGCTGGTATAGAACTCCTAGTCAACTGGCGCACATGGACCCCTCCTGTGCGAAACTTTGCTGGTGGGGATGCGGTCACATAGGGTCTTTCATACATTTATGGTGGGAGTGTCCTCCGATCCTAGCCTTTAGGACGGCAGTGTTTCAATTTATGTCCACCGTAGCTGGTCTTGTTATACGCCCCTCCCCCGGTCTTGCTCTTTGTTTTTTGGACACTGGTCTTTTCCCCTCGGGAACACAGGTACGTTTTTTTACGTAGATGCCTCCGCACTTGGACTGCTGAATGGAGCATCAACCGTGTATACCAATTTCTACTGTACGGTTTTCTGTTGGTTTTTGTTATTACTGTTTTATATATTGTAAACCTTTCTTTCTCTTTTCAATAAAAATCAAATTTAAAATAAAATAATGACCCGCTGGAATATGTTGTGTGTTGTTATTCACCTAAGGTTAGATTTACCAAATCTGAAGATTTTCTAAGAACCAGATGTTCTTATCAAGTCCTGATACATAACACCCGAGAATTCGTAGGCTTTGTTTATCTCATGAATTTATATTCAGACTAGCTATACCCGCAACTTCGTCTGCGGCCCTCTCACCCCCTGCATATCCCACCTGCAGTGCCGCCTCAGCCCCCCGCCTCTGCCTTGTGGGCGCAGTTGGCCTGTCCAACAGCAGTGCACCCATGGACCCCCCACCATGCGCCCCTCCGGCCCACTTCCTCTCCTCTCACCCCCCAACTTTTTTCCCTACCTGCTCCTCCATTCCCTCGCTCCATCTGACCCCAGGCTCCCCCCCCCCCGAACCTACGACCCTGGGATCACCCTATCCCACCCTGGGCTCCCCGTGTGCCGAAGTTACCGGGGTGCAGAGGGTTAGCAGACCGTGTTGCGCAGCTGCTGCAGTCATGCACGGCGCGCGGCACAGGTACTTGGAGTTCGGCACAGTTACGTCTGCCCCTTCCGCACCCCCGGCGGACACACCAGTCCACACCGCACACCGGCCTCCAGTGAATGCCGCATGTGCGGCTCTCGGCATACAGTACGCTATGTTCTTCATGTCAGTGTGCGGCCACAGTTACATAGCTCCGCCCCCGCAGTGACCTGGTCCAATCGGAGCCCCGCGCCTGACGTGGTGACGTCAGCTCAGGTCCTGCAGCCTACACGGACTGTGAATTCGGTGCTCGCAGATGGCCAAACTGGCAACATACGGGGACTCTAAGGTGCCTATGTTCTTTTCCGGGTGCCACTCTAGGTATGTGCGAAATTTCATTTGAAATCCATTTGGGCGCTGCGGCGTGAAAGTGGAACAAACATCCAAACACAAAAACTTTCACATTTATAATATTAGTAAGGATTTCCTCCCACCCCAATGAAGGAGCCACTAGACAGGCCTTGGACAACCCATCAGCTCCTTGACCACATTATATCAGAATGTAGCCCTCAAGCTGCACACGCTCAGAGACCTGGAAGGGCCACGCAGGGAGCAGGTCAGGTCTGGTCACTTTATTGGGAATTCTGATCAATTATAAAAAGAGTAAAAAAATAAATCTACAGCCGAAAAGCAAGAAAAGTCTTTAAATCGTCCACAACACAAGACATCAGTCATCTTCATCCTCCTCATCATCTTGTTCATAATCCTTGTCTTCTTCATCGGAATCGTCGCTCTCATCTTCATCCTCATCCTCCTCTTCCTCCCCCTCCTCTTCTTCATCTTCCTCATCCTCTTCTTCTTCCTCCTCCTCTTCTTCATCGTCGTCATCATCATGGACGCCTTCTTCTTCCTTCTCCAACATCTTTAAGTAGTCACTGGCTAGGATTTTTTTCGGCAAAATGTCTGAAAGAAACAGCAGATGCCATAAACACCGGTACCTTCCTAGTATTCTTGTGTCTTAGAAAAATACATGAAGTTAGTTTGAAATGGTCAATAATTTTGGGATTCTGGACAAAAATGGAATTTACTCTATTTAACCGTTTTCTGCCTCAAAATCTGTATAAAACTTCTCTAACCTTCCTGACACTGGGCGTCTCCCTAATTTGCTGTTCACTAGGGAAAGTCTGTCCTTAGACACCATTAAAAAAGCAAGACGGCTTTACAGGAAGTGGAGGGGGAGGGTCTGTTCTATCTTCACACAGTGGATGGAGAGGGGAGGGGCTGCTATTTCCCTCGTAACCTCCACACATGTACGCAAACAGCTTTCTCTGTGCACTGAACGGAACATTCTGCACATCTTACAACGTAAAAGTCTTATATGTACTTGTATTTACTTCTGACTAGCTGCTTGTGTTATTACTGATGGGATGTTAGTTATAGACAGTACGCAGCTTTCCTGACTGTGATCATAGATTTCTCTTTTTCTGTGTCAGGAATCTTTTTAGCTGCAGCATGCCGTGTATTTGCAGTTAATTTTTTCCTGGACTATATTATGTTCACATGGGCTTGTTTCAGCTATTTGCTTGATAGTTTACATTTACTGTAACCACGAATAAGGGGGGCACAGAGGAAGATTAGGGGGTCTCAGATGTACTAAATGCCCACGATCAGATTACAGGCCTTACCGCTGGGTCCCCGCTGTGTAAAACAGCAGAGACCTGCAAATCAGAAGAAATTGGGGGTTATAGTATGTCGAAGGTCTAAACGTGGTTGCACTGGGTGGGGTGGGACTTAAGTGTTGAAATTTGTGAAAAATCTCATGTGTTAATACGCATGAGATTTTTTCCAATGTATTAAAATGCGTTTACAGACGTTATTGCAGCTCCCCTGCCTAAATTCAATAGCCATTTATGGCCCAAGAGTAGCCCTTGGCAGCATTTTATCCCTATTGGTAGCCGGAGCCCATTATCCAACCACTAGTGAAGACACTTACCGGAAAGGAACTGGAAAGTCTCGGACTCCTCTGCGGTGCTCGACAAGTCGTCGTAGGTTAGTGTGTTGGTCCCTTTGCCGGTGCCGTGTTTGTAAGAGTAAGACGCCAAATATTTCACAAACAGCTCCTGCCGGAGGAAAGGAAGGCAGACAAGTCAAACAATAAACTGTAATCTACGGTAATGTGATGGCGCTAGATTATCTGATATTCTGGATTATCACATACAGTATAACTCCAGTCCCTCTGCAGAGGCCACTGTTTGGGGTGCAGGGATTTGAGGCCCCGCGTATGACCGAATAGCCTATGGCAGTAGGCAACAGCGTGCGGGGGGTAGGCAAATGTGTAGTTTTTTTTTGTTACACTCGCTCCTGGCCTGATTTCTGGACAAACCCTTTAATGACTCTGGGGACCACCTCCGCTGGGGTCTAAGTTGACTTGTGGTTTTGAAAATCTCGGACTACCCCTATACTTACAGTACGGTGAACGGGAAGATTCTACTTTACACCGAGAGGCTGGAAATCTACAGAGAGTTTAGGCTGTGTTCACACTAAGCTTTTGACAGGCTGAAAAATCTGCTTCAGGGATTAGGAAACAGTTTTTGCTCCCTGTGTTTTTTGACGCTTTTTTTATGTGTTTTTTTTAAACATTTTTTTACTCCAGCACACAGGATGGACCTGGAAACTTCACTTTAAAAAAAATACTAGCAGTTTTTGCAAAAAACGCACATCGCCTGTTTTTCTACCTCCGCCGGTAACACAAGTGCACTGCTGCGCTATTAACAAGGAGGCCTCACTCATCCTCCTGATCCCCAATGATTGGACACTTCTCCCCTGTCCTATGGAAAGAGAATGAATGTCCTTAACAGGACAATCCCTTTAAGTGCTCTATAAGATTCGATGGATGTTAAAGGGATTCTACCATTAAAACACTTTTCTTTTTCTTCTCCTACCTTTAGATCTCTTCTCTGCGTCGCCGATCCGTAGAAATCCTGTTTTTTGCCGTTATGCAATTGAGTGCTTTCGCAGCACTGGGGGCGGTCCTCAGCACTCTGACAGCACTGGGGGCGTCCCTAATGCTGCGAGAGAACTCTCCAGCGCCGCCTCCATCTTCTTCAGGAACGTCCTCTACCGGAGCTGGCGGTCAAACTTCTAGGCTTTGGGCAGAGCTGGCTACGTATGCCCACAGGCCACAAGAAGATGGCCGCTTACTTACTGTGTAAGCGGCCATTTTTCTTGTGGCCGTGGGCATTCGCAGTCGGGTCTGCCCGAGGCCTAGAAGTTTGACCGCCTGCGCTGGAAGAAGATGCGTGAAGACGCCGTTCCTGAAGAAGATGGAGGCGGCGCTGGAGAGTTCTCTCGCAGGATTGGGCCCGCCCCCAGTGCTGTCTGAGTGCTGAGGACCGCCCCCAGTGCTGCGAGAGAATCAATTTGCATACAGACAAAAACCGGATTATATACTGAATGGCGGCGCGGAGAAGACATCTAAAAGTGATAACATGGCTCTCTACAGCGCCAGCCTTCATTTACCCCATCAGTAAGCATCACTGATCCCCCCCCCATCACGTCTCGTGACGTCACGTATTGCCCCCGTCCTGTGACGTCACGCTCAGTACCGTAGCTTTAGCAGTGATGATCAGCGCGTCCAGGTTGATACTGGACACATCGGGCGAGCTCTTCATGATCAGTCTGATCCGGGACAGAGGCAAAGACACGAGCCGGCTCTCAGGCGTCGCCATGATTCCTTGTGCGCCGAAACAATAAAGTTTACAGTATTCAAAACAACACAGGACAACGTGTGCCGGTACGGACTACTTCTCCCGTGGTCCTTCGCGGCTAGAATTACGCTTGGGCTCTGTCTCTGGCCGACCAGGGGCCCCTGTGGAGTCCTGCACTGGTACCGGGCCCCGCCTACAGGGGGATACCGGGGACAACGACGCGCGGTCGTAGCGTCAGACAGTGCCACAAGAGCGGCCGTTATAGCGAGGCATCATGGGAGTTGTAGTTCTGTGTACAGTGGGGCGGTGAACAATACAGACTTAGCGCGAAGGCAGAAAGGAGGCGTGGTTTGTGGCAACCAATCAGCCTATAGCTTTCATTTTTCAAAGTGCTTGTGGGAAATGACATCTGGTTGCTATGGGCAACTGCTCCATTATTAACCCCTTCCCACTGTTGCCATTTTTTTTCCAATTTTTTCCCCCTCCCGCTGTCCAAACCCCATAACATTTTTATTTTTCGCTTCACAAAGTCCTATGAGGCTTTACGTTTGCAGGACACTTTGTACCATCCCATTATATTACCATACATTATACCGTATATTATTCGGTACAATTCCTGGAATACCGAGTAGATAAAGGTTTTGTTACACTTTAATCCATTAAAAAAGAATACAAATCTATGGGAAAAAAAAATTCTCGGAGTCGCCATATTCTGCGCACAATCAGACATTTAGGGCTCGTTCACACGGGGGGCGGATTCTGGCACCGAGAGCAACGTGGGAGCCGCGTCACTCTCTGGTCAAAACCCCCCTGCCATGACTGTCGTGGTCGCGGCTTCCCCCTCCGGAGTCGGCTCAAATGAATGGGCCGAAGACGGAGGTTGCTGCCGCTAGGCGGAAGCGCCGCGGAATCCGCCTGAAGAAAGGGCATCTCGCTTCTTTTTTTCCGCTAGTGGCGACATGCTGCTAGTGGAAAAAAAGAACGCCAGTGGTCTCCAAAGACCACCATTGTATGGAGGCGGATTTTGCGGCTGTCAAAATCGGCCTCCTTGCCCCCATGTCCTTACTCCTTTGATGTGACGGTCAAACCATCTTATCGGTGATCGCCGTCCTCCTTCTATCATTAGAAACCCTTTTTACACGTTGGAATAGCCTTAAGAAAGTCTCTTCTTCTCTTACCTTTATTATTGTGATCCGCACCGCCGCTCCATAAAGGGATTCTACCATTAAAACCTCTTTTTTTGTGGATAAGACATTGGAATAGCCTTTAGAAAGTCTATTCGTCTCTTACCTGTAGATGTGATCTCCGCCACGCCGTTCATTAGAAATACAGTTTTTTACCATATGCAAATTAGTTCTGTGGCAGCGTTGGGGGCGGTCCCCAGCACTGAAAATGCGATGGGGGCGTCCCCACTGCTGCTCAAGAACACGATCCTGCGACGCCTCTATCTTCGGCTGGATCCTCCCCTTCTCTGTCGTCTTCCTCCTGCGTCACCTCCAACGCCTGCGCAGTTGGCTCTGCCAGTGAGACACTAGTAGAGCCGACTGCACAAGCCGGCCGGCGGCCATTTTTGCGAGGCCGCACTTGCAGTTCAATGCAGGAGCGGCCTCCCAAAAATGGCCGCCGGCCAGCATTCGCACTCGGCTCTGCTGGTGTCTCACGGTATTTCTAAGGAACGGCGTGGCGGAGATCACATCTAAAGGTAAGAGACAAATAGTCTTTCTAAAGGCTATTCCGACGTCTTATCCACAAAAAAAAAAAAAAGAAGAGGTTTTAATGGTAGAATCCCTTTAAAAATATCTTCTTCTTTCTTCTTTATATAAATGAGTTTTCTTGCATCCCCAGTGCTGCTTGAAAACTCTCCAGCGATGGCCTGTCTTCTTCACCGCCTCCGTCTTCTTCTTGCGCGATCCTCTTCTCTGGGTCCAAAAACGCCTATTGTGCATATCCGTCGGCCATAATCCTGTAGGCCGAATGGGAGAGGCCACAGGAAAATGGCCAACGGACATGTGCAGTCTGCCATTTTCCTGTGGCCTCTCCCATTCGGCCCATAGCAATATGGCCGACGGACATGCGCAGTCTGCGCTTTTGGACCCAGAGAAGAGGATCGCGCATGAAGAAGGCGGAGGCAGTGAAGAAGACAGGCCATCACTGGAGAGTTTTCAAGCAGCCCCCAGTGGATAAATTTTGTGCAACAGAGAAGAGTACGAAACACTGCCAATACAGCAGACACAGGGTTAACAACAGTCCAGTAGTCCACAGCATAAGAAACAGCAAGAGGGGATCCAGATCTTTGTTGGCCAGAATGGCTGGTTGTGGCTGGACGTCAGGAGAGTTTACTTTGCCGAAAACAGATTGACCATGTCTGATATCTTCATCCAGCTGTTGGCCGATAAGACCAGGGCTTGGCATGACGCCCACGTTTGGTGTCTGACTCCCTGGTCCCACTATTATTTGGGCAGCCACATGGTGACCCCCTGAGATCTATCTATTATCCCTAACCAGAGTCTGGAGGGAGATGCCCAGGAGGTGGCGGGGGTCTTGGCGACCCTAGAGGAGTAGGAGGGGTAGCCCAATGAACAATCCCCTGTGTGCCATGAACCACCGAAAGAAGAGGAGGCGATGTCGGCAAATAGTAGATGAGTGACAGCACCCGGAGTTATCTTAGTGGAGTCCATTGTTATGCAGATATTTTAGAATCTTTCACAAAATTAAATGAGCAAAATGTTTTAATAAAATATATTACAGGAATGTTACACATAGAACCAAAACTAGAAGATGCAATACAAGTAACAGCAGCTACTCCTTACAGGACCTCACTGCTTTGGGCAACCTCTGCTTCTTATAAGAATCCTTTATTAATAAGATGAATGATAAGAAGGTTAATCTCTGCCAAGATACCCCTCGATCATCTGGAATCTATGGAGAAACCTGGAGGGAAGTATTCAGTTTTACTGCAGTGCCACCGCTGGGCAAAGAGAGTATTACACACATGGATGGTGGTCTGTGTAATGTAGGACAGGCCGGGTCCTCCAGAGCCGGAGACACTCTTTGTAACTGCTCTACACTCACACTAAGGGTGCATGCAGACTACGTAACGCCGGGCGTGTATGAGATCCGTACACGCCGGCATTACGGCAGACTGCCGAACACTTCCCATTCACTTCAATGGGAGCGCTCGTAACAGCGGCGTTTACGAGCGCTCCCATTGAAGTGAATGGGAAGTGTTCGGCAGCCCTGCTGTAACGCCGGCGTGTACGGCTCTCATACACGCCCGGCATTACGTAGTGTGCATGCACCCTAATAGAGGAGGAATCTAAACAGAAGACCCCACCAAATACCCCAGAACTACCGAATACCCCAGAAGTACCTAATACTAGAAATACCGAATACCCCAGAACTACGGTACCTAATACACTGTCTACCAATAAGTATTTGGACACCCATGCAAATGAAGAACTCTGCGGTCGTGATGTACGTCACGCCATTAAATTAAACCGCACCCAACCGATGGCTGACATACACCAGGAGTGTCACCAGGCATTTGAGTATTGTGTCGCTCAATCCCATCTGTAAGGAACATCTGCTTCTATACTATGGAATAGGAATAAATGGTGTTTTCCATTCTATCACAGGTGTCCAAATACTTATTGGTAAACAGTGTACTAGAACCCCCAAATTCCCCAGAACTATCTAATAAGGTGCAAGAAATTAAAGGGGCTGTCCCATCTCAAGGATTCTATCTATACTGGTAGCTTATGTAAATTGAAGACTTTTCCTAAATATATTGCTTTAGAAATTCTGCTTTGTTTGCCTGCTTTGTGACCTTATTCCTCCCACTGTTTACACAGCGTTGCTATAACCATGGACCTATAGGACAAGTGATGTCACTTACTCACAGTGCAGGACAACCCTTCAGCTAACTGTAGTTTGCTGATAAAGCCAAGTCTGTTATTTCCCTATGTAAAGACACAGATAGCACTGAGTCCATTCTGTACAAGCATCGGCATATTATCAGCTCTGTGTTCTGTTCAGCAGGAGGGAGGAGAAATACAGAAGGCGAGAAGCAGACAGTGCAGGCAGCCTGGCTGATACACTGAGACTATGACGTGGGCTTATGGGCCCCCCAGTGTCCAGAGCCTGGCAGTGATTGCTACCTCTGCACCCCCTATAGTCCAGTCTGAACCCTCTGCCCACAGGTCTGCTGAATTATTATATTTAAGCCAAGCCCTAGATTATTGCAAGTGTCCCTTTATATTGCTTTAGACCATGTTCACATTGTGCTGATTCACAAGGTTTCCTCCCTTGCGTTACTGATCTACAGCGCCATCTAGCGTTCACTTTCCGCAGTGACTGTTCTCCTCTGCCCTCACTAGTCCTAGCAACTGATGACGCGGATTGTGACAAATTATGATTGGTTACCAGTCAAAACAATTGCTTGGAAGCGCGCTGCTCTACTCCAATCGCAGTGCTGCGGATCATACCAACTTCACAGGAACCAAAGGGGGAACTGTGGCGTATACTTTGCTCTCATTCATAAATATATAAATGATTAGTTTCCGGATAATAAAGAGATGATTATTAAGCAGGTGGGCGTGGTCAGTGTGCGTTGTCATCTTCTTTGTTCCGAGCCAGAGTTGCGTTTAGTTTTACACTCCCCCATGTTGATTTGGAGGCGTGTCCGACTGGCTCCTCCTCCTCAGGAAGCCGGAAGTGGTGACCAGTGTTGGGAGAGAGGAGCTGAAAGACAGGTGGGTGATTGGAGGCTGCAGCCTGCGCTGCCCCCTGCTGTTCATATGGTCTCCCTGCATGTTGGTATTGGGGTGTCCTCAGGGGCTCCCCTGTCTCTCACCAGTGTCCATCTATAATGGGGCTCAGTGCAGCTGTCATTGTCAGGTCTATGCAGCACCTATAGACTGACACGTATGGAGAGGCTGCTGAGTGTTGTGTGAGCGAGTGAGGGGCCCCTGATATTTATATTATGTGGCCCCTAAACCTGACTCCAGCTATCATTATAAAACCATATAGTCACCGCTAATGGGGCTCGTATATGGTGTATTGTATATAGGGGCCCATGTGTGACATCACTGTGTGTATTATCCTGTACTGTGACATCACTGTGTGTATTATCCCTGTACTGTGACATCACTGTGTGTATTATCCTGTACTGTGACATCACTGTGTGTATTATCCTGTACTGTGACATCACTGTGTGTATTATCTCTGTACTGTGACATCACTGTGTGTATTATCCCTGTACTGTGACATCACTGTGTGTATTATCCTGTACTGTGACATCACTGTGTGTATTATCTCTGTACTGTGACATCACTATGTGTATTATCCTGTACTGTGACATCACTGTGTGTATTATCCTGTACTGTGACATCACTGTGTGTATTATCCTGTACTGTGACATCACTGTGTGTATTATCCCTGTACTGTGACATCACTGTGTGTATTATCTCTGTACTGTGACATCACTGTGTGTATTATCTCTGTACTGTGACATCACTATGTGTATTATCTCTGTACTGTGACATCACTGTGTGTATTATCCCTGTACTGTGACATCACTGTGTGTATTATCCTGTACTGTGACATCACTATGTGTATTATCTCTGTACTGTGACATCACTGTGTGTATTATCCCTGTACTGTGACATCACTGTGTGTATTATCTCTGTACTGTGACATCACTGTGTGTATTATCTCTGTACTGTGACATCACTGTGTGTATTATCCCTGTACTGTGACATCACTGTGTGTATTATCTCTGTACTGTGACATCACTGTGTGTATTATCCCTGTACTGTGACATCACTGTGTGTATTATCCCTGTACTGTGACATCACTGTGTGTATTATCTCTGTACTGTGACATCACTGTGTGTATTATCCCTGTACTGTGACATCACTGTGTGTATTATCTCTGTACTGTGACATCACTGTGTGTATTATCCCTGTACTGTGACATCACTGTGTGTATTATCCTGTACTGTGACATCACTGTGTGTATTATCTCTGTACTGTGACATTACTGCGTGTATTATCTCTGTACTGTGACATCACTGTGTATATTATCCTGTACTGTGACATCACTGTGTGTATTATCTCTGTACTGTATAAAAAACAAAAAAAACTTTGCAAGTCTTCAGTAGGTGATACCTTTTTTAATGGCTAACTCATAATGATGACAGAATATGACGTTTCGAAGCTTTCCTCTGAGCTTCTTCTTCAGATATAACTAAAAGACACTTTCTAGAGGCTGCATATTTATGTACAACAGGACACAGGGCTAGAATTACAGGAGGGAGGGGGGAAGAGGCTTATTACTATATACTTATAACAACAAACAATCAATTGCCAGATCCCTCAGTTCTTATCTTAATGGATGTCTTAATGATGTGTATAAAAAGACATAAACCCACGTGAGATGTTCATCCCATTGTCCAACGTCTGGAATAGGGTCATGGCCTTGTACTCATAAATCAGTCGCTGTTTCCTTGATTTAAAGTTCCCTTTTAAGATCAAGATTTTCATGTCATTGGTGATATTATGATCTTCCTGGCAAAAATGACTTGGCACGGGAAGATCAGTTCTCTGTTGTTTGATTGTATGGCGATGTGAATTAATTCTCATTCGGAGTTTCTGACCAGTCTCTCCAACATACAGATTTTCAGTGGAACATTTGGTGCAAATGATCAAATACACCACATTAGGTGTGTTACAGGTGAACGTACCTGGGATTTGATATTCCCTGTTAGAGTTTGGTATCTCTATCTTGTCAGTGGTCAGTATGTGCGGGCAGGTTTTGCACCTCTTCTGTCCACATGGAAATGTTCCTTTGTTAGTTGGAGGTGACAGTGAGCTGCTAATAATCATATTCCTGAGGTTTGGTGGCTGTCTGTAGCATAGGAGAGGGGGGTCAGAAAATATGGATTTTAGACGATTGTCTTTTTGCAGTAGTGGATGTAATTTGCGTGTGATTCCTCTCAGCATCTCCAGGTGGGGGTTGTATGTGACAACCAGGGGTACCCGAGTGTTCTCCTGTTTGGTATTGTATTTTAATAACTCCGATCTTGGTATCCTGGTGGCTCTGGTGATTTGGTTATCAACTGTTCTTGGATGGTAACCCTGCCTCAAGAATGTGTTTTTGAGGCCCCCAAGGTGTTCGTCCCTATCTGCAGGGTTTGAACATATGCGATGGTATCTGATGGCCTGGCTGTATACAATGGAGTTCTTTATGTGTTTAGGATGAAAACTATCCCATCTTAGGTACGTAGGGCGGTCAATTGGTTTCCGATACAGTGATGTCTCAATTTTGTTGTCCTGTATCTTGATGACTGCATCCAGGAAGTTTATTTCGGAGAAGGAGTGATTGAGCGTCAGGTTGATGGTGGGATGGAACTGGTTGAACTGTTCATGGAAGGTTTTCAGCTGTTCCTCAGACCCGGTCCAAATGATTAGGATATCATCAATGAAGCGATAGTAGGCCCGAGGCCTAATGGTGCAGGTGGATAGGAAGTCACTCTCAAGCTTGGCCATGAAGAGATTAGCGTACTGTGGCGCCATTTTGCTCCCCATTGCGGTGCCGGTCTGTTGTAAATAGATGCAGTCACCAAAGGAGAAGTAATTGTGAGTGAGGATGAATTTTGTCAGTTTCACCACCGATTCAGCGTTCATACCTCGCTTTTCCATGAAAAACTGGCAGGCATTTATACCGTCCTGGTGTGGGATGTTGGAGTACAGGGATTCTACATCCATGGTGGCTAGGATGGTTCCATCTGGAAGGGGACCTATAGTGGATAGTTTATTTAATAGGTCTGTAGTATCCTGTAGGTAGCTGGCTGTATCCTTCACTAGGGGTTTCAGAGTGCCCTCCACCCATCCAGAGATTTGTTCAGTGAGAGTCCCAACACATGAGATGATCGGTCTCCCTGGGTTCCCAGGTTTGTGCAGTTTTGGAAGCATATAAAAAGTCCCTGTCCTAGGGCTTGCCGGTATGAGGCTGCTTAGGCTTATTGCTCCATCAGATAGGCCGGAGATAACCTTTTTTAGTTTTTTGGAGTACTCCACTGTGGGGTCTGAATCCAACTTGGAGTAGTAGTGTGTGTCATTCAGCTGTCTGTGTGCCTCCTGTATGTAGTCTGATGTGTTCATCATGACTATAGCGCCACCCTTGTCCGCTGGTTTAATGATGATGTCGTTATTATTTCTAAGAGATTTTATAGCCCTTCTTTCCTGGGCAGTGATGTTAGATGGCAGTGCTTTATTTGTATCCAGTATAGTGGATTTGACCATGTGTCTGAAACAGTCTATGTAATTATCCAAATCAAAATTTCGTCCAGTTGGAGGTGTCCAATCAGATGTCTCCTTTTTTGCTAAGATTGGAATCTCTGAAGGGGTAGGTTGAGTCTCCTCTGTGTCATCTGTGTCATGAAAATATTCCCTCAGGCGCAGTCTCCTGAAAAAATCCTCCATGTCGCTGCACAGTTCAATTTTATCCATGGTTTTAGAAGGACAAAATGAGAGTCCCCTGGAGAGTACCCCAAATTCTGCTTTGGTGGGTTCATAGGTGGAGAGATTGATAACACAGTTCTGTGTTTCCAAATCCACATGTGAGTGGTCCCGGTTGTTGTTAGATATATATTTTGCTTTGTGTGTATTCTTGTAGAATCCTGCAGCAAGTCTCAGTCTGTGGAGTTTCTTTCGCTTATTGAGGATCAGAGATTTCTGCAGTTTCTCATAGTATTGTAGTAATGTTATCCTGGAGCTCTCCTCGATATTGTTCCATTTTGTTTTAATCTCCATTTGGATTTTACTCTTGATGCTGTAGAAGTGATGTATGAGGTGATTCCGCAGTCTCTCTGAAGTTCTATAACACAAGTTTTGTGCAACCAGTTCCATCCCACCATCAACCTGACGCTCAATCACTCCTTCTCCGAAATAAACTTCCTGGATGCAGTCATCAAGATACAGGACAACAAAATTGAGACATCACTGTATCGGAAACCAATTGACCGCCCTACGTACCTAAGATGGGATAGTTTTCATCCTAAACACATAAAGAACTCCATTGTATACAGCCAGGCCATCAGATACCATCGCATATGTTCAAACCCTGCAGATAGGGACGAACACCTTGGGGGCCTCAAAAACACATTCTTGAGGCAGGGTTACCATCCAAGAACAGTTGATAACCAAATCACCAGAGCCACCAGGATACCAAGATCGGAGTTATTAAAATACAATACCAAACAGGAGAACACTCGGGTACCCCTGGTTGTCACATACAACCCCCACCTGGAGATGCTGAGAGGAATCACACGCAAATTACATCCACTACTGCAAAAAGACAATCGTCTAAAATCCATATTTTCTGACCCCCCTCTCCTGTGCTACAGACAGCCACCAAACCTCAGGAATATGATTATTAGCAGCTCACTGTCACCTCCAACTAACAAAGGAACATTCCCATGTGGACAGAAGAGGTGCAAAACCTGCCCGCACATACTGACCACTGACAAGATAGAGATACCAAACTCTAGGGGAATATCAAATCCCAGGTACGTTCACCTGTAACACACCTAATGTGGTGTATTTGATCATTTGCACCAAATGTTCCACTGAAAATCTGTATGTTGGAGAGACTGGTCAGAAACTCCGAATGAGAATTAATTCACATCGCCATACAATCAAACAACAGAGAACTGATCTTCCCGTGCCAAGTCATTTTTGCCAGGAAGATCATAATATCACCAATGACATGAAAATCTTGATCTTAAAAGGGAACTTTAAATCAAGGAAACAGCGACTGATTTATGAGTACAAGGCCATGACCCTATTCCAGACGTTGGACAATGGGATGAACATCTCACGTGGGTTTATGTCTTTTTATACACATCATTAAGACATCCATTAAGATAAGAACTGAGGGATCTGGCAATTGATTGTTTGTTGTTATAAGTATATAGTAATAAGCCTCTTCCCCCCTCCCTCCTGTAATTCTAGCCCTGTGTCCTGTTGTACATAAATATGCAGCCTCTAGAAAGTGTCTTTTAGTTATATCTGAAGAAGAAGCTCAGAGGAAAGCTTCGAAACGTCATATTCTGTCATCATTATGAGTTAGCCATTAAAAAAGGTATCACCTACTGAAGACTTGCAAAGTTTTTTTTGTTTTTTATATTTTATAACCACTGGCTAACACGGTACCAAAACAAACATTCTCTGTACTGTGACATTACTGCGTGTATTATCTCTGTACTGTGACATCACTGTGTATATTATCTCTGTACTGTGACATCACTGTGTGTATTATCCTGTACTGTGACATCACTGTGTGTCTTTTATCCCTGTACTGTGACATCACTGTGTATATTATCCTGTACTGTGACATCACTGTGTGTATTATCCTGTACTGTGACATCACTGTGTGTATTATCTCTGTACTGTGACATCACTGTGTATATTATCCTGTACTGTGACATCACTGTGTGTATTATCCTGTACTGTGACATCACTGTGTGTATTATCTCTGTACTGTGACATCACTGTGTGTATTATCTCTGTACTGTGACATCACTGTGTGTATTATCCCTGTACTGTGACATCACTGTGTGTATTATCTCTGTACTGTGACATCACTGTGTGTATTATCTCTGTACTGTGACATCACTGTGTGTATTATCTCTGTACTGTGACATCACTGTGTGTATTATCCTGTACTGTGACATCACTGTGTGTATTATCCTGTACTGTGACATCACTGTGTGTATTATCTCTGTACTGTGACATCACTGTGTATATTATCTCTGTACTGTGACATCACTGTGTGTATTATCTCTGTACTGTGACATCACTGTGTATATTATCCTGTACTGTGACATCACTGTGTGTATTATCCTGTACTGTGACATCACTGTGTGTATTATCTCTGTACTGTGACATTACTGCGTGTATTATCTCTGTACTGTGACATCACTGTGTATATTATCCTGTACTGTGACATCACTGTGTGTATTATCCTGTACTGTGACATCACTGTGTGTATTATCTCTGTACTGTGACATTACTGCGTGTATTATCTCTGTACTGTGACATCACTGTGTATATTATCTCTGTACTGTGACATCACTGTGTGTATTATCCCTGTACTGTGACATCACTGTGTGTATTATCTCTGTACTGTGACATCACTGTGTATATTATCCTTGCACTGTGTTGCTGGTGCCCCATGTTACCCCGCTGCTGTTGCATTAGTGTCCTGTGTAGCTGCTGTTCAGACCTACTATTTTAGGGTTAGATATTCCTTTCCATCCTTAGAACAGGTCATTACTATTAGTCTGGTGGGATTCTCACTCCTCAGCTGCTGCCAGCACAGTGAGCAGAGAGGGGAGGGGATGACTCCAACCATTGTGTAGCGGTGCGGCCGCTTTACTGCAACTCTGCTACCAGTCATGTAAATGGAGCTGAGTTGCAGTAACCGCACCTGGCCACTACACAGTGGATAGCGCTTGTATTCCTTTGTAAAAAAAAATAAATAAATAGAAAAAGTAATTCAGAGCTCACCTGTATCCAAAGAAGATTCCTTCCAGTTATAGCTTTTCTTCGGGGTGCACGGCACATTCAGGACAAGGAATGTCTCCAACACAATTTGCAAAAACACCTGAAAAAAATGGCTACTCTTCTGAAGGTGTATGTATAAAATGTAACTTTTAATTAAATCATTAAGAAAATAAACCAAAGAAACATACAACCCCCCCCCCTCCTACAAATCACCAACGATTTTCAAGGCAGGTCATCACAGTATGATCATGGACACCCCTTTCCGTGATACCAACCATGTGTTTCAGTCGCCATGATGTTTTGTCTTTTGTGTTTGCAGAATCATCACCTGTCAGGATGAGTGTCCCAGACTACATGCAATGTGCCGAGGACCACCAGACCCTCCTGGTGGTGGTCCAATATATTGGGGTCCTGAAAAGTGAGAATTTCTTCAACATCTACAAACGCATCTCTTCAGTATCGCAAGTGAACGTCAACAACTCCCAGCGCGCCTTGTACATCCGTTACCGCCATCAGTATCCGGTGGAGAACAACGACTGGGGAGATTTCCAGACTCACCGGAAGGTGGTGGGACTCATCTGTGTGGCAGAGTGCGGCTTTCCTACCGAGCTGTCCCCACTATTCCGGAAATTTGATCAGAACAAGGAGGTCTATAGCTCCACCTTGTACGATTCCCGGCTCTTTGTGTTTGGGCTTAAGGAAATGCCGCCAGATCATTCCCATACTGGCGTCGTCTTCTTTCCCAGCTATGAAGACTGTGAGTCAGTGGAGAAATGGGTGGAGGATTTCTTCCAGTCCTTGTTCTTTGTATTGGAGAGCAAAAGGTTGGACAGAACCAGCGAGAAGTCCGGGGAGAAGATCCCACTACTATATGTGCCCTTTGAGAAGAAAGATTTTGTGGGGCTGGATCCAGATAGCAGGTCTGTGCAAAGGACGAAATCTCACAGCTTTATTAATACCCACTATTCCTCCTGTGCAATCCAACATTCACTATAATGTGCAGACTCAGCTACTTCACCCTTCAGATATACTCGTCCAGAAGAATGGATCAAATCAACCAAAGTTGTTAATTTATAAATACATTACATTACATTACTTATCCTGTATTATACTCCAGAGCTGCGCTCACTATTCTGCTGGTACAGTCACTGTGTACATACATTACTTATCCTGTATTGTACTCCAGAGCTGCACTCACTATTCTGCTGGTACAGTCACTGTGTACATACATTACATTACTTATCCTGTATTATACTCCAGAGCTGCGCTCACTATTCTGCTGGTGCAGTCACTGTGTACATACATTACATTACTTATCCTGTATTATACTCCAGAGCTGCGCTCACTATTCTGCTGGTACAGTCACTGTGTACATACCTTACATTACTTATCCTGTATTATACTCCAGAGCTGCGCTCACTATTCTGCTGGTACAGTCTTTGTGTACATACATTACATTACTTATCCTGTATTATACTCCAGAGCTGCGCTCACTATTCTGCTGGTACAGTCACTGTGTACATACATTACATTACTTATCCTGTATTATACTCCAGAGCTGCGCTCACTATTCTGCTGGTACAGTCACTGTGTACATACATTACATTACTTATCCTGTATTATACTCCAGAGCTGCGCTCACTATTCTGCTGGTGCAGTCACTGTGTACATACATTACATTACTTATCCTGTATTATACTCCAGAGCTGCGCTCACTATTCTGCTGGTGCAGTCACTGTGTACATACATTACATTACTTATCCTGTATTATACTCCAGAGCTGCGCTCACTATTCTGCTGGTGCAGTCACTGTGTACATACATTACATTACTTATCCTGTATTATACTCCAGAGCTGCGCTCACTATTCTGCTGGTGCAGTCACTGTGTACATACATTACATTACTTATCCTGTATTATACTCCAGAGCTGCGCTCACTATTCTGCTGGTACAGTCACTGTGTACATACATTACATTACTTATCCTGTATTATACTCCAGAGCTGCGCTCACTATTCTGCTGGTACAGTCACTGTGTACATACATTACATTACTTATCCTGTATTATACTCCAGAGCTGCGCTCACTATTCTGCTGGTGCAGTCACTGTGTACATACATTACATTACTTATCCTGTAGTATACTCCAGAGCTGCGCTCACTATTCTGCTGGTACAGTCACTGTGTACATACCTTACATTACTTATCCTGTATTATACTCCAGAGCTGCGCTCACTATTCTGCTGGTACAGTCTTTGTGTACATACATTACATTACTTATCCTGTATTATACTCCAGAGCTGCGCTCACTATTCTGCTGGTACAGTCACTGTGTACATACATTACATTACTTATCCTGTATTATACTCCAGAGCTGCGCTCACTATTCTGCTGGTACAGTCACTGTGTACATACACTACATTACTTATCCTGTATTATACTCCAGAGCTGCGCTCACTATTCTGCTGGTACAGTCACTGTGTACATACATTACATTACTTATCCTGTATTATACTCCAGAGCTGCGCTCACTATTCTGCTGGTGCAGTCACTGTGTACATACATTACATTACTTATCCTGTATTATACTCCAGAGCTGCACTCACTATTCTGCTGGTACAGTCACTGTGTACATACATTACACTACTTATCCTGTATTATACCTTAGAGCTGCGCTCACTATTCTGCTGGTGTAGTCACTGTGTACATACATTACATTACTTATCCTGTATTATACTCCAGAGCTGCGCTCACTATTCTGCTGGTGCAGTCACTGTGTACATACATTACATTACTTATCCTGTATTATACTCCAGAGCTGCGCTCACTATTCTGCTGGTGCAGTCACTGTGTACATACATTACTTATCCTGTATCATACTCCAGAGCTGCGCTCACTATTCTGCTGGTACAGTCACTGTGTACATACATTACATTACTTATCCTGTATCATACTCCAGAGCTGCGCTCACTATTCTGCTGGTACAGTCACTGTGTACATACATTACATTACTTATCCTGTATTATACTCCAGAGCTGCGCTCACTATTCTGCTGGTACAGTCACTGTGTACATACATTACATTACTTATCCTGTATTATACTACAGAGCTGCGCTCACTATTCTGCTGGTGCAGTCACTGTGTACAGACATTACACTACTTATCCTGTATTATACTCCAGAGCTGCGCTCACTATTCTGCTGGTACAGTCACTGTGTACATACATTACATTACTTATCCTGTATTATACTCCAGAGCTGCGCTCACTATTCTGCTGGTGCAGTCACTGTATACAGACATTACACTACTTATCCTGTATTATACTCCAGAGCTGCGCTCACTATTCTGCTGGTGCAGTCACTGTGTACATACATTACATTACTTATCCTGTATTATACTCCAGAGCTGCGCTCACTATTCTGCTGGTGCAGTCACTGTGTACATACATTACATTACTTATCCTGTATTATACTCCAGAGCTGCGCTCACTATTCTGCTGGTGCAGTCACTGTGTACATACATTACATTACTTATCCTGTATTATACTCCAGAGCTGCGCTCACTATTCTGCTGGTGCAGTCACTGTGTACATACATTACATTACTTATCCTGTATTATACTCCAGAGCTGCGCTCACTATTCTGCTGGTACAGTCACTGTGTACATACATTACATTACTTATCCTGTATTATACTCCAGAGCTGCGCTCACTATTCTGCTGGTACAGTCACTGTGTACATACATTACATTACATTACTTATCCTGTATTATACTCCAGAGCTGCGCTCACTATTCTGCTGGTGCAGTCACTGTGTACATACATTACATTACTTATCCTGTATTATACTCCAGAGCTGCGCTCACTATTCTGCTGGTGCAGTCACTGTGTACATACATTACATTACTTATCCTGTATTATACTCCAGAGCTTCGCTCACTATTCTGCTGGTGCAGTCACTGTGTACATACATTACATTACTTATCCTGTATTATACTCCAGAGCTGCGCTCACTATTCTGCTGGTACAGTCACTGTGTACATACATTACATTACTTATCCTGTATTATACTCCAGAGCTGCGCTCACTATTCTGCTGGTACAGTCACTGTGTACATACATTACATTACATTACTTATCCTGTATTATACTCCAGAGCTGCGCTCACTATTCTGCTGGTGCAGTCACTGTGTACATACATTACATTACTTATCCTGTATTATACTCCAGAGCTGCGCTCACTATTCTGCTGGTGCAGTCACTGTGTACATACATTACATTACTTATCCTGTATTATACTCCAGAGCTGCGCTTACTATTCTGCTGGTACAGTCACTGTGTACATACACTACATTACTTATCCTGTATTATACTCCAGAGCTGCACTCACTATTCTGCTGGTGCAGTCACTGTGTACATACATTACATTACTTATCCTGTATTATACTCCAGAGCTGCGCTCACTATTCTGCTGGTGCAGTCACTGTGTACATACATTACATTACTTATCCTGTAGTATACTCCAGAGCTGCGCTCACTATTCTGCTGGTACAGTCACTGTGTACATACCTTACATTACTTATCCTGTATTATACTCCAGAGCTGCGCTCACTATTCTGCTGGTACAGTCTTTGTGTACATACATTACATTACTTATCCTGTATTATACTCCAGAGCTGCGCTCACTATTCTGCTGGTACAGTCACTGTGTACATACATTACATTACTTATCCTGTATTATACTCCAGAGCTGCGCTCACTATTCTGCTGGTGCAGTCACTGTGTACATACATTACATTACTTATCCTGTATTATACTCCAGAGCTGCGCTCACTATTCTGCTGGTACAGTCACTGTGTACATACATTACATTACTTATCCTGTATTATACTCCAGAGCTGCGCTCACTATTCTGCTGGTGCAGTCACTGTGTACATACATTACTTATCCTGTATCATACTCCAGAGCTGCGCTCACTATTCTGCTGGTACAGTCACTGTGTACATACATTACATTACTTATCCTGTATCATACTCCAGAGCTGCGCTCACTATTCTGCTGGTACAGTCACTGTGTACATACATTACATTACTTATCCTGTATTATACTCCAGAGCTGCGCTCACTATTCTGCTGGTACAGTCACTGTGTACATACATTACATTACTTATCCTGTATTATACTCCAGAGCTGCGCTCACTATTCTGCTGGTGCAGTCACTGTGTACATACATTACATTACTTATCCTGTATTATACTCCAGAGCTGCGCTCACTATTCTGCTGGTGCAGTCACTGTGTACATACATTACATTACTTATCCTGTATTATACTCCAGAGCTGCGCTCACTATTCTGCTGGTGCAGTCACTGTGTACATACATTACATTACTTATCCTGTATTATACTCCAGAGCTGCGCTCACTATTCTGCTGGTACAGTCACTGTGTACATACATTACATTACTTATCCTGTATTATACTCCAGAGCTGCGCTCACTATTCTGCTGGTACAGTCACTGTGTACATACATTACATTACATTACTTATCCTGTATTATACTCCAGAGCTGCGCTCACTATTCTGCTGGTGCAGTCACTGTGTACATACATTACATTACTTATCCTGTATTATACCCCAGAGCTGCGCTCACTATTCTGCTGGTGCAGTCACTGTGTACATACATTACATTACTTATCCTGTATTATACTCCAGAGCTGCACATCACTTTACCTCCATATTGTGTGGTGTTGTTCATCCCCAGGCATTATAAGAAGCGCTGTCAGGGTCGCATGCGGAAACATGTGGGTGATTTGAGCCTTCAGGCCGGGATGCTGCAGGACGCTCTGGTCCACTATCACATGGCCGTGGAGCTCCTGAGAGCCGTCAATGACTTTGTGTGGTTGGGAGGTAAGAGATGGATTGTTCCGGATCACTAGGAGGACACATCCTGGGGAAAATACTACAGCCTAGTTACTTGCATTCTCACTCATTTCTCTCCTGTCCTGATAGTTTGTTACAATGTATCAATTTATGTGAAATGTTTCATCCTGAAGTCCAGCCTGTTTATCCCTGAAAGTATGTGCCCCCCTGTATTCTCAGACCCTGTGTAACCTCTATGTCTTCTGCTCTTTCTGCAGCCGCCTTGGAAGGCCTTTGCTCTGCATCTGTGATCCATCATTACCCGACCGGAACTGGAGGAAAGTCAGGAGCTCGCCGGACGCAGAACCCAACTCTCTCTGCGGATTCTGGCAAGCGGCACAGGCCAGGTATGATGGAGGGGTCCCGGGTATTGTTATGGAGGAGACAGTAACAGGATTTTCACTTTCCATCCTATAGACAATATTAACCACTGATGTTTTAAGGGGTGCTGACAGATCAAATTTATTTAATTTTAATTAATCTTGTTGTGGCCATGTCTGACTTTACATCTTTTTTTTTCTTGCTTTTTATGGGATCAGGAGCTCAGGAGGTTCTTATAGATCCAGGTAAGTGCTCGCTATCGCCCCCTGCTGTGTATGAGCAGCCAAGAAGAGTGGGGGAAGGGAAGTGACAACTGCTTTTAGCAGACAATGGTCCCTTTTCGGGTTCTTATTGTTTTTGTTCTGACCATTAAAGCTGAACATCTTTTCTCGTATCATGTTTTTATACTCATAGCTCAGGATACAAACATGGCAATTGGTTGGGCCTGGCCTTCAGGAGCATGTCTTGCTGCACAGACTCTTACTTGTCCCAAGTCAATGTCATGGAGCCTGTTGAGACCTGTAACATCTTAAATTCTTTGTCCACAAGGGGGCGCTGCATAATAAATTCTACGTCTCCTGCTGCAATATATAATGTCTTTGCTTTTCACTCTCTATAAAACAATAAGAGGCACTGCAGTCAGGGGTGCAGGGTTAGTGACCCCACAATCTCTGGTAGGGGGTATACTCTAAAGCCATCCCCAAAAAGAAGAGGGTAGTCCGCCTCTTATCCAGGAGTGAGGTGAGAGAAGATGGCAGGAGTGGTAGTAGCGTTTAATAACATATATGTTTCCAGGTGCTCTTTCCACTAATGGGATCAACATGGACGCCAGCACAGAGATCGGACGTGCCAAAAACTGCCTGAGCCCCGAAGATATCATAGAGAAGTACAAGGAGGCCATCTCTTACTATGGGAAGGTATGTTATGTAAACTCTACCCACACTAATGGGCCCCTACAGATGATAAGATCTGGGATCCCTGGTACCCCCATATATACTTTTAGGACTGCGGAGGATCCGGAGGGTCCGCGTGATGAAATGCTGCACAAACCACTGGACTGTAATGTCGCCATATAGCAGTACATGAGATTGCAGGGTCTTGTGCGGGATTTAGAGATGACATATCTGCGGTCATTGATGGGACACCTCGGCGGCTCTATTATAATCATCATATGTTTTATCTTTAGTCCAAGGCGGCCGGAGTCATCGAGCTGGAGGCCTGTGTCAAGGCTGTGCGGGTCCTCGCCATACAGAAGAAGAGCATGGAGGCCTCCGAATTTCTGCAGAACGTGGTCTATATAAATCTGCGCCAGGTGAGCCAGTCACACTATACTACTAGGGCTGCCGCCACCATCTTCAGAAAAATTGCACTTTTAGCGGATTTTAAGGATATGTACATGTTTGCAATAATGAAAAAAGTTTTGGAATAAATGAGTGGAAATATATTAAAACTCTGCGATTGACGGGCGGAAGATACATTACAGATGATTGAGAAGCCAAGTATCATGTGAGCAGCCATCTGTCGTTCCCTACAGTTTCTCTCCGGCCGCCCTGACCAGTCAGTTCCTCAGTGCAGCGGTCTAAGTCTTTGAAGCTGCTCTTTCTACAATTGGCCATTAGGTGGCGCTAGAGCTTTATAATTCAATGTTCTTGCATGTTCTATGACTACGGGACATTGGCTCAGTGACTTGCTCCGCTCTCATATACATATACATAGAGCCTGTTCCATAAATAGCTTCAATTAACCCCTTAATGACCACGGCTCTTACGGGTCATTCTGGCTTGTCGCTTACCCGGCTTTACCAGGCCACCTACTATGGCAACCACTGTAGATGGAGTCCAAGCTGTATACCTTGCTTTACTGCACAAGCATTGGATGGTGCTGCAAATGACTTGAGGTGATGCGCCCGACCTGCAGTCATGTCCGGAGGGAGGGGCCACTGCCACATATTCAAGGCGCAATTGGGCTGCCATGACTCCTTAGGGTGCATTAACGTGCCGTGTGACCTGGCACGTATACGCCGTGTGAGATTTTGAGTGCAGTATACGCTCCCATTGATTTCATTGGGAGTTAGTCTCGTATACGCCGCGTTATTTTGCGGCCGTGATTTTGCAGCCGCAAAATAACGCGGCGTATACGATCCAGGCTCCCATTGAAATCAATGGCAGCGAATACGGCACTCAAAATCTCACACGGCGTTTACGTGCCAGGTCATGCGGCACGTTACTCCGTGTGAATGCGCCCTTACTGGTCATTGGCGCGATGTTCTAAAAGTTCTTTTTGTCCACTGTTATTTTTATGTTTTGCGGCATTAGTCAGACTATAGATGGGCGTCACTGACAACCTGTTACCCTCCCGGGTCGGTGGCAGTCTAAGGGTCTGGGTCTAAGGATCCCTTCAGGGACACACCGCTCCTACAGTCCCCTCTTGCAGTGCCAGTCACTGCTATTGTTCCCTGTTATCAGCCATTTCAGACGGAGGGGAGAGACGCTGCCTCAGAGTACAGAAGTGACCAATATCTGCTTCCATAATCCCACATATCCTTTACATGCTATTAGTCCCTGTTGTCAGCCTGTCCAGGTTAGGGAAGGGGGCCTAGGAGTTAAAAAACAAAACAAATCTAAGCCGCCATTTTTCCCTTTGCTTTGCGTTATCATGCAAACTATTGCTCTATGTTGTCTGCCATTTCATCCGGGGGTTCAGAGTAACGTCACTTTCCTCAATGGGCCGAGACATGTTATATCTTATAATGCTGCTGCACTGTTATATGCAGGCGTCTTTAGGGTTACCGGCCCTTTAATACCGTTCCTTTATAGATGATCGTGATGAGCTGGAGGACGCACCAGGGGGCGCTCTGACATTTTCTTCTGTACATACTGTGATCTAATACTTCTGCCTTTAGCATAGCGGGCCTAGAAGTATTCTACAATATGACGGCGTATGTGAAAAGAAAATGGAGGTAGGGGGTTTATTGGGAGGAGGGCTCGCACCGCCTAGAAGAGTTATTTGAAATTAGCTGAAATTGTAGTGCAAATGTACACCAGATCGGAGCTGATGCGCACACAGACCGCCAAAGATGCAACAAGTGTATTAACCCCTTCCCGCCGATGGCATTTTTTGATTTTCGTTTTTCGTTTTTGACTCCCCTCCTTCTAAACCCCATAACTTTTTTATTTCTCCGCTCCCAGAGCCATATGAGGTCTTAATTTTTGCGGGACAAATTTTTCTTCATGATGCCACCATTAATTATTCTATATAATGTACTGGGAAGCAGGAAAAAAATTCAGAATGGGGTGGATTTGAAGAAAAAATGCATTTCTGCGACTTTCTTAGGGGCTTTGGTTTTACGGCGTTCACTGTGCAGCCACAATGACCTGTCCCCTGTATTCTGTGTTTCGGTACGGTTCCAGGGATACCAAATTTATTTGGTTTTATTTACATTTTGACCCCTAAAAAAAATTCCAAAACTGTGTTAAAATTTTTTTTTCTAAAAGTCGTCATATTCCGACGGCCGTAACTTTTTTATACGTAAGTGTACGGGGATGCATAGGGCGTCTTTTTTTGCGGGGCCGGGTGTACTTTTTAGTTCTACCATTTTCGGGAAATGTTATTGCTTTGATCACTTTTTATTCAAATTTTTATCAGAATCAAAACAGTGAAAAAACGGCGGTTTGGCACTTTCGACTATTTTTCCCGCTACGGCGTTTACTGAACAGGAAAAATATTTTTATAGATTTGTAGAACGGGCGATTTCGGACGCGGGGATACCTAACATGTATGTGATTCACAGTTTTTAACTACTTTTATATGTGTTCTAGGGAAAGGGGGGGATTTGAACTTTTAATTCTTTTTATATATATATTTTTTTTTTTTTTAACTTTTTTTTTTTTGCATTTATTAGACCCCCTAGGGGTGTTGAACCCCAGGGGGTCTGATCACTAATGCAATGCATTACAAAAAAGCATCCTTTCTTTTGCAGGCTGCATAGACCAGACTGCAAAAGAGAGAATTTGCAGACTGGCTGGGAGCCCTTAACAAGGCTCCCGGCTGTCATGGCAATGGGATGTCAGCCCTGGAGCATGCTCCAGGAGCCGGTGATCCCGGGCAAAATGGCGGCGCCCATGCGCCGCCGGGAAAATGGTGCCTCCGGCACCTTTGACCGCAGCGCCAGAGGGGTTAATGCCTCCGATTGGTCCGGGGACCGATCGGAGGCATCAGAGCCGATTGTCTACTGCTTAAAGCAGTAGACACCCGGCGGCTATGGCGGCTGCCCGGCTCCCAGGAGGTCCCCATAGTTACACACCCGACATGCGCCGTACTATTACGGCGCATGTCGGGAAGGGGTTAAGTGGCTCGTCTAACGTACAATGGTGAGATGTTAGGCTTAGCTAACACGCGCGAATTCCTGCACGTATACACGTCTCAGAATGTGAGCGCTCAAAACAGATCCCATTCATTTCAATGGATCGACATACGGGCGTGTAACGCGCGTAATTTTGCGCAAAATTCTGTGAACTATGCCTTATAGCGCCATCAACTTCTGTAGCGCTTTACATGTCCCAATATGGGGGCAACGGACTGGGCCTCGGGGGGGCTCAGAGCTGAGGAGGACTGACAGCAGAGCTTTGTTTGCTATGGACAGCAGAGCTGTGGAAAATGAAAGCAGTGCTGTGATTGGTTGTTATAGGTAACAAGTATGACCTGGAAGAATGAAGGCTGAACTTCGGTTGCCATGGGCAACAAAGATGACGTTGGAAAAGTGAAAGCTGAGCTCTGATTGGCTGCTGTAAAGAGACTTTTAGGCCTCATTCAAGTTATTTTTACTGTATTACGTATTATTACGTATTTTAGCCATTTTTTTTAATCTACGGGGTTGTGGTTTCTTAGTAAAGGGTGTGTGGCTTAGTAGTAAAGGGGCGTGGCTTAGTAGCAAAGGGGTGTGGCTTAGTAGCAAAGGGGTATGGCTTAGTAGTAAAGGGCAGTGGCTTAGTAGTGAAGGGGGTGTGGCTTAGTAGTAAAGTGGCATGGCTTAGTAGTAAAGGGGGTGTGGCTTAGTAAAGGGCATGGCTTAGTAGTAAAGGGGTGTGACTTAGTACTAAGGGGCGTGGCTTAGTAGTAAAGGGGTGTGGCTTAGTAGTAAAAGGCAGTGGCTTAGTAGTGAAGGGAGTGTGGCTTAGTAGTAAAGTGGCATGGCTTAGTAGTAAAGGGGGTGTGGCTTAGTAGTAAAGGACTGGCTTAGTAGTAAAGGGGTGTGGCTTAGTAGTAAAGGGTGTGGCTTAGTAGTAAAGGGGGTGCAGCTTAGTAGTAAAGGGCAGTGGCTTTATAGTAAAGGGGGTGTGGCTTAGTAGTAAAGGGCAGTGGCTTAGTAGTAAAGGGGGTGCAGCTTAGTAGTAAAGGGCAGTGGCTTTATAGTAAAGGGGTGTGGCTTGTAGTAAAGGGGGTGTGGCTTAGTAATGGGCTGTGGCTTAGTAGTAAAGGGGGTGTGACTTAGTAGTAAAGTGGGTGTGGCTTAGTAGTAAAGGGGTTTGTCTTAGTAGTAAAGGGGGTGTGGCTTAGTAGTAAAGTGGCATGGCTTAGTAGTAAAGGGGGTGTGGCTTAGTGGTAAAGGACTGGCTTAGTAGTAAAGGGGTGTGGCTTAGTAGTAAAGGAGTGTGGCTTAGTAGTAAAGGGCAGTGGCTTAGTAGTAAAGGACTGGCTTAGTAGTAAAGGGCAGTGGCTTAGTAGTAAAGGGGGTGTGGCTTAGTAGTAAAGGACTGGCTTAGTAGCAAAGGGCTGTGACTTAGTGGTAAAGTGGTGTGACTTAGTAGTAAAGGGCAGTGGCTTAGTAGTAAAGGGGTGTGGCTTAGTAGTAAAGGGGCATGGCTTAGTAGTAAAGGGGTGTGACTTAGTAAAGTGGCATGGCTTAGTAGTAAAGGGGGTGTGGCTTAGTAAAGTGGCATGGCTTAGTAGTAAAGGGGGTGTGGCTTAGTAGTAAAGGGTGTGGCTTAGTAGTAAAGGGGGTGCAGCTTAGTAGTAAAGGGCAGTGGCTTTATAGTAAAGGGGGTGTGGCTTGGTAGTAAAGGGCAGTGGCTTAGTAGTAAAGGGGGTGCGGCTTAGTAGTAAAGGGGGTGCAGCTTAGTAGTAAAGGGCAGTGGCTTTATAGTAAAGGGGTGTGGCTTGGTAGTAAAGGGGGTGTGGCTTAGTAACGGGCTGTGGCTTAGTAGTAAAGGGGGTGTGACTTAGTAGTAAAGGGGGTGTGGCTTAGTAGTAAAGTGGCATGGCTTAGTAGTAAAGGGGGTGTGGCTTAGTAGTAAAGGACTGGCTTAGTAGTAAAGGACTGGCTTAGTAGTAAAGGGGTGTGGCTTAGTAGTAAAGGAGTGTGGCTTAGTAAAGGGTGTGGCTTAGTAGTAAAGGGCAGTGGCTTAGTAGTAAAGGGGGTGTGGCTTAGTAGTAAAGGACTGGCTTAGTAGCAAAGGGCTGTGACTTAGTAGTAAAGGGCAGTGGCTTAGTAGTAAAGGGGTGTGGCTTAGTAGTAAAGGGGCATGGCTTAGTAGTAAAGGGGTGTGACTTAGTAGTAAAGGGCAGTGGCTTAGTAGTAAAGGGGGTGTGGCTTAGTAAAGTGGCATGGCTTAGTAGTAAAGGGGGTGTGGCTTAGCAGTAAAGGACTGGCTTAGTAGTAAAGGGGTATGGCTTAGTAGTAAAGGAGTGTGGCTTAGTAGTAAAGGGCGTGGCTTAGTAGTAAAGGGCAGTGGCTTAGTAGGAAAGGGGGTGTGGCTTAGTAGTAAAGGAGTGTGGCTTAGTAGTAAAGGGCGTGGCTTAGTAGTAAAGGGGGCGTGGCTTAGTAGTAAAGGACTGGCTTAGTAGTAAAGGGCTGTGACTTAGTGGTAAAGTGGTGTGACTTAGTAGTAAAGGGGCATGGCTTAGTAGTAAAGGGGGTGTGGCTTAGTAGTAAAGGACTGGCTTAGTAGTAAAGGGGTGTGGCTTGGTAGTAAAGGAGTGTGGCTTAGTAGTAAAGGGCGTGGCTTAGTAGTAAAGGGGGTGTGGCTTAGTAGTAAAGGACTGGCTTAGTAGTAAAGGAGTGTGGCTTAGTAGTAAAGGGCAGTGGCTTAGTAGTAAAGGGCAGTGGCTTAGTAGTAAAGGGCAGTGGCTTAGTAGTAAAGGGGGCGTGGCTTAGTAGTAAAGGACTGGCTTAGTAGTAAAGGGCTGTGACTTAGTGGTAAAGTGGTGTGACTTAGTAGTAAAGGGCAGTGGCTTAGTAGTAAAGGGGCATGGCTTAGTAGTAAAGGGATGTGGCTTAAGCAACAATGTGGGCCAAATTTTTGTGTAAAGTAAGCTGAGCAGGAGGCAGATTCTGTACAAAAAATACTAGCAAAATCCCAATAAAAGAGCTGTAGAACGATGATGGGTCCTGGTCTAGTCAGTGGGATCTTTCGGGCGCTGTCGGTATGTCATGTGATCGTAGCCTTACAAGACGTAGCTGAAGCCTCCTAGGAGTAGTAGTCGTATCTCAGACCGTCCTATAATCCAGAATTTTTCAGAGTCTTTCATGTGGGTTCTGGGTGATAGAAATGATACTGTAATGGATTCAGTCTGTAGTGAACGCACATGGAGAGCTGCTGCAGTGTAAAGCATGAGGAAAAGTGTAAGTAGCACCAAGTGGGGAGGCATGAGCTGGAACCACTGGTCGCAGCTGTAGAGGATTAGATATGGCACAATGTTAAATAATAATGTGATTTTTCTTTTTTTTTTGTAGCTTTCGGAGGAGGAGAAGATCCAGCGCTACAGCGTCCTGTCTGAGCTGTATGAGCTTATCGGCTTCCACCGGAAATCTGCTTTCTTCAAGCGGGTGGCTGCCATGCAGTGTGTGGCCCCCACAATCCCTGAGCCGGGCTGGAAGGCTTGTTACAAGCTCCTCCTGGAGACATTGCCCGGCTATAGCTTATCTCTGGACCCTAAAGATTTCAGCAAAGGTAATACAAGAAGAGTACATGCCTGACTATCACGTGTACCATGTACTTATTCTTCTCCAGTCACATCCAGAGCTGCATCCAAGACTCTGCTGGCTTACAATTCGGTTTCACCTCCTGCGATGCACCGCTGCTTTATAAATACACTGAATGAGCAGAGGACACATACAAGAGGAAAATGCAGAATTGTCGCTGCAGCTTTTAATGTGACTGGAGTATGAGATAATAGAAGTGCAGTATGAATGGTGGAGCTACGGGATGTACAGGGTTAGGATCGTAGCATGGAGTTTATGGGTTGTCCGCACTGGAGCTTTTAATGGCCCATCCTGATCAGTGGGGGGCATTAGCGAGCTCTGGACTGATCACAATACACAATACAGGGCCTGAAGCAGAAAACGCCATCTCCTGTGGGCGCCATCATGGCAGCTCCGTGCTTATTGAAGTCAGTGGGAGGTGAGCTACAGTGATGACGTGGGACACTTATATAGGGGATGGAGCTTTCTCCAGTTGACCCTGTATAGTGTATAGGACGGGCACCGGAAGTGGCTCCGTTCAGTCGATCGGTCCAGGAGCTTAAAGGGATTATCCCACAAAGCTTAAAGGGGTTGCCCCATAAATTGAAGTTAGCAGGGTCTTTCCCTGCTCAACACTCAACCTGAGCGCAGTACTTCGGCTATCTCTGGCATCCCCATTGAAATGTGTGGGAGTGATGACCACCATCAGCCCTGCCAATATTCTGCCTGGCTGCGCTCAGGATGACTGGGAGAAAGGTCCTGTTGATCTCACTTTGTAGGACAACCCCTTTAAGCCTGACAGCTCCTTTAAGGAAGAGTGTATCAGTGGGAAAACTGAATGGGGAGGTAGAGCAAGAGCTTTCCTGGCAGCAGGAAATGATCCTGATGAGTGGAGAAAGGAGCATTTTCTTTAATATACATTACAAAGTTTCTTAGATCTGTTGTGAGAGGCAGTATGACATCTTTTTGATTCTGTCCATTTCAAGATGGTTTCATCTGTGATGGTAATCTTTTGTGATCTTCTGTCTGCCTTAGGTCGGATTCAGCAGACATTTGAGAGTGAATCTCAATGTAGATAGAAGGGATGAATAGCAGGAAATGAACCTGATCATCGGAGAAAGAAGCATTTTTCTCTGATAAAATATGTTATACAGTTTCTTATATCCGCTGTGAGATGCGGTATGACACTTTTGTGACCTTCTTTCCATCTCAAGATGACATCCGAGTGAATGTCAGTGCAGTGTCAGAGCAGCAGTAAATGAGGCTGATCCACGGAGAAAGGAGCATTTTTCTATGATAAGCTATATTACGAATTTTCTTATATCTGTTGTGAGATGTGCTATGACACCATTTCACCTTCTGTCCATGTCAAGATGGATTCAGCAGAGATTTTAGAGTGAATGCCAATGTAAGGAGGAGGGATGGATTGTAGGAAATGAGCCTCATCTGCAGAGAAAGAAGCATTTTTCTCTGTTTAAAGTAAATTACAAAGTTTCTTAAATCCACGTAATACGACATCTTTGTTTCCTTCTGTTCTACTCAAGACGAGAGTTCAGAGTGAACGTTGTTGTAGGAGGAAGGAGTGGTAGATAACAAGAAATGAGCCTGATCTGTGGAGAAGAAAGCATTTTTTTTTTTGTGGATCAGTCTTATCTCTGATAAGTTACAAAGTCTTATATTTGCTTCCACTATTTCTTTATGCAAAGTTTTGCTGAAACGTTAGAAACCATTTAATCTAAGAGACGAAAATGGAAAAAAAAAGGTAAGAAAAGTGCAAAGAAAAATACCGAATCCGCGCTCCTCGGTCCGGTGGTTTCTTTCTTACCTTGGGCGCGATGTTTGCCCGTAGACACCTGCGCACACACAGATATGTCGTCGGCTTTCTCCGCGCTCTGTGATCTCACTTCGGAACGTTTAATGTTCTCCTTTGTCAGCGACATGAAAGCCTCGTCCTTGGTTGCTTTCCCGTTTTTTTGTTGTTTTTTTTCCAAATTTTTTTTTATTTTTTTGCCACGGATTGCTGAAGTATAAAAAGCTTTTATAAATCTGTGTTTAATATTTTAATTTCATTTTGTGGTCGCCGGCAGCAAAGCTTCCAGTGACTGCGGCGCCGCTCCTAATCTGTTCTAAGAAGCAAAACAAAAGGCAGCAAAAGAAAAGAATAGCAAAGTCTTCTCTTGTGTGACTCTGCCTAATGTGAGAGCCGGGGAAAGAGAAAGAGAGAGAGCGCAGCTCCGGAGAAAATTAATTCTGGATTATCGGGGTAGAGAAGTCGGATGGATGTTAAAAGTTATTAAGATGTTCAGTGCGGTGGAACTGAGCCAAGGCGCGGGATGCTCCGGGAGTTGTCTGACAAACAGAAATTTGGGGAATAAATTGGGATAGTTGTTACGTTTTTTTTTTTTTTTTGTTGCAGAATTTAATTGAAACGAGACTCATTTCATTGTAATATCATCGAATGGGATTGATACGCTGATGTTAGTCACAGACGCGGAGGCGGATTATCGTCATTGCACTACAAATCCCAGTTCGTTATCCTTTCCTATAAAGCATGGTTGCCTCCTCTGCTCGCAGAAAAAGCAAATCTAGTTTTAGTGCTGCTGACAGTCGCCACTAGGGGGAACTCAATTCTTAGGAATAGGAGCAGAATAAAATAAAGAAGCATTACCCCCTCATGACCACCTGCGGGTGCTTTCCGACACTTACCAGATCCCTGCTGATCTCTATTTCCTGGTCTTGTCACGTCATATAGGAAACGGCCACTCAACCAATGACAGCCCTCCGGGGAGACCCGCCTCTTCCAGGGATTGGCTGAGCGGGTATTTCCAGGGGGGAAATCGGTCCATGATCTTCCTTACTGCATTTATAATCTGCTTGTAGTCAGAGGACTGAAGTTTTGTTCCACCTTCCCTTTAGGTGCACACAGAGGATGGGCCGCCGTGCAGATGCGGTTATTACATGAGCTTGTGTACGCCTCCCGGAGGATGGGCAACCCCGCTCTATGTGTTCGGCATCTATCCTTCCTCCTGCAGACCATGTTGGACTTTTTATCTGATCAGGGTAAGTGTCCTTATTGTTTGCAAAATATGACTTATTTGCTATCTGTGCTTTAAAGGGATGAGCGAGTACTATTCGAAACGGTAGTTTTGAATAGCACGCTCCCATAGGAATGAATGGGAGCAGCCGGCGCGCTGTGGGTTAAGCGGAAGGACGCTGGCCCCAGCTGCGTGCCGGCTGTATCCATTCATTTCTATGGGAATGGGCTATTCAAAACTACCGTTTCGAATAGTACTCGCTCATTTCTAGATTCTATCATTAAAAAACACTTTTTAAACTAAAAGCACTTAGGAATGGTCTCTATAAAGGCTACTCATCTCTTACCTCTTTCTTGAAGGTCCGTGCCGCCGTTTTTCAATTTTTCTTCTGTGCTCAGAAAGAATACGGGTGTTTGTCTGTGCTCTGAGCATAGCGTTGTCAGCCATTCCAGCGCCACCTTTCTTCATTTCCATCGACCATTTTCTGATGGTCTCCTATAAGAAGGGGAGGAGACTGGCTGAGAAAGCAGAAGAAAGGCAGCGCTGGAATGGATGACAATGCTGTGCTCAGAACACAGGAGAATGCCCCTAAGCTTTCTGAGCACAATGAAGAATAGAGAAAGATTCAAAAACATCCTGTATCCTGTATTATACTCCAGAGCTGTGCTCACTATTCTGCTGGTGCAGTCACTGTGTACATACATTACATTACTTATCCTGTATTATACTCCAGAGCTGTGCTCACTATTCTGCTGGTGCAGTCACTGTGTACATACATTACATTACTTATCCTATATTATACTCCAGAGCTGTGCGCACTATTCTGCTGGTACAGTCACTGTGTACATACATTACATTACTTATCCTGTATTATACTCCAGAGCTGCGCTCACTATTCTGCTGGCACAGTCACTGTGTACATACATTACATTACTTATTATGTATTATACTCCAGAGCTGTGCTCACTATTCTGCTGGTACAGTCATTGTGTACATACATTACATTACTTATCCTATATTATACTCCAGAGCTGCGCTCACTATTCTGCTGGTACAGTCACTGTGTACATACATTACATTACTTATTATGTATTATACTCCAGAGCTGCGCTCACTATTCTGCTGGTGCAGTCACTGTGTACATTACATTACATTACTTATCATGTATTATACTCCAGAGCTGCACTCACTATTCTGCTGGTGCAGTCACTGTGTACATACATTACATTACTTATCCTATATTATACTCCAGAGCTGCGCTCACTATTCTGCTGGTACAGTCACTGTGTACATACATTACATTACTTATCCTGTATTATACTCCAGAGCTGCGCTCACTATTCTGCTGGTGCAGTCACTGTGTACATTACATTACATTACTTATCCTATATTATACTCCAGAGCTGCACTCACTATTCTGCTGGTACAGTCACTGTGTACATACATTACATTACTTATCCTATATTATACTCCAGAGCTGCACTCACTATTCTGCTGGTGCAGTCACTGTGTACATACATTACATTACTTATCCTGTATTATACTCCAGCGCTGCGCTCACTATTCTGCTGGTGCAGTCACTGTGTACATACATTACATTACTTATCCTGTATTATACTCCAGAGCTGCGCTCACTATTCTGCTGGTGCAGTCACTGTGTACATACATTACATTACTTATCCTGTATTATACTCCAGAGCTGCGCTCACTATTCTGCTGGTACAGTCACTGTGTACATACATTACATTACTTATCCTGTATTATACTCCAGAGCTGCGCTCACTATTCTGCTGGTACAGTCATTGTGTACATACATTACATTACTTATCCTGTATTATACTCCAGAGCTGCGCTCACTATTCTGCTGGTGCAGTCACTGTGTACATACATTACATTACTTATCCTGTATTATACTCCAGAGCTGCGCTCACTATTCTGCTTTTGTTAAGGTATGTGACTTTACATGGTGGCTGTACAGATGAATGACTGTCCATGTAATACTCCGCACTGGTTTTTAGTGGGGTCTTGATCAGGTTTCCTCCACATGGACATGGGTTTCCCTCTTGGGATACTATAGGAGTACAGACACTTATACATATAGAATTATCTTGCTTTTCTTCTTATCCTGATCATCTTTTACTCAGGTTTGTTTTATTACATGGATTGAGACGTTGAGAGTGTTTGGTGCATGAAATTAAACCTCTTGGTCTCACCGAGGCCTGGATTCATTAGTAACGCATGTCTCTTATTGTGAGGGCTGAGGCTTGTTCACGCCAGGATCAATTAAGTCACCAATTCCTCATGTTAAATTAAAAGGAAAATAACTAGATCCTTCCTCATCGCTTCATTTGTGGTGCCACAAGCTCAGAACTTCAGGACTGGGGATCTGCTCTGTGACGTGTGAGCTCTCTGCTGTCATATATTCAGGAAGATCAACAATTGCCTAGGTATCAGAAAAAGGCCTATGTAATAATTCCTTATCCCATATAGATGGATATAACTCATTGTATAAGTCATGGAATGTCAAAGGGGCTGCCAGAATAATTCCTGGTGGCCAAAATAATATGTGGTGCCAATTCAACTCAGTGGTGTCTATGTAATACTAGTCTATTAGGGCTAGAGGTGTTCAGGTACTATCTAGTATGGCTGTTAGATGAAGGGGTGAATAGGAGACTCTGGGAGTATAATACTGCGCCTATGTACAAGAATATAACTACTATCATACTACCTCCTATATACAAGAATATAACTACTATAATACTACCTCCTATGTACAAGAATATAACTACTATAATACTGCTCCTATGTACAAGAATATAACTACTATCATACTACCTCCTATATACAAGAATATAACTACTATAATACTACCTCCTATGTACAAGAATATAACTACTATAATACTGCGCCTATGTACAAGAATATAACTACTATCATACTACCTCCTATATACAAGAATATAACTACTATAATACTACTCCTATGTACAAGAATATAACTACTATAATACTGCTCCTATGTACAAGAATATAACTACTATAATACTAGTCCTATGTACAAGAATATAACTACTATAATACTACTCCTATGTACAAGAATATAACTACTATAATACTACTCCTATGTACAAGCATATAACTACTATACTACTACCTCCTGTGTACAAGAATATAACTACTATCATACTACTTCCTATGTACAAGAATATAACTACTATAATACTACTCCTATGTAGAAGAATATAACTACTTTAATACTACCTCCTATGTACAAGAATATCACTACTATAATACTGCTCCTCTGTACAAGAATATAACTACTATAATACTACTCCTATGTACAAGAATATCACTACTATAATACTACCTCCTATGTACAAGAATATAACTACTATAATACTACTCCTATGTACAAGAATATAACTACTATAATACTACTCCTATGTACAAGAATATAACTACTATAATACTACTCCTATGTACAAGAATATAACTACTATAATACTGCCCCTATGTACAAGAATATAACTAATATAATATTGCCCCTATGTACAAGAATATCCTATCCTATCCTATGTAAAAGTTTAGATGTTTGTTACTCGATCACACAAAAACGTCTGAACGGATTTGGATGAAATTTGGCACATAGATAGATTGTAACCTATATGAGCTATTTCTAATAACTATTAATAATAAGGCTGAGGGAACTATTATATAATAGAGGTATGTATAAAACGGAACTATTCATAACTAGCCTCTGCCCGAGACTTCGCCTGCGTGTTTTTGGCGTTGATGATCAAATTGCTGCCATCGATTGTTTGCCTGCTGCGGCGTTTCGGCAGCTTTCAAGCTGTCCTGCCGCTGAACTCATTCCTCGCGCTGTGCCCAGTATTGTTCCGGTATCTCGGCAGGTCACTGGGACACCATATAATGAACTTGTTCTTGGCGTTGATGATCCCCCCCTTTGTTCCGATTGATTGTTGTTCGCGACAAATTAGATTTCTTCAGGCATGTTGAAAATTGACAAACTGCCAATTTGGAATAAAGGTGTTTGGACACGTCAGTTTGTCTGCACTGCCTGGAGCAGATCAGATAATATGCAGATGCATGTACACAATCCACTAAGGGTTAGCTGTGTTTTCATAGAGCGATAAGAGCCCTGGCTCTTAATATTATAATATAATATATCTATAATATTAGTAGGATAGTTATTAGAAATAGGTTTTATATATATATATATATATATATATATATATATATATATATACAGTGTATATATATACAGTGTATATATATACAGTGTATATATATACAGTGTATATATATACAGTGTATATATATACAGTGTGTATATATATATATATATATATACAGTATATATATACAATACACAACCTGTACATATACCTGTATACTACACCATATATATATATATATATATATATATATATATATATATATATAGACGCTGCTCAAAAAAATAAAGCCCCCCCAATAACACCTCCTAGATCTGAATTGAATCTTCTCATTGACTACTTTGCTCTGTACAAGGTGGAATGTGATGACAAAATCAAAATTCACTCAAAAATCATCAATGGAAATCAAATTTATTAACCAATGATGTCCCAGATGTGATCAATCGGATTGAGGTCTGGGGAACGGGCGGGCCAGTCCATAGCTTCAATGCCTTCATCTTGCAGTAACTGCTGACACACTGCGGCCACATGAGGTCTGGGTCTTCATTAGGAGGAACCCTGGGCCAACCGCAGCAGCATAAGGTCTCACAAGGGTCTGAGGATCTCGTCTCGGGACCTAATGGCAGTCAGGCTACCTCTGGTTGACCCACTGTCAAACCGGTCATGCTGAAGGATGTTGCAGGCAGCAGATCGCTCTCCACGGCGTCTCCAGATTCTGTCACGTCTGTCACATGTGCTCAGTGTGAACCTTCTTTCATCTGGTATTCCGTGGCAAATGCCAAGCGTCCTGCACAGTGTTGGGCTGTGAGCACAACCCTCATCTGTGGACGTCAGTCCTTCATACCATCCTCATGGAGTCGGTTTCTAACCGTTTGTGCAGACACATGCACATTTGTGGCCTGCTGGAGGTCATTTTGCAGGGCTCTGGCAGTGCTCCTCCTGTTCCTCCTTGCACAGAGGTGTTTGTATGTGTGTATGAGTGTGTATGTGTGTACGGCTATGGCTGTACGTGCATCCCTCTCCATGCATTCATCTCCATGCATCCGTCTCCATGCATCCGTCTCCATGCATCCCTCTCCATACATCCGTCTCCGTGCATCCGTCTCTCTGTACAGCCATTTCCGTGTATCTGTGCGTGTCTGATGAAAGTGCTGAGTGTGAGTGTGAATGTGGACGTGCAGGTTGTCAGACGTGATGCAGCAAAATAAACCTGTAAAAAAATAAAGATGTAAAGCCGGCCGTACCTATGAGAGTTGACGTTTGAACAATAGCTGTGTCATCTGCCCCAGTGTGTGAATAAGGCCTCAGCATTGAGTGAAGAGCTACATACCTGCACCGACCGTCAACTTCAAGATGTCAGGCTCAAATGACACAAGATGGCTCACGTAAAGAACTGTACACATTCCACACCCATAGTGACATCATGGAACGTTGGTGATGTCATGTGGCATCTATAATACAGAGATCTGCATAAAACCTTCATGTACGTGATGACATCACAGATATGTAACAGTGACCGCATCCATATAAAACTACATCAAAGTGCAACATGGAAGAGCCCTGATATATCGGGACACATATAGAGTAAGAGCCCTGATATATCGGGACACATATAAAGTAAGAGCCCTGATATACCGGGACACATATAGAGTAAGAGCCCTGATATATCGGGACACATATAAAGTAAGAGCCCTGATATACCGGGACACATACAGAGTAAGAGCCCTGATATATTGGGACACATATAGAGTAAGAGCCCTGATATATTGGGACACATATAGAGTAAGAGCCCTGATATATCGTGAGACACCTATAAAGGCAATAACCTAATGCTTCACCCCCCCTCCGAGTGCCCTATTAGACCATATGGGCAGATTTTTGCACATTTTGGAAGGGTAACAACCCTTTCCCCGGGTGTGCACATGGTCATAGATTGAGGCATTTCTAAGAATTGTCTGTCCTGTAAAGAATTGTCCTGACAATCACAGCAGGAATCACATTGTACAGAGGTCTAGCTGAGATTTTGGCAATGCTGATGGAACAATCCCGAACAGACCCCTGCCCCCCTCCCAACAATACAATGTGTGAAGGAGTCAGCACTAAGTGAAGAGCTACTTACCTGCACGTCTGTCTTTGTCAAGCTGTGAAGCACTAGTGACACAAGATGACTGACGTTGAGAACTTGACACATTCTACACCCAGTGTGATGTCACAGGGTTCTATGATGTCATGCACCTTGCAATGTCACATGTGTGTGTATGATGGCAGGGGTTTTATAATACATTTACCTGTAGAGATGATATATAAGGAGTTTTATCCAGAATTTACCATCCTACTAATATAAATGTGACAGTTTGGATGTTTTTTCCTCAATCACACAAAAACGACTGAACGGGTTTGGATGACATTTGTCCCATAGATAGTTTGTAACCTGGAGTAACACATCAGCTACATTTTATCCCGGTAAATGACATGGCTTCACGACTGTTATGAATTTATGTTCATATACTATATTACACTGCAGGAGATTACAGCTATTTGCAGTTTTGCCGATAAAGCAGCTCTGTTCTCTCTCTATGTAACACACAGATAAGACAGAAACTGCTCAGACACTGAGAGGGAAAACCCCTTTAATCTAAATTGCCAGATCTAGCACAGCTGGGTATACTGTGCCTATGCAGAGATGTAGCAGGGCTGGGTATGCAGACAGGTAGCAGATTGGATATGTAGAGATGTAACCCAGCTCAATATGCAGAGATGTAGCAGAGCTGGGTATATTGTTCCTATGCAGAGATGTATCAGAGCTGGGTATATTGTTCCTATGCAGAGATGTAGCAGTGCTGGGTATGTTATTCCTATGCAGAGATGTAGCAGAGCTGGGTATGTTGTACCTATGCAGAGATGTAGCATGGGTATATTGTTCCTATGCAGCAATGTATCAGAGCTGGGTATATTGTTCCTATGGCAGAGATGTAGCAGAGCTGGGTATATTATTCCTATGCAGAGATGTATCAGAGCTGGGTATGCTGTGCATATGCATAGATATAGCAGAGCTGAAACACCAGAGCAGGCGGATCATTGACAACAGCAATTTTCTGAATATAGGTGGATCATCGGCGCCAACAACACGCACACCAAGTCGTGGGCAGAGCCTAGTAACTACTATAATAGTGCTCTTTATAGTGTATAGCTGTGCTCTGTGGTGTATATATGGTCATTACATTATACCGCTCAGTGACTATTATATTGGACTGACTGCTGTGACACCTCCATTATCTCTCCAGTACATTGTGGGGCTCATTCACTATATTTTATGTATTGATCTGCTGACTCTGTGCCGCAGTGGCCTCTACAGGGGACAGTCAGTATTACATGACATATTGTATGGACCGTCTATCACATTGTTCGCTCCCAGTCTGCAGGTTTCGTCTTTGTACCTGCTCCAGTCTCCGATCCTCTCCGGTCTTTTTTGACTTTATGTTTTCCATCATGCCTGACCCCTGACCCGCCATTGTGCCCCCTTGGCAGTGATTGGCATGTTTGCTGGTGGCACCTCCACAGTCAGCACCGGCCGCAGGAGTCGCCAAGTACTCAGTGAGTATGTGAGCGATGATTTCCCAGCAGACGCTGCCTCATGATGTCGCTCCTCATACTTTATGGTGCGAAACGCTGGAGCGACAGGATCATCAATCTCCAGACCGGCCGCCACTCCTCAGTAATGATAGGTTCACCACCAGCTGCAAGGCCCCACCATGAACTGCAGACCCGGACCCGCCACTATTAACCCATTCACTGTAGGGTTATACCCGGACTCTACAAAGAAGTCACCGCTTTTAGTTTTCTAGATAAAGCGTCATTTTTGTGCATTGAGAAGTCCTGACACCTTCCATAGATGTTCTATAATTATATCCCCCCCTCTGTAATTTCAGCACCCTCCTCTCCTGTAATACTCTGTGCTGCTGGGGGCCCGACTCCATCCACTATGTAACTGTGACCTCCTCTGTAAGATCAGCACCCTCTTCTCCTGTAATACTCTGTGCTGCTGGGGGCCTGGCTCTGTCCACTATGTAACTGTGACCTCCTCTGTAAGATCAGCACCTTCCTCTCCTGTAATACTCTGTGCTGCTGGGGGCCTGGCTGTGTCCACTATGTAACTGTGACCTCCTCTGTAAGATCAGCACACTCCTCTCCTGTAATACTCTGTGCTGCTGGGGGCCCGGCTCCGTCCACTATGTAACTGTGACCCCCTCTGTAAGATCAGCACACTCCTCTCCTGTAATACTCTGTGCTGCTGGGGGCCAGGCTCCATCCACTGTGTAACTGTGACCTCCTCTGTAAGATCAACACCCTCCTCTGCTGTAATACTCTGTGCTGCTGGGGCCCTGGCTCCGTCCACTATATAACTGCCAGTATGTGACCTCAGACAAGATCAGCTCCTGAATTCCTCTGTGCTGCTGACGATAATGCTCCTTACACTGTGGTCTCTAGCTGTCTAATTAGTGGACCGGTCACTACACCTCCCAGGATCAGCTTGTTCATAACCTGAAATACTCTGTGCTGCTTTGTAGCATCACTCTACTTCTCTTAATGGAAATTGTGTGTCCATGTCCAGTCCCCTGTGTTTGGTGCCATAAATGGCGACCACTACGAGAATCCAAACCGCAAAACTGTCTAATATCTAGTATCCAGTCACATGTATTGTAATGTCTATCAGGGCTGTCTCTCCATTCATATATACTATCAGAGCTGTCTCTCCATTCATATATACTATCAGGGCTGTCTCTCCATTCATATATACTATCAGGGCTGTCTCTCCATTCATATATACTAGCACAGCTGTCTCTCTATTCATATATACTATCAGGGCTGTCTCTTCATTCATATATACTATCAGGGCTGTCTCTCCATTCATATATACTATCAGGGCTGTCTCTTCATTCATATATACTATCACAGCTGTCTCTCTATTCATATATACTATCAGGGCTGTCTCTTCATTCATATATACTATCAGGGCTGTCTCTTCATATATACTATCAGGGCTGTCTCTTCATTCATATATACTATCAGGGCTGTCTCTTCATTCATATATACTATCAGAGCTGTCTCTTCATTCATATATACTATCAGAGCTGTCTCTTCATATATACTATCAGGGCTGTCTCACCATTCATATATACTATCAGGTCTGTCTCTTCATATATGCTATCAGAGCTGTCTCTTCATTCATATATACTATCAGAGATGTCTCTCCACATTCATATATACTATCAGAGCTGTCTCTCCACATTCATATATACTATCCGAGCTGTCTCTTCATTCATATATACTATCAGAGCTGTCTCTTCATTCATATATACTATCAGGGCTGTCTCTTCATTCATATATACTATCAGAGCTGTCTCTTCATTCATATATACTATCAGAGCTGTCTCTTCATTCATATATACTATCAGAGCTGTCTCTTCATTCATATATACTATCAGAGTTGTCTCTCCACATTCATATATACTATCAGAGCTGTCTCTTCATTCATATATACTATCAGAACTGTCTCTTCATTCATATATACTATCCGAGCTGTCTCTTCATTCATATATGCTATCAGGGCTGTCTCTTCATTCATATATACTATCAGGGCTGTCTCTTCATTCATATATACTATCAGAGCTGTCTCTCCACATTCATATATACTATCAAGGCTGTCTCTTCATTCATATATACTATCAGAGTTGTCTCTTCATTCATATATACTATCAGAGCTGTCTCTTCATTCATATATACTATCAGAGCTGTCTCTCCACATTCATCTATACTATCAAGGCTGTCTCTTCATTCATATATACTATCAGAGTTGTCTCTTCATTCATATATACTATCAGAGCTGTCTCTTCATTCATATATACTATCAGAGTTGTCTCTCCACATTCATATATACTATCAGGGCTGTCTCTTCATTCATATATGCTATCAGAGCTGTCTCTTCAATCATATATACTATCAGGGCTGTCTCTTCATATATGCTATCAGGGCTGTCTCTTCATTAATATATGCTATCAGAGCTGTCTCTTCATTCATATATACTATCAGGGCTGTCTCTTCATTCATATATACTATCAGAGCTGTCTCTTCATTCATATATACTATCAGGGCCGTCTCTTCATTCATATATACTATCAGAGCTGTCTCTCCACATTCATATATACTATCAAGGCTGTCTCTTCATTCATATATACTATCAGAATTGTCTCTCCACATTCATATATACTATCAGAGCTGTCTCTTCATTCATATATACTATCAGAGCTGTCTCTTCATTCATATATACTATCAGAGCTGTCTCTTCATTCATATATACTATCAGAGTTGTCTCTTCACATTCATATATACTATCAGAGCTGTCTCTTCATTCATATATACTATCAGAGCTGTCTCTTCATTCATATATACTATCAGGGCTGTCTCTTCATTCATATATACTATCAGAGCTGTCTCTTCATTCATATATACTATCAGAGCTGTCTCTTCATTCATATATACTATCAGAGCTGTCTCTTCATTCATATATACTATCAGAGTTGTCTCTCCACATTCATATATACTATCAGAGCTGTCTCTTCATTCATATATACTATCAGGGCTGTCTCACCATTCATATATACTATCAGGTCTGTCTCTTCATATATGCTATCAGGGCTGTCTCTTCATTCATATATACTATCAGAACTGTCTCTTCATTCATATATACTATCAGAGCTGTCTCTTCATTCATATATACTATCAGGGCTGTCTCACCATTCATATATACTATCAGGTCTGTCTCTTCATATATGCTATCAGGGCTGTCTCTTCATTCCTATATACTATCAGAGCTGTCTCTCCACATTCATATATACTATCAGAGCTGTCTCTTCATTCATATATACTATCAGAGCTGTCTCTTCATTCATATATACTATCAGAGCTGTCTCTTCATTCATATATACTATCAGAGTTGTCTCTCCACATTCATATATACTATCAGAGCTGTCTCTTCATTCATATATACTATCAGAACTGTCTCTTCATTCATATATACTATCAGAGCTGTCTCTTCATTCATATATGCTATCAGGGCTGTCTCTTCATTCATATATACTATCAGGGCTGTCTCTTCATTCATATATACTATCAGAGCTGTCTCTCCACATTCATATATACTATCAAGGCTGTCTCTTCATTCATATATGCTATCAGAGTTGTCTCTTCATTCATATATACTATCAGAGCTGTCTCTTCATTCATATATACTATCAGAGTTGTCTCTCCACATTCATATATACTATCAGGGCTGTCTCTTCATTCATATATACTATCAGAGCTGTCTCTTCATTCATATATACTATCAGGGCTGTCTCTTCATTCATATATGCTATCAGAGCTATCTCTTCATTCATATATACTATCAGGGCTGTCTCTTCATATATGCTATCAGGGCTGTCTCTTCATTAATATATGCTATCAGAGCTTTCTCTTCATTCATATATACTATCAGAGTTGTCTCTCCACATTCATATATACTATCAGAGCTGTCTCTTCATATATACTATCAGAGCTGTCTCTTCATTCATATATACTATCAGAGCTGTCTCTTCATTCATATATACTATCAGAGCTGTCTCTTCATATATACTATCAGGGCTGTCTCTTCATTCATATATACTATCAGGTCTGTCTCTTCATTCATATATACTATCAGGGCTGTCTCTCCACATTCATATATACTATCAGGGCTGTCTCTTCATTCATATATACTATCAGAGCTGTCTCTTCATTCATATATACTATCAGAGTTGTCTCTCCACATTCATATATACTATCAGAGCTGTCTCTTCATTCATATATACTATCAGAGCTGTCTCTTCATTCATATATACTATCAGAGCTGTCTCTTCATTCATATATACTATCAGAGTTGTCTCTCCACATTCATATATACTATCAGAGCTGTCTCTTCATTCATATATACTATCAGAGCTGTCTCTTCATTCATATATACTATCAGAGCTGTCTCTTCATTCATATATACTATCAGAGCTGTCTCTTCATTCATATATACTATCAGAGCTGTCTCTTCATTCATATATACTATCAGAGTTGTCTCTCCACATTCATATATACTATCAGAGCTGTCTCTTCATTCATATATACTATCAGGGCTGTCTCTTCATTCATATATACTATCAGGGCTGTCTCTCCACATTCATATATACTATCAGGGCTGTCTCTTCATTCATATATACTATCAGAGCTGTCTCTTCATTCATATATACTATCAGAGCTGTCTCTTCATTCATATATACTATCAGAGCTGTCCCTCCACATTCATACATACTAATATATACTATCAGGGCTGTCTCTCCACATTCATATATACTATCAGGGCTGTCTCTTCATTCATATATACTATTAGAGCTGTCCCTCCACATTCACATATACTATCAGGGCTGTCTCTTCATTCATATATACTATCAGAGCTGTCTCTTCATTCATATATACTATCAGAGTTGTCTCTCCACATTCATATATACTATCAGAGCTGTCTCTTCATTCATATATACTATCAGAGCTGTCTCTTCATTCATATATACTATCAGAGCTGTCTCTTCATTCATATATACTATCAGAGCTGTCTCTTCATTCATATATACTATCAGAGTTGTCTCTCCGCATTCATATATACTATCAGGGCTGTCTCTTCATTCATATATATACTATCAGGGCTGTCTCTTCATTCATATATGCTATCAGGGCTGTCTCTTCATTCATATATACTATCAGAGCTGTCCCTCCACATTCATATATACTATCAGGGCTGTCTCTTCATTCATATATACTATCAGAGCTGTCTCTTCATTCATATATACTATCAGGGCTGTCTCTTCATATATGCTATCAGGGCTGTCTCTTCATTAATATATGCTATCAGAGCTGTCTCTTCATTCATATATACTATCAGGGCTGTCTCTTCATTCATATATACTCTCAGAGCTGTCTCTCCACATTCATATATACTATCAAGGCTGTCTCTTCATTCATATATACTATCAGAGTTGTCTCTCCACATTCATATATACTATCAGAGCTGTCTCTTCATATATACTATCAGAGCTGTCTCTTCATTCATATATACTATCAGAGCTGTCTCTTCATTCATATATACTATCAGGGCTGTCTCTTCATTCATATATACTATCAGGTCTGTCTCTTCATTCATATATACTATCAGGGCTGTCTCTCCACATTCATATATACTATCAGGGCTGTCTCTTCATTCATATATACTATCAGAACTGTCTCTTCATTCATATATACTATCAGAGCTGTCCCTCCACATTCATATATACTATCAGGGCTGTCTCTCCACATTCATATATACTATCAGGGCTGTCTCTTCATTCATATATACTATCAGAGCTGTCCCTCCACATTCACATATACTATCAGGGCTGTCTCTTCATTCATATATACTATCAGAGCTGTCTCTTCATTCATATATACTATGAGTTGTCTCTCCACATTCATATATACTATCAGAGCTGTCTCTTCATTCATATATACTTTCAGAGCTGTCTCTTCATTCATATATACTATCAGAGCTGTCTCTTCATTCATATATACTATCAGAGTTGTCTCTCCACATTCATATATACTATCAGGGCTGTCTCTTCATTCATATATACTATCAGGGCTGTCTCTTCATTCATATATACTATCAGGGCTGTCTCTCCACATTCATATATACTATCAGGGCTGTCTCTTCATTCATATATACTATCAGGGCTGTCTCTTCATTCATATATACTATCAGAGCTGTCTCTTCATTCATATATACTATCAGGGCTGTCTCTCCACATTCATATATACTATCAGGGCTGTCTCTTCATTCATATATACTATCAGGGCTGTCTCTTCATTCATATATACTATCAGAGCTGTCTCTTCATTCATATATACTATCAGGGCTGTCTCTTCATTCATATATACTATCAGGTCTGTCTCTTCATTCATATATACTATCAGGGCTGTCTCTCCACATTCATATATGCTATCAGAGCTGTCTCATCATTCATATATGCTATCAGGGCTGTCTCTTCATATATACTATCAGAGCTGTCTCTTCATTCATATATACTATCAGGGCTGTCTCTCCACATTCATATATGCTATCAGAGCTGTCTCATCATTCATATATACTATCAGAGTTGTCTCTCCACATTCATATATACTATCAGGGCTGTCTCTTCATTCATATATACTATCAGAGCTGTCTCTTCATTCATATATACTATCAGGGCTGTCTCTCCACATTCATATATGCTATCAGAGCTGTCTCATCATTCATATATGCTATCAGGGCTGTCTCTTCATATATACTATCAGAGCTGTCTCTTCATTCATATATACTATCAGGGCTGTCTCTCCACATTCATATATGCTATCAGAGCTGTCTCATCATTCATATATACTATCAGGGCTGTCTCTCCACATTCATATATGCTATCAGAGCTGTCAGGGGCTGTCTCTCCATACTTCTAGTTTACAGGGGCTGTCTCTCCATGTATTTGTATTACAGGGGCTGTCTCTCCACTGATCTGTCTCTTCATGCACAGAGGATGTCTCTTCTTGCTGTCAGCTCTGTCTCAGTCGGTGGCAGCAGGCGGTCACTTTGTGCAGGTCGCCGTCCCGTCCCCTGCGCTCGCCGCACTCTTGTGTGTGATTTTCTTCTTGTTTGCCGCTCGCTGGGCGCAGATAAAGCCTCTGTGTGCGGAGCGCTCGCCTCATTGTCTCATCTCGCTGCACATCTTCACCGAGACATTTCCACAATCCTCTCCTCCTCTCTCTGCTCATTAAGAGGCGGAAGGTTATAGAGTCCTATCCTATATCTGCCTCTGGGAAAGCTGGGTGGCAAAAATCACTTCTTTGTACATGTCAGATTAATATGTATATTGAAAATTTCTGTGGATTTTTTTGACACCAGAAATTCACATTGTCTGAAGCTGCCTAATACTTCTCACAGCTGAGGGTTTGTTACAGTGTTTGGTTCAGACGATCCTCTCCTGTACTGATACATTGTAACAAACAGGGTATGAAAGAGATTTGTCCTTCTAGGTCTTTCTTCACATTGTGGTAGCAGCGTCTGCAGACAGGTGACCTCATGCAGACATCTGTAATTCTTGGCGTCACCGATGGTAGCTGTGTACTGATGGAGCAGAGCTGCAGTGTAAAGCACGGGATAGCAACCTGATGCATTACTTAAGACAAAGGGTGTATTTCAGACCATGTCAGACTCCGGTTGAGGATGCCGATCATAGATGGAGTCATCACGGTATATATAAAGTGCACGCCTGCTGTCATGTTATCGTGCATGAACCAGGAAGCTCAGGCTGAGCAATGCTGTAGCTTGTTACCTTACACTTTCTGTACTCCCTGGGTCTCCTCTTTAGGGGCCTGTGTGAATTTTCCTTCCACTTTCCATAGAACAATTCCACTTCTTTGGGAACACTTGACATTTGACAGCGCAGCCGCTCGCACACGGGGATTTTTCTTTGTCTTTTGTTCGTATACACTTCTTTTCTTTTGTTTTTAGCAGCTGGGTGGTATTGTGCGCCGGCGTGAGCTGCGCTCTTGTATTCTGCATAAAGAAAAATCCATAAATTCGGAGAAATAAAAGGCGCCGGCGATGAATGAGGCAGGTGCGCCGCTGTAGCTATATATTGTCTACGGCGCCGGGACGCAGCCACATCGGTCAGGTTCTGGTGCCGTGTGATCTGCAGATTTATTCTGTCCTGTTATTTTTGGTTTTGAGGGGTTGAACCAGGGCAGGAGAGTTTACTTTCATCCAGAAATATCGCCATATCTGTGCATGGGTTGTATCTGGTATTGTGTCCTGGTCCCGTGTCAAAGTGCAATTCCAGATGCAACCTGTGGACAGGTGTGGCGCTGTTTGTAGAGGAAAGCAGCTATCGTTTTCTGATCTTGAACTGTCCCTTTAAGGTTTGATGGACGTGTCCCTTGAAATGACTGATCAGCTGCGGATATGAGGCCGTTTTCCATTGTAATTATTCGCCAGATCGCCGCCGTGTCACATGACACTTTACTTCCTTGGCTCCCGTTGCCTAAATCAATTGTCCCCATTAGGCTTCCTCTGAGCGTCCTTCTGAGCCGTCCTCTGACTGTCGTCCAAGTGCGCTTCTTATTTTTAGCCATTATTAATCCTCATCTGGGACACTTGATAAATTCTTCTGGGGAACGCGCTTTAGAAGACTTTCGGATTTTGCAAGAAGCGCGTTTTGTCTCCGACCTTTCTGGACCGTGAAGATGTGATGAGCGATCAAAAGTGATGTCATTGCAGAGAATCGGAGAATGAACGATCACCTACTACTGCAGGCACCTCGCTGAGGGTTAGTGTTCGCTGCAGCACAGAGTATTTAAGGAGAAGGGTTCACTCCTATCTTGGGCTTAGCCTATCTTTGCATTCGCATCTGAGTCAGTGGGGTTGGGGGGTCCGTTATGCAGTTCAGTGACTGGCTATTGGCTGTCATCAAAACCAGGCATTGATCGATATAGGTCGCTCCTTCCACAAGGTGAAGCTAGAGGAGGTTCCACTTTTCCACCAAGGTGGACCATTTGCATATTTCTTGCCCAGAATTCTTAGCGGGGTATGGATGGTCTAACAAGTCCCTATATATCTTACCAGGGCATACAATACCCATACCCAATATTTCGGCAGGGGTGTGTGCAGTTCCTCTGGGTGACCTGTCCTGTCATGTGTTAGTGTGAACAGGGCTTGAAGTAATAGGAGCAGTAGAGTAAGAGTCACAGACTGATGCCCCAGAAGCACAAAGTATTTAAGGAAAGGAACGTGCAGATCTCGTACAAGACCACTGCCTGAGATCTACATAGTGGAAGGAGCAGAGTCGCCAGCAGCACAGAGTATTTCAGGACAAGAATGCTCTGATCTTGGGAGGGGCACAGAATTCGAGTTCTATAGTAGAAGGAGCAGAGTCCTCTAGCACAGAGTATTTCAGGACAGGAGTGCTCCGATCTTTGGAGGGGAACAGAATTAGAGTGACATAGTGAAAGAAGTATGGTCCCAGCAGTGCAGAGTATTTCAGGACAGGAGTGCTCTGATCTTGTGAGAGTTATATAGTGGAAGGAGCAGAGTCCTCCAGCACAGAGTGTTTCAGGACAGGAATCCTCTGATCTTTTGAGGGGCACAGAATTAGAGTGACCTAGTGAAAGAAGCAGGGTCCCAGCAGCGCAGAGTATTTCAGGAGAAGGGTATGTTAATCTTGGTAAAAGGTTACAATCTAAGATCTATACAGGAGAAGAATCAGAGTTGCAGAATATTTCAGGACAGGCGTGTGCTGATATTGTGAGGGGCACAGTCTAAGCATTGTAGAGTTGACGGCAGCGCAGAGTATTTCAGGAGAGCAGCGTGTCGTTCCTGATATGGGAAATTTATTGAATTTGTGTTTTCCGAAAACCCTCTTAAAATAAATGCTGTGAATGATCCTGAGCGCGCCCAGATAACGCTCCCCTCCTTCCCCACTCTGGTTCACCCGGGATCCATCTTGTCCCTGATATTTGCTCCAGCGATTGCAGAATTTATCATTCGCTATCTGTCCGCATCGTTCATGTAATTACTTCTCCGAGGTCGCCGCGCTTTACATCATGGGCACAGGACGGGCCTGCTATCACCTCCTAAACCTCGTCCTGTCTGATTCTCTATTGTCTTATTACTATCGCGGCGCGGCCACAGGATGGATGAAGTTATTACGAGGCGCTCGGCTCCTCCCCGGGCGCAGTGTCAGGACACTGTAGATGAACGCCACTTCATTACCCTAATTAAACAGCTATATTTAATGGCACCCGCCGGGCTGCGTCCAGCTCACTACCCCGGTGGTGTCACCTTATCTGCTGAGCTTGCAGACTCTGCAACCTTTGTTCTCCAAGATACATAAAAGGCGTGCGATTAATTTTAGCCGAGCAAACCCGTCACCTACCGAGGCGCGGGCTCGGCGAGAAGTAAATGGAGCAGGCGGCGACTCTGGCGAGCACATTTATAGCGGATGACTCCTCGTGCAGGGGGAGAGATCGATAAACTCCTCATCGTGAGGGCGAGGAAGAGGATGAGGACTAACATGGCGTATGCTGAGTGTGCTGGTCCCTAGCTAAACTTGGGTAGGGGGCTCTGCTAATAAGACCAGCGGGGCCCCGACCTTTATAATAATGAATCTGGAGGTCAAAGCTGCCAAATAATTTTTAAAGGAGTATTCCCCATGTAACAAGGTAACACCACTCAGACCCCCATGATCATTTTGGTAGCCTCCGGTGCTCCCATAGAATTGAGTAGAGGGGCCTGTGCTAGTCCATCCACTTCTCCAGACCTCCCCCAATTTGCATGGTAACCTCTTTCCTATGGTTAAGATGGGAATACCCTCTTAAAGAAGTTTTTAGAGATTGCTGACCTGTCCTTAGTCTGACACCCGGCACCCCCACCGATCAGATATTTCAGGAGGCTACAGTTTACCAAGCACAGCGCCGTACATTGTATAGTGGCTGTGTTTTGTATTACAGCTCAGATCATTGCTTTGGATAGGACTGACCTGCAAACAGGCCACTTGTCCTACAAGTGTGACTTCATCAGCCAAGTGCCCCTGTCAATTCAAACAGCTGATCTGTGGCGGTGCAAAGTGTCAGAGCCCGGTCATTGTCTAAGTCCTGGAAAAACCACTTTAATAAGATGATCACAGGTTGTGTCCATTCTGGGACCCCTATTGATCTTCTGTAATCTGTGGAGGGCACCGGCAGCGCCACCACTGGCAGAACAAAGCATGACCAAGGTTCTCATTGAATTACCCGGGCTGTCCATGTAATGCAGGGATGTGCTGGACGACCCCCCCGCGCCATACTAAGGTGTAAGGTCCTGGCAGGGCTTTAGCTCTATTACAATGGCTTGGTGGCTTCGTAGGTCCACTGGCCATGTTCTCTTATAATCCTCGCTGATATCTCACTTGCATTATTTTTCCCCATCTGCAGAGAAGAAGGACGTGGCGCAGAGTCTGGAGAGTTACACCTCAAAATGTGCGGGGACCATGGAACCCATCCACCTCCCCGAAGGCCTGACGCTGCCTCCTGTACCCTTCACTAAGCTGCCCATTGTGAGGTAAGTACTATGTGAGGCTTTGGGGTATGTGTTAACTGTATTGAAGAGTTCTGGAATGGACAGGAGACCCCCAGATATGGGGGGGGAGAGCTCCCCAAACTCCCCCAGAACAATGGGCACCACAGCATCTCTGTTAAAATGCATTCACCTCTCCCAGTTGCTGGTGACCTCCTCGATCACATTCTGGCCACCAGTAGAGAGAGCCATTCCAGTTCAATGTATGACTGTAAGCTGCCTCTAGGGGTAGCCATAGTTGTCGTATGACTGCATGCCCGGAAGGCAGTGACTGATGCCATTGAGAACACACGGACACTCGGCTGAGTGTGTGTACATGCATATAGAGGGTCCAGGAGGAATGGTTGTTGGCCAAAGAATATCTTAAGGTTATACAGGAGTTACATTTTGATGACCTTTCCTTAGGATAGCTCATGGTCACCCATATCTGCCTGATATCACGTACATTCATCCTATGAGCTAGGTACAGTTCCGTCTCATTCAAGTGGATGGGGCTGAGCTGTAGTACCAGGCAAGCCAATATACAATGGACGGCGCCATGCTAAGTATTCAATGAGGCCACAGCACTCACCTGAACAGCATTGGGAATCCTAGGTGTCTGATATTGACCTGGAGGACCCCTTTAAGTGTATGGCCCACTTAAAGAGATCATACCAAGTTGTGAAGAGGATAACTTCATGATCAGTGGGTATTTTTTAATTTTTTTTATAGAGGTTGCAGGGTCCACTGTAGCCCCTGCAACCTCTTTTTTTTTTGTAGATTGTGAGCCCCATATAGGGATCACAATGTACATTTTTTTTCCTATCAGTAAGTCTTTCAAGTATGGGATGGAAATCCACGCAAACACGGGGAGAACATACAAACTCCTTGCAGATGTTGTTCCTGGATTCGAACCCAGGACTCCAGCGCTGCAAGGTTGCAGTGCTAACTACTGAGCCACTGTGTTGCCTCCTGGTCGGTGGGTATCTTGCACCCTGACCCTCCATTCATATTCTATAGGAGTTCCATAGATAAGTGAGTGCAGCTTTCTGCTATACCTGGCACTTCCATAGGGAATGAATGGAGCTATTGAGCACATGATCGGCATGCTACTTCATCAGGACCTGAGAAGCAGACCCCTGCTCTCAGAATGGGTCGACTGTTAGGAAATAACTTGGTACAATCCCTTTAAAATTGGTAACACCTTTAAATGAGAAAGTGGAAAATGAGATAAAGGAAACCATTTAGAAAGTTTTTGTAACTTTTTGCATAGAGTAATTCCATTTGTAAAGTTCCGTCATTCCGCTCTCAGAAGCCGCGCTCACTGCGCTCCGTCCTGCGAGGGGTTAACCGCCGCCAGCCCTTCCCCCGTTGGCTTGCCGAGCGATCTGATAAATGGACAGGCTGCTCTGCGTCCCATAAGGCAGATCTTTGATCTGCTCATACACAAAATGCCAGTAATGGGGTCACCTCCTGCAGCGTGATTGTCACCCCGACTCTGCCTCTCATCTCCGCAACAAAGTGGGAAAGTTCTGGAAAGGTGACAATCGCCTGCTCAGACGGCTGCTCCAGTTTCCCAGTATCCCCATTATACTTCCATCAACTCTTTCTTCTTACTAAATAAAGCCAAGTAGAAAGGCAGCGACTCTTATATAAGAGATGGCGGTAAAGGTGGCCCATCCCCCGACATTGCGGGCGATCACTGCGCCGACAGTCACATGGCACTGGCGCCTTTTTAACCTCTTAAAGTCAAGACCAAGCTTATAACGTGTATATAGATTTAAAACCTAACACGCTAAGCACTTGCTGCCACCACTAGGGGGTGCTCAGGAGCTTAACACTCTTAAAGGGGACGTGTCATCACCAACACTAATTGTTAGTTAGTAATAATTAGTTAATAATTAGGCTCTCCACTGTCAAGTGGGCGGTCCTTGGCTGGAGCAGACAGCCTGAGACTGGCCAACGGACAGTAAAAACGCTCATTAGCATATTGGGTGTGGCAACTAATCAAAATGATTGCTCAGGAAGGGTGGTGCATAGAGAGAGGATACCAACTGCATAGGAATCAGTGTAGCGCCACCTATTGAATGGTTCAGAGAAGTGGAGCTGGTGAAAGGGCCCCTTTAAAGGTTTTTTTGGGGATTTGTATATTGATGACCTCTTCTTAGGTGATCAATATGTTATCAGAGGGGTCCGATCCTCAGGTAAGCAATATGGCTTCACTTAATATCAAGCACAGCGCCATATGTTGCTCTGTGGCCGCACTTGGTATTGCAGCTTAGTCCTATTTCCGTGAATGGGACTGATCTTATTCTGTATTATGTGACCGATGAACACTCAGCCTCGTCAGACTACTATTGGGGGGGTCCTAGTTGTCGGACCCCCTTCCGATATCCTACGGATAGGTCATCAGTAAGTCCTGGAGAACCTATAACCTGTTAGATGCCAAGTCCCAGCGGCCATGGCGGTCCCTGCATGCTGATAACACAATTGCTTCTCCTTTCGCCCAGGTCGGTGAAGCTTCTGAATCTTCCGGTTATTTTACGGCCTCAGAAGGTGAAGAATTTACTGGGTCAGAAGCTTTCCACCAAAAGCCCCTTCATCTACTCCCCGATCATCGCCCACAATCGCAGCGAGGAGAAGAACAAGAAGATCGGTAAGCATCTCCATTTTACCTCGTTTCCCGTGAGCACGCCCTCAATGTTGAGCCCTCCCTATAGTACATGGACTCCCTGGTGCATGTACTATACGGTGCACAGAGACACAAGAAGATAGTTCCATGCTCTGTATACTAATGTCAGTGCAGGCTATTCTACAGGGCATTTGCTTCTGGCTCTGTGCACTGTGTAGTAAACAAAAATCATGGTTGACCCATTTTAGTTGCTCATTTATGTTGCTTACATACATGTGGAATACGGGGGTATAATTTGAGAGGGTGCAGTCTGGCCCAGGAGCCCATATGGTGTCTCTTCCCAGTATGGAAAGACCAGGGTACAATTATAGTTGGGGGTCCAGTACAGATTTTGCATCGGGGCCCGGAGCTTCATGTGACACCTCTGAGCATGGCCGTCATCTTCTTTCACAGTTCCCTATACAATGTGTGGTGGTCCCAGGCCCCTATAGGTATAGGTATAGGTACCTTGTTGCACTTGGGACCATGTCTTTTTATAACTACACTAGCAGTACCCGCGACTTCATCCGCGAAACCCTGACCCCCTGCGTGACCCACCTGTAGCGCCGCGCAGGCTTCTTCCTTTGCCTTGTGTCCACAGCGGCTCCCTTTTCCTCATCTCCCACCTGGCGCCCTGCCCTTTTTTCCTACCCACTCCCTCATGTACTCGCTTCTTTCTCCTACCCCGTGCCCCTCCCCCCCCCCAACCCCATGCCCCCTTCCCCCGTGTTACCTACCCCGTGCTCCTTTTCCCCCCAACCCCATGCCCCCCCCCCCAACCCCATGCCCCCTTCCCCCGTGTTACCAACCCCATGCCCCCTTCCCTGTCTTCCTTACCCAGTGACCATTTCCCCCCCCCCAGACCCTGTGTCACCTTTCCCCCCACCAACCTGTGCCTTCGGCCTCACCAAACCCCGGGCTCCCCGTGCACCGATGTTACAGGGGTGCCTATGAGGGCCCCCTCCCGCGGCAAGCCATGTGCCCCCATTCCATCTGTGGGCGCTGTGGCGGCCCTGTCCCCGTCCCCCTTCCAGGGGCCCCTGGGTTTACCTGCCCAGGCCCCCCCATTCCCACGTCCCCCACTGGACCGGCAACCTCCACACTCCCAACACCCCACCCCTCTCCCTTCTCAAAGTCCCCTTCTCCCGCGGCCGAATGACACTGTAGATAGCCCTGAGAAGACATCGGCGACATCCCTGACGGACACGCAGAGTCCAGAGGCCTCAGCCACCACGGGACAGCAGGCCGAACCGGCGTTCCAGACCGCGGTGCAGGCGACCCCCTGTCCAGCCGCGGCAGAGCACTGTGGTCCTGTGGTGAGCCCACACAGGCGGGGCAGCGTACACACTTCTCGCTGCCCCAGAATACGGGCGCTGGTTCAGGATGCTCTGGCCAGCTGATAGCTCCGCCCACATAGAGACGTGGCACCCATCCAGGTGAGCTGCTGATGGGGCTGGGTAGCCTATCGTTCAATCCTGCCTAGGAACTATGTTTGTTGAAAATTTGAGCCAAATCGGTTGAGCGGTTTTCACATTTATAATATTAGTAGGATGGCCAAGGAGAATAGGAGACGCGCTCGTATCGTCCCCTAGTGGTGGCTCCCGGCTATCATGGTAATTGAATCGCCACCCCTGGATCTGGTGGTGATGGAAAAATGTGGCATCAGAAGAGTTAATGCAGGCCTTGTTTGCAGGCTGCCGGGTCTCCGCTGTATATTATAGAGGACACCTTGTGGTTATGGCGGCTTCTCATGGCAGAGGTCAGGAAAGGGTTAAATAAACTTCTCCCAAGAACCCTCCTGTATTGATGTGACCACTTCTTCCTGACACCTCTTTACTCCTTGCCGGAGCGTCGCAGTCTCCCCTGTAGTCCGAGCCTCGGCCGCTTTGTATTTCTTTGTAATGACCCGATGACTCCAGGGCCGGCAGAGTTGTAGTGGTGTCAGGACTTTCATTAGGAGCCTGAAGAAGGGATCAATATGGCGGCTTGGGAATATACAGATTGATTGATCGGGCCTGATTTCCAAGAAACCTGTTCATAAATAGCACAGGGGGCGCCGAAATCACCGCAGTCCCTGAGCCCGTCAGATAAAATCGTTTCCATGAAGGTAAAGAGTCTTCCGTGGGCGCTAAATAATTTACCGCCATGATGAGTCCCCGGCTTCTCCTGTGGAATCATTTAATCTTCTCTGTGTTATTAAGGGCAGGTGACGTGCGGGCCCATGGCGTATTATCCGTACAGAACTATTGCTTTGCACAGAGGAGCATTTGTTACAGTTGTATCCGGTCTAGGCGGTCGTCTATGAATACAATATAACAATCTATCAATAACGGAGAGAGATATGTGCTGATGATCAGGAAAGACCGGGCCCCATAGCAAGCGTCTCCTGGCCCCCGCACGGTATAACTCTCCCGCTATTGCCTCCATTATTGCCCCCCCCCCCCCCCCTGTACTGTCCCCATTACAGGCCCCCTTATAGTAAGGGCACCTGTATACCATCAGGGCGCTACTAATATTGTTCTGCGTCCTCTGGAGGTCTAAGCGGAGGTGGAGATGTGGGGTAAGTGAAGAACAGCCAAGAAGGGAGATGAAGTGTCCGGAGGGAAAGCAGGCGTGCATCTGGAGATGTGGGGTAAGGATTGAACGAAGAGACAACAGGGGTGCAACCGGATACAAGAGGCTGGGCAAGAAGCTTTTGAGTTGGGCCTCCGAGCGGTGCAGTGCACGGAGATGGGCTAAAACAAAAAAGGGTTCCACTTGGAGACAAGAGGCAGGTCAAGGAGTGAGCTGAGGAGGACCTAAGAGGACGGGTGGGAGAAAAAGTCAGCCAAGATGTATCCAGAGAAAGGAGTGCAGAAGATACAGGGCTAGAAGTTAGCTGAGGTGGGCCTTGGACAGAGTGGCTTCTATGTGATTTCCTCGGTCAGAGCCGGTGACTCTTCCTTCTCTCCTCTTGGATATTAATATTGGGATCGGTCTATTTCGGGATCCTCTTTTAGCTTCTTGTAATCTCTCTGCTTTTCTGTGTTCTCCACCATAATCCCCGCTCCTTCATTTACATGTGAACGCTCTGACAAGGATCACACAACAAAAGGCCGAGGTGCTTTGAGGTCTTGAGTGTCAGAGCAGGACACATTGTGATCTCAGCGCTGCCCCCAAATCTCTAAACCCTTCACCTGCTTCTTTAAAGACGTCCTTCTCGGTGAAGAGCGCCCTTCACAGGAGACTATTCATCTGCGCTGCTTTTCATAGTTGCTCTGCAGAATTTTGCTAGGTCTGATCTATATCGGCCTCATTTCACACTTTGCATGTTGGCCGGACTTTGCATATTCCGTAAAGCAGATGATATCCGTCTTGGAAAGAGCCAAAACCCAAGAATATGAGGGTCAAGGCGGTCAGAGCAGAAATAAGCAAGGTCAGGAGAACCAGAGAAAAAATAATTGGAAGCAGCACCAACAAATGCACATTGTGCCAAGGACTTTATTGCTTAGGCACATCCACTAGGGGGAGCAGTCTGCATAGGGAGTTATATAGGGCTAAGAAATCTGTATGCAATAAGCTCCTGAGCTCCCTCTATTGGCAGCTTCAGGCATCCGAATTTTATCAATAATGTATATACTTAGGCTCTTCCTACTCTTGTGCATTTAGTGTTAACTGGTGTATGTATTCTTCAATGTCAGACGCAGTCCAAAATACATGTCAGGATTCCAAAAATATATTTGGAATTATTGCACAGACGCTAACTGCATGCAAATTTTTTTTTTTGCAAGTTGATATGTAAAAAAAAAAATAAAAAATAAAAAAAAATGGAAGAAATTCCCTATCTGCGCCATGCACTGAAGAAGCCCGGATACACTGACCAGGGAGGGTGCGGCGGACTACAACGTTGCGTTCCAGTCCTACGTTTTAGCAGTTACACAGTCATTGTTATTACATTAATTGATTATTGACACATTGTTGCTCTCTGGCCCCTGCACCGCTTTAGGGCCACTTCTGTTTCCCAGCCCCTTGCCGGCACTTTGCATGTAGATTGCGCCCTCCAGCGACTTTGCTCTTGTTTGTAATGCGCTCCCAGTAATGAGATGTAATCTACAATCCTAATGATATCGCGTCTTTATTGTTCTATGGTAATTACCCGCCATCATTTCACCTTTCATCCAGGGAGTAAATTACTCGTTAGCGATATTTTCAGAGTCGTTAATTATTTACGGTATCGCTCTCGCGGCTGCCCTTAGAACCGGAGAAATATGTTTCTACAAATAGGTTTTTTTATTTTGGTCGTAAAAGGCCACGGTGCTCAGCAGGCTGGATTCCTTCGCTGGGGCCGCGGCCGGCCATTCCGAGGTAATATCACTCCAGAGTTTTCCTTCGTGTGGCGACGGCGAATTGTTCTGCTTTTCTGCAAATAGATTCAGGGCTGGCACACGAAGCGCCTCGCCGGCCTCTTGTCCACCTCTTGTTTTATTCCTTGTCTGAACAGTATGAGACATTGATGGCTAAGGGGACCTTGGAGAGTCGAGAACGATGGACGGCGCCCCCAGGAGCACAGTGCTGTCTTATACTTTGGCAGAACGCTCGTATATTTCCTCACCACGTTCTTGTAACGCAGGACTGGAGATCAATAACTTGAATTTGTACCAGCGACCTTTGGTCGTCCCTCTATGATACTCCTGTCATTGCCTCAGTGTATTAATTCATAATTACAGAGAGATTCCTCTAATCCAGGGTCTGATAATCCAGAAAGTCTGGTTATTCAGGCCTTGCTTGGAGTGCAGACCTGTTGTAGAATTTAGGATCTCACCTGAAGCAAGGGGATATCGATATTTTGGGGGCTTGATGGACCCTTGATGGAAGGGTCTGCCTAGGGGTCCTGTTCTGGTCGCTGTTCATCCAGGTTAAGTGCCATACATTTTGTAGTACCTGTGCCTGGTGCAGGGGAATGGGACCGAGCTGCAATACCAGGCGTAACCTCTACTGAGTGTGTGGCGCTGTTCTTGGTAAACAATGAAGAAGAAGTGGTAATACAGCAGGCTACTTAAAGGGGTTGTTCCCTAGGGCATGGGTTACTTATAACTTCTCTATCAGTATCTGATCAATGGGGGTCTGACACCCAGACCCCAAACTGATCAGCGCTGTATTCAACGTCTGGGATCAGCTCTACTTGCATTGAGGTGGATAGGAGCAAAGATGGATGTTCCTTGCACCGCTGCTGCAGCGTTAGGCTCTGTACATTGTATGCAGCTCCCATACAGGGGCGCCAGGAGACTGCAGATCTACTTCCATTCACTTGTATCAGAGCACAGCTTATTCTAGCATTACACCATCTATACAGCTTCTGATCCTCTGATTGGTTCGGGGTCCGGGTGTTGGACCCCACCGATCCTTGAGAGCTCCATAAAAACACCTTTAAGTTAGTTGTCAGGAATTAGACCTGCACTGATCTGATATTGATGGTCTGTCCTAACATAACCCACCAATACTGTATCCCCCTCCTCAATGTCTTCTATATAATGTACCCTAGATGGATTTCTGGTGGCCGAAGAGAGGGAAAGGACGACTACAGGGGAGGGGGCCCATGTCAGAGATACACATCATGTATATAGATACCGGGGTTTGACAAGTCTTAATGGCACTTAAGATATGGCATTCTCCTGTGCGATACAGACTTCCGAGCTGTGTATCTAATCCCGTCCTTTGCGATACTGACTTCCGAGCTGTGTATCTAATCCCGTCCTGTGTGATACTGACTTCCGAGCTGTGTATCTAATCCCGTCCTGTGTGATACTGACTTCCGAGCTGTGTATCTAATCCCGTCCTGTGTGATACTGACTTCTGAGCTGTGTATCTAATCCCGTCCTGTGTGATACTGACTTCCGAGCTGTGTATCTAATCCCGTCCTGTGTGATACTTACTTCCGAGCTGTGTATCTAATCCCGTCCTGTGTGATACTGACTTCCGAGCTGTGTATCTAATCCCGTCCTGTGTGATACTGACTTCCGAGCTGTGTATCTAATCCCGTCCTGTGTGATACTGACTTCCGAGCTGTGTATCTAATCCCGTCCTGTGTGATACTGACGTCCGAGCTGTGTATCTAATCCGTCCTGTGTGATACTATCTCAGAGAACCACGCTCTATATTTTCCGCTAACATTGTGTTTTTCTCATGTCCAGATTTCCAGTGGGTACAAGGCGACGTCTGTGAGGTCCAGCTGATGGTCTACAATCCCATGCCCTTTGAACTTAGAGTGGAGACCATGGTAAGTCACGAGGACCCTATATCTGTCACAGAGCGTCAATGGGTTAAATGGATACACATCTGCATCATGTTATTGTGGCCTAGACATCCGCACCAGACTGTAGAAATTCCTTAAAGGGATCCTATCATTAAAACTCAATTTCTTTCTGCCTAACACTTAGGAATAGCCTTAAGAAAGACTATTCTTCTTCTACCTTTAGATGTCTTCTCCACGCCGCCGTTCGGTATATAATCCGGTTTTCGTTGTTATGCAAATTAGTTCTCTTGCAGCACTGGGGGCGTCCCCAATGCTGCGAGAGAACTCTCCAGCGCCGCCTCCATCCTCTTCAGGAACGTCTCTGTGTCTTCTTCCAGCGCTCACTTCAAAATTCTAGGCCTCAGGCAGCCGACTGCGCATGCCCGCCGGCCACAAGAAAGTGGCCACTTACAATACTGTGTAAGTGGCCATTTTCCTGTGGCCTGCAGGCATGCGCAGTTGGCTTTGCCCTAGGCCTGAGGCCTTGAAGTTTGAAGCCAACGCTGGTAGAAGATGCGAAGAAGACCCGTTCCTGAAGAAGATGGAGGCGACGCTGGAGAGTTCTCTCGTAACATTGGGGACGCCCCCAGTGCTGTTTGAGCGCTGTGGCCCGCCCCTAGTGCTGCGAGAGAACTCATTTGCATACCGACGAAAACCAGATTATATACCGAATGGCGGCGCGGAGAAGACATCTAAAGGTAGGAGAAGAGCCTTTCTTTGCAATAGCAGCAATAGCATAGGTCCAGGAAGTGTTATCTGAGGGTCACAAAGCTCTTCTCTCCTGCAATGGATGATCTTTCATTTTTTTCCAGCGTCCTATTATTTCCCCCCCTCCTCCCGACTTCCATATTTTCCGGCACGCTGACGCTATACAATTAGAAGATAATAGATTTCGCACTTAACCAAAACCCCTTAGTAAGTAGAACGGCGAGCGAAACCGGTTAATAGTTTGACGAAAAAAACCGCAACGGCGACTTAAATCCCAATCATAAATAATGGTCGGGACGAAGCTTCTATATCAGGAAGGTTAATTTCAAGCTCGGAGGCCTCCTGATAAAGCCGCCTGTCAGGTTTTTATGGTTTTAATGATAAGTGCAGAACAAGCAGCCACCAGAGACGTCCCAGCTCGCCCGGCCGTGTGCGTGTATATATATATTTCCTGTATGTGTATATGTAGGGCAGGGGAGCCGTTAATATGATACTGATCATTGCCGCTTTTATTGGCCTCCTCTAATCCCGCCGTGACCTCCTCTATTCCTAGAACTCATGACAAATTTAAAGTAACGCTCCGCAAAACGGATTAGTTGCAGCAAGGCCGCTTTATAGCTGATGGTCACAGGTCCCCGGGGGCCCTGCGCTAGGCTTCAAAACATGGACGTCACCGGCGTTAATAGGCCTGTAATAGATGTAATCCACCCCTCCCCCTCCCCCTTATAACATGTATAGAAGGACTTTACTTCCAGGAGATAGAAATAACCGAGAGGGTCACAGTGACCAGGGAGCCGCTGCCGCTCGTTGGCTGTCGTGACAATGTCACCGGAGTCCTTTGCAGCTATTTCTGTTATTTCGTGTCATCTCTGCTATTAATTGCCTGGGGGAGGAGGAGGAGAGGGTGTTTTTTTTTTTTTCATTATCGTTATCTGCTTAACCATATCCTGTCCAGCCTAGCAAAGAGCCCTGCTGGCGTCCTGCAACAAGTGGGGAGAAAGGTAAAAATACACCTAAAAGAATGGCTGAAATATGTCAAACTGGTTCCTTTTGGAAAGTCTCTTCTTATAAGTAAGTCTTGTGTTAGGACCCACATCAATTATTCTCCGAAAGGAAAAAATTACCTTTTGCAGCCTATCATCGGAGCAGAGTAGGGTAAGGTGCAGAGCAGGGTGCTGGTTGGCTAGGAGAGAGTGCAGAGCAGGGTACTGGTTGGCTAGGAGAGAATGCAGAGCAGGGTACTGGTTGGCTAGGAGAGAGGGTAGAGCAGGGTACTGGATGGCTAGGAGAGAGGGTAGAGCAGGGTACTGGATGGCTAGGAGAGAGTGCAGAGCAGGGTACTGGTTGGCTAGGAGAGAGGGTAGAGCAGGGTACTGGATGGCTAGGAGAGAGTGCAGAGCAGGGTACTGGTTGGCTAGGAGAGAGGGTAGAGCAGGGTACTGGTTGGCTAGGTGAGAGAGGGTAGAGCAGAGTACTGGTTGGCTAGGAGAGATAGGGTAGAGCAGGGTACTGGTTGGCTAGGAGAGAGTGCAGAGCAGGGTACTGGTTGACTAGGAGAGAGTGCAGAGCAGGGTACTGGTTGGCTAGGAGAGAGTGCAGAGCAGGGTACTGGTTGGCTAGGAGAGAGTGCAGAGCAGGGTACTGGTTGGCTAGGTGAGAGAGAGTAGAGCAGGGTACTGGATGGCTAGGAGAGAGTGCAGAGCTGGGTACTGTTTGGCTAGGTGAGAGAGGGTAGAGCAGGGTACTGGTTGGCTAGGAGAGAGGGTAGAGCAGAGTACTGGTTGGCTAGGAGAGAGTGCAGAGCAGGGTACTGGTTGGCTAGGAGAGAGGGTAGAGCAGGGTACTGGATGGCTAGGAGAGAGGGTAGAGCAGGGTACTGGTTGGCTAGGAGAGAGTGCAGAGCAGAGTACTGGTTGGCTAGGAGAGAGAGGGTAGAGCAGGGTACTGGTTGGCTAGGAGAGAGTGCAGAGCAGGGTACTGGTTGGCTAGGAGAGAGTGCAGAGCAGGGTACTGGTTGGCTAGGAGAGAGTGCAGAGCAGGGTACTGGTTGGCTAGGAGAGAGTGCAGAGCAGGGTACTGGTTGGCTAGGAGAGAGTGCAGAGCTGGGTACTGTTTGGCTAGGTGAGAGAGGGTAGAGCAGGGTACTGGTTGGCTAGGAGAGAGAGTGCAGAGCAGGGTACTGGTTGGCTAGGAGAGAGTGCAGAGCAGGGTACTGGTTGGCTAGGAGAGAGAGTGCAGAGCAGGGTACTGGTTGGCTAGGAGAGAGTGCAGAGCAGGGTACTGGTTGGGTAGGAGAGAGTGCAGAGCAGGGTACTGGTTGGCTAGGAAGGAGTGCAGAGCAGGGTACTGGTTGGGTAGGAGAGAGTGCAGAGCAGGGTACTGTTTGGCTAGGTGAGAGAGGGTAGAGCAGGGTACTGGTTGGCTAGGAGAGAATGCGGAGCAGGGTACTGGTTGGCTAGGAGAGAGTGCAGAGCAGGGTGCGGGGAGATGGGAATACCCCTGTTGGTGTCCGCTCACACGTTTGCACAGAATATTTCCCCCAGAGCTACTGTTACTGAATAACTTACTGACAGTATTTTTGTGAAGCTATGTGCTATGTGCTCTCATCTTCAGCACTGACGTCCTGTCAGTGGTCAGCGCTCCAGAGGGGAGCATATAACTTTACAATACACTGCCATTAAGGTATTCAGTAATGTTACTCTACATACAGGCTCGCATCGGAGCGCCTCTGGAAGGGCCAAGTACCTCATGTTCTCACCACATTTTCTTTTTACATTTCTGACTGTTTTTGGTTAAAAAAAAAAAAGATAAAAATAAATAAATTAAAATAAAACTTCAAAGTGATGGCGGATTTATTTATTTCTGCAATTCTCATTAGCGAGACAATGTAGATATTAAATATACAAACACGGAGAGAAGGGGCCGCTGATTATACAAGAGCGAAATCTGCGTAATTAGTAATTGTGACAATCGCCATGAATAAAACATGGGAGACGGATCTGCAACGACGTCACAGCATAGAAATCAATTACAGTTTGTAGCACGAAGATGATGAGAGGTCCATGTGGTGTGTGCAATAACCAGAGCCAGTCCTGGCGAGGACCCCCACAGAGAGGGGGTAAGGGTCACACCTTACTAGTACTGCACCTCAGATCAGTATAGATTTGGGTGTATATGTGTTATGTAGCTAAACGGTAATGCTATCAGGGGTCCTGAATCTGGGAACCTGAAGCTATGTGCCTTTGGGTACTTGAACCACATTGGGCAATGGGCTAAGATATTGTATTTAGTGCTGTGTAGACTACTTCAGACAGAGCATAATACACACAGTGATGTCACAGTACAAGATAATATACACAGTGATGTCACAGTACAAGATAATATACACAGTGATGTCACAGTACAGAGATGATACACACAGTGATGTCATAGTACAGGGATAATACACACAGTGATGTCACAGTGCAGGATAATACACACAGTGATGTCACAGTACAGGATAATACACACAGTGATGTCACAGTACAGAGATAATACACACAGTGATGTCACAGTACAGGGATAATACACACAGTGATGTCACAGTACAGGGATAATACACACAGTGATGTCACAGTACAGAGATAATACACACAGTGATGTCACAGTACAGGATAATACACACAGTGATGTCACAGTACAGGGATAATACACACAGTGATGTCACAGTACAGAGATAATACACACAGTGATGTCACAGTACAGGGATAATACACACAGTGATGTCACAGTACAGGGATAATACACACAGTGATGTCACAGTACAGGGATAATACACACAGTGATGTCACAGTACAGAGATAATACACACAGTGATGTCACAGTACAGAGATAATACACACAGTGATGTCACAGTACAGAGATAATACACACAGTGATGTCACAGTACAGGGATAATACACACAGTGATGTCACAGTACAGAGATAATACACACAGTGATGTCACAGTACAGAGATAATACACACAGTGATGTCACAGTACAGGGATAATACACACAGTGATGTCACAGTACAGGGATAATGCACACAGTGATGTCACAGTACAGAGATAATGCACACAGTGATGTCACAGTACAGAGATAATACACACAGTGATGTCACAGTACAGGGATAATACACACAGTGATGTCACAGTACAGGATAATACACACAGTGATGTCACAGTACAGGATAATACACACAGTGATGTCACAGTACAGAGATAATACACACAGTGATGTCACAGTACAGGGATAATACACACAGTGATGTCACAGTACAGAGATAATACACACAGTGATGTCACAGTACAGAGATAATACACACAGTGATGTCACAGTACAGAGATAATACACACAGTGATGTCACAGTACAGGGATAATGCACACAGTGATGTCACAGTACAGGGATAATGCACACAGTGATGTCACAGTACAGAGATAATGCACACAGTGATGTCACAGTACAGGATAATACACACAGTGATGTCACAGTACAGAGATAATACACACAGTGATGTCACAGTACAGGGATAATACACACAGTGATGTCACAGTACAGGATAATACACACAGTGATGTCACAGTACAGGATAATACACACAGTGATGTCACAGTACAGGATAATACACACAGTGATGTCACAGTACAGGGATAATACACACAGTGATGTCACAGTACAGGATAATACACACAGTGATGTCACAGTACAGGATAATACACACAGTGATGTCACAGTACAGGGATAATACACACAGTGATGTCACAGTACAGGATAATACACACAGTGATGTCACAGTACAGGATAATACACACAGTGATGTCACAGTACAGAGATAATACACACAGTGATGTCACAGTACAGAGATAATACACACAGTGATGTCACAGTACAGGGATAATACACACAGTGATGTCACAGTACAGGATAATACACACAGTGATGTCACAGTACAGGATAATACACACAGTGATGTCACAGTACAGAGATAATACACACAGTGATGTCACAGTACAGAGATAATACACACAGTGATGTCACAGTACAGGGATAATACACACAGTGATGTCACAGTACAGAGATAATACACACAGTGATGTCACAGTACAGGATAATACACACAGTGATGTCACAGTACAGGATAATACACACAGTGATGTCACAGTACAGGGATAATACACACAGTGATGTCACAGTACAGAGATAATACACGCAGTGATGTCACAGTACAGGATAATACACACAGTGATGTCACAGTACAGAGATAATACACACAGTGATGTCACAGTACAGGGATAATACACACAGTGATGTCACAGTACAGAGATAATACACACAGTGATGTCACAGTACAGAGATAATACACACAGTGATGTCACAGTACAGAGATAATACACACAGTGATGTCACAGTACAGAGATAATACACACAGTGATGTCACAGTACAGGGATAATACACACAGTGATGTCACAGTACAGGGATAATACACACAGTGATGTCACAGTACATGACTTTGTGCATTATACCTGTACTGAGACACCATTGTGTTCTTCATCTCTGTGCAGAATGTATCAGTAAAGGTAAAATGTATTTGTGCAACAGACCCAACCCAGAGTGTAATCAGACTGTATAAAACAGTGACAAATTCTGAACTGGCCCTTTAACACCTTCCCTGTCCTCAGTTGACACCTGAAATGCTTAAAATAAAATTTGTGTCCTTTCCAGCATTTCATTACATAGTAACAGAAGGCAGAACATCGGATCTTGATGTCACTTCTATGTATCCCCATTGCATCTTTTTGTCTCTGATATTCACGTTCACATCCCGTATTTTTCTGAACATCGCTCGCTCTACGGTGACAAGTTCCTGAGCGATTGCCAGATCTCACTGAATCCTTATCTCACCCGTGTCCCGATTGTCAGCACAAGTGGAGCTTTATCTGTTTTTTATGTTTAATTAGAAGGAATAATCTGTCTTGTTCTCTACCAGGAGGAGTTGTATTAATAACCATCTCTACTGGGACAGGTACAGAGACAGAGGATTGATCTGTGCAAAAGGCAGAAGGAAGAGAATTAGATGAAGAGGCAAAAGTTTAAGAGATATTATAAAAGAAGTATTATATTACCGTATTTTTCGGACTATAAGACGCACCCAGGTTTTAGAGGAGAAAAATAGGGGAAAAAAAATTTTCAGGCAAAAAATGGTAAAATATTTAATATATGGGAGTTGTAGTTTTGGAACAGCTGCAAGGCCACATTGACAGGTGACCCTGCAGCTGTACGGGGATGTATAGGGCGTTTTTTTTGTGGGGCCAGGTGTACTTTTTAGATATACCATTTTGGGAAATGTTTATTGCTTAGATCACCTATTATTTAATTCAGAGGCAAAACAGAGAGAAAAACCCGGCGGTTTAGCACTTTTGATTTTGACGTTCACTGTACATAAAACTATTAGTAGACCGGGCATTTTCAGACACAGGGATACACAGGGATGTATATGTATATGTTTCACAGTAATGTTATACTTTTATATGTATTCTAGGGAAAGGAGGTGAACTTTTATTTATTTTATTATATTTTTTTTAAAGTGTGTTTTTTTTTTTTTTTTAATTATTTTATTATCCCCCGCCTAGGGGGCTTGAACCTGCAATCATTTGATTGCAAGTCCCATAGACGGCAATACAAGTGTATTGCCGTCTATGGGAGATTCTATACATTACTATCGCGGAGTGTCATATACCAGCCGCGATAGTAATATATATCTATGACAGGCCTGGGAGCCTTCATTAGGCTCCCAGCTGTCATCGGAACAGGTCGGCTCTTGCGGCCTCGCCGTGCCGGAGCCGGCCTGCATCACTAAAGGTATGGGGCCGGTGGGGACCGGCCCCGTGGCTAACTAACTGCCGGGACCTGCGGAGGAGGAGCGGATTGACAGCATGCCACCTCTGGTTTTCTTCAGCGGCAGGAGCGTGGCAATCTGCAGGCCCCGGCAGCTAAGACACTCCCCGGCATCTGCTGTAATAGACCGGCAGATGCCGGGGACTGTCTTAGCTGCCGGGGCCTGCAGATTGTCACAATCCTGCCGCTGCAGAAAACCAGCGGTGGCAGTAGCGCGGCCATGCTGCAAATCCGCTCCTCCCCCCACATTCAGACTATAAGACGCACCCTCATTTTCCTCCGAAATTTGGGGGGAAAAAAGTGCGTCTTATAGTCCGAAAAATACGGTAGTTATATTCTTGTACATAGGAGGTAGTATTATAGTAGTTATATTCTTGTACATAGGAGTAGTATTATAGTAGTTATATTCTTGTACATAGGAGTAGTATTATAGTAGTTATATTCTTGTACATAGGAGTAGTATTATAGTAGTTATATTCTTGTACATAGGAGGTAGTATTATAGTAGTTATATTCTTGTACATAGGAGTAGTATTATACTAGTTATATTCTTGTACATAGGAGTAGTATTATAGTAGTTATATTCTTGTACATAGGAGTAGTATTATAGTAGTTATATTCTTGTACATAGGAGGTAGTATTATAGTAGTTATATTCTTGTACATAGGAGTAGTATTATAGTAGTTATATTCTTGTACATAGGAGCAGTATTATAGTAGTTATATTCTTGTACATAGGAGGTAGTATTATAGTAGTTATATTCTTGTACATAGGAGTATTATTATAGTAGTTATATTCTTGTACATAGGAGGTAGTATTATAGTAGTTATATTCTTGTACATAGGAGTAGTATTATAGTAGTTATATTCTTGTATATTGGAGTAGTATTATAGTAGTTATATTCTTGTACATAGGGGCAGTATTATAGTAGTTATATTCTTGTACATAGGAGGTAGTATTATAGTAGTTATATTCTTGTACATAGGAGCAGTATTATAGTAGTTATATTCTTGTACATAGGAGCAGTATTATAGTAGTTATATTCTTGTACATAGGAGTAGTATTATAGTAGTTATATTCTTGTACATAGGAGTAGTATTATAGTAGTTATATTCTTGTACATAGGAGCAGTATTATAGTAGTTATAATAGAGTAATAACTTTATATTTTATTCTATAATGAATAGGCAGCCAATGTAGTGACTGGCACAGACCGGAGGCATCGCTGTAGCGTCTAGCCTGATAGATGAGCCTGGCCGCTGCATTCAGAATAGATTGTAGAGGAGAGAGTTTAGTGAGGGGAAGACCGATTAGTAAGGAGTTACAGTAGTCAAGGCGAGAATGAATCAGAGAGACAGTAAGTGTCTTTAGTGTATCTCTGGTAAGGAAAGGGCGTATTCTGGAGATGTTTTTGAGGTGGAGGTGACTTGAACGTGCGAGTGATTCAATATGAGGGGTGAAGGAAAGGTCTGCGTCAAATATGACCCCGAGGCAGCGGGCCTGCTGCCTAGGAGTTATAGTAAGGCCTGAGACTGCAATGGATATATCAGGGACAGATCTGTTAGATGGTGGAAACAGTAGTAGTTCAGTCTTAGAGAGATTTAGTTTCAGATAGAGCGAGGACATGATATTAGAGACAGCAGAGAGACAGTCACTGGTGTTCTGTATGAGTGCAGGGGTGATGTCACGGGAAGATGTGTATAATTGGGTGTCATCAGCATAAAGATGGTACCTGAAGCCAAATCTGGCAATGGTTTGTCCAATGGGGGCTGTGTAGAGAGAAAAGAGCAGGGGGCCTAGGACTGAGCCCTGAGGAACCCCAACAGCAAGGGAAAGAGGGGAGGAAACAGAGCCCGCGAATGATACACTGAAAGTGCGGTCTGAGAGATAAGAGGAGAACCAGGAGAGCGCAGTGTCATTGAGACCAACTGAGCGGAGCATAGTGAGGAGAAGTTGATGGTCAGCAGTGTCAAAAGCTGCAGAGAGGTCCAGAAGAATAAGAAGAGAGAAGTCACCATTGGATTTAGCCTTTAGTAGATCATTAGAGACTTTTGTGAGAGTTGTTTCAGTAGAGTGCAGAGTGCGGAAACCAGATTGTAAGGGGTCAAGCAGAGAGTTAGCAGAGAGATAACGGATTAACCGAGAATAAACCAGGCGTTCCAAAAGTTTAGAGATGAAGGGGAGATTAGAGACGGGTCGATAGTTAGCAGCACAGGATGGGTCCAGGGAGGGTTTTTTCAGTAGCGGGGTTATAACAGCATGCTTGAAGGAGGATGGGAAGATTCCAGAAGAGAGAGAGAGGTTAAATATTTTAGTAAGGTAAGTAGTGACAGCAGGGGACAGAGATTGGAGAAGATGTGAGGGGAAGGGGTCACTACTGCAGGTTGTGGGGCGAGATGAAGAAAGTAGCTGAGAGACTTCCTCTTCTGTGACAGGTTCAAAAGATGAGAATGGACAGTCTGAAGTGCGGCTGGTGAGGGGATCAGTACTATCGTAGGTGTGGGAGTCAATGCCACCTGGGGCTTGGGCAGTAATTTCCTGACGGATCTTATCAATATACATAAATGACCTAAAAAAATCATTCCAATCAAGGATATGTCTTAATCGAATAGCACACAATACAAACAGAGAGGACTGGAAAGTCCAAATAATTAAGACATTCACCGTTATAATATTTCTAAAAATATAGTTTTATTGATACAAAAACATGTAAAACAATGCACATTATATATAAGTATAACACACTAAGACTAACAATTCTGTAGAGACAAGGCCACCCACAGGGCAGAGACCTGTGTCACAAATCACCATACAAATGGATCAGACAGAGAAAAGCAGCATGGACGCCTTAATGGTATCTTAATCACATATGTGTGTAAATTTCCAAGTCCCTATGTAGCAGGGTAAAGGTAAAAATAGATAGAGAAAAAACAGTGTCTCTAATGTAACAAGAATAGAGTAAAACTCATACACACAAGAACATGTCAGAAATCAGGTAAAGGAAAAATGCTGCACAGTCATTCAAGTGTTAAATACAAGGAACATTTATCACTTTAAGTCTGTCCACACTATGTCTCTAGGTCTAACAAAAAGCGTTTCTTACCCATAATATTGGTGATTCTAAGTGAAAACACAGGGCCCCGCCATGCAGGTGTAGCCTATCCAAAGTACGTTTCGGCGTTTCAGCCTTCTTCCGGGGGTCCCACCCCCGACGTCTTGCCCAAACACCCATACAAGTCCCGGTGGGAAACCTATTTGGGTCAGCCCATATCAGACACTGACTGGTCCCTCATCTGGGATAGGGGGTAAAGTCCTCGAATTGTGTTGTTCATAAAGAGAATGTTTTTTTAAAGTGCTGATGTTCTGATACCTCACACCAGCCCTTCTCCACTCCTTTGACAGGTCCATCCTAGATTGTTGCTGGCACTGTGGCGCTCGCCCCGCACATATTTCATCCCTTTCTGGTGCCAGGTTCAGGATTTATTAGCGCGGGTATTGGGGGTGCGTTTTCCCCTCTCTCCTAGGACGTTTCTCCTTCATCTCCCACCTGTCCAGCTGCGCGAGCCCGCTCTTCGCCTCTTTTTATTTTTTCTGACTCCTGCTCGATGTTTGATAGCTAAGCATTGGCGCCAGCAGGCCCCCCCATCCCTGGAGGAACTATACTGTAGGATCAGGAGTGCGCGTTCTCTGGAGTACCTGACCGCCGTCCTTTATAATGAGGAGCGTTTTCACGCCATTTGGAACTTATGGGACACCTTCTGGGTAACCCAGCCTACATGACACCGTATTTCACTGCACTCTTCCGGTCTTCTCTTATCCCTGTTTTCCCCTTGTTTCCGGTCTTGTCTTTGTCTCTTTTGTCCTTTTGGTTGTGCAATATATCTATGTGCAGTTTGCGTACCTTGTTGATGGTCAGTTCTTTTTGGTCCTCTCTTTGTTTCGGACTGATATTGGTTATCGAATCTGTTCTTTCTATTGTTAAAAAAAAGTTCTTAAATAAACAATTATATAAAAAACGAAATATTTACCGGTTTCCATTGTGTCCTTCCAGGGACTACTGACGAGTGGGGTGGAGTTTGAGTCCCTCCCAGCGGCGCTCTCACTTCCTGCAGAATCGGGCCTGTACCCTGTGACCTTAGTTGGAGTTCCCAGAACCACCGGACAGATTACAGTTAATGGTAAGCACCAAGATCGTGATCAAGTCTCCGTGTCAAAATAATTTATTTATTGAAACCAGGTACAATCTATCACTTTTTTTCTAATCTCCTTTTATTTTCTGTACCTGGATATGGGGGCAGCCATTTTGCCTGAGCTTCTTTCTGTTTACAACATTTAGTGATCTGCTTTACAGCAGTCTTGTGGTCATAGATAGCAACAGTTTGGTGCCGTCTCAGTTTAGGCCTATGGGAGCGTTTTCTAGACAATCTAGATAAGCTGTGGCATCATCTGTTGTTAGTAGTAATGTCATGGTAAGTCAGGGGTGTTATCTTATATTGTAATCCTGTCTGTGATGTATAAGAATTGACTGCAGCAAGGAAATCCCACTATTACCAGTCTTCCTTTCAGAAGGTCCTCGATCCCAATTGGAGACCACTCTGTTCTCCTATGGTGGAGAGAGGACACAAGAATGGGTGTCATAATTAAAATATTTGTAAAAAATTTGCAGAAGACTGAAACCTTTCAGATCGGGTCCAGCCGTGAGCGGTGGTGAGCGTTTTATGCTCTCCACCGTGAAACCGTTTTTAAAATATCGGATACAGAGTACTGCATGTCCGAATCTGTGTCTAGTTTAAAAAAAACGGTTTCGCGGCGGAGAGCATAAAACGCTCATCGGTGCTCACGGCTGGACATCTTTCAAACCCATTCAAATGAAAGACTCCTGCAGGTTTCTGTCTCCTGCCTCTGTTTTGTGCAGGAAATAGAAACCTGCAGAACAGAGACCATGCGCAGATGTGAACGAGCCCTTACTGAGAGTGGATCATCGAGGAGAGTCTATCAGGATTGCTACATTGTATTTCCTTCCAGAATCAAGAACGTGGTTGAGGAATGCGGGTCTTTTAAATGGATCCTATCATTGAAAGTCATTTTTTTGAAGAAAGGCTATTCATCTCCTATCTTTCGTCGTCTTCTCCGCGCCCCCGTTCGCCTACAATCCCGGTTCTTGTCTGTATGCAAATGAGTTCTCTCGCAGCATTGGGGGCGGTTCCCTGCGCTCATACATCATTGGAGGCGGCCCCAATGCTACAAGAGAACTCGCTCCAGCGCCGCCTCCATCTTCGTCAGGAACGTCGTCTGCACCGTCTTCTTCTGGCTGGGTGAGAGTCAATCGCATACGCAGGTCGTCTCCTACTTTTAGATGTCTTCTCCACGCCACCGTTTGGTATAAATTCCAGTTTTTGTCGGTATGCAATTTATTTCTCTTGCAGCACTGGGGGCGGTCCCCAGCACTCAAACAGCACTGGGGGCGTCCTCAATGCTGCGAGAGAAATCTTCAGTGCCGCCTCCATCTTCTTCAGAAACATCCTCTTCACGCGTCATCTTCTATCCCAGCATTGGGGATGCCCCCAGTGCTGTTTGAGTGCTGAGGCCCGCCCCCAGTGCTGCGAGATCTAATTTGCATACTGACGAAAACTGGGATTTATACCGAACGGCAGCAAGGAGAAGACATCTAAAGGTAGGAGAAGAATAGCTTTTCTTAAGGCTATTCCTACATATTAGTGAGAAAAAATTGTGTTTTAATGTTAGGATCCCTTTAAAAGGGGTTGTCTAGAATTTTGGTTAGAAAAGGCAATAAATTACTTTTGATTGTATTAAAGAAATGAAATACAGTTATGTTCATGGGACCACCCCTTTAATGGGAATAAAAGCCACTTATCGCCTGTCACAGAATAGGTGATAAGTGTCAGATCCATGTGGACCAAACTTACAAGAACCCCTAGAAATATCCCAAGAATTCTAATCCTACATCACTCATCTTAATCAGAGTGACTGACACATGTGATCCTTCTGGAACAGTACACCATCACACTGCACTTGTCTTCACCGGGCCTGTAGACTTGACGTTTGTCCATTGTGATTTGGAGCCCACACTGTTGGGCTAGGGGGACACATCTATTTTGTGGTACAACTCCTTTAAACGAATGTCTTTGCTGGTAAAGTTGCATGAAACTTCTGACCTATGATGGAAAAATCGGGCAGGTTTGGACCAGTTGCAACATGTGACTTCACAAGGTCCACCTCTGATCCTCCATCGTTATTTGCAACGGTGCAACATCGGGAACTTCATGTAGCCCGACCAAAATCTTCCTGTAGTCTTGGCCCAAGAGTTGTGTTGGAGATTCCAGTTTATGGACATGTCCATTCAGATGGGGTGCGGTGATGGCTGTCTGTCCAATGCCACCTCCTTACGTGTCCCTTGGCCGCTGGTGGTTGACACGTCCACCCAGCAATGAAAGAGTCACCTATCATTCATATTCTCTGCCCATGTTGGGTTTGTAGCATCTACGGAGCAGAACTTTCTCGATTCACTCATGTCCCGGCATCTCAATAAATAAATTACAGAGAATCAGATGCAAATTTATGGCAGAAGGAACGGCGCACAGCTTGAAGACCCAACTATCGGGGAGATGTAATGAGCTGCGCCTCAGGTGGGATCTTCATGTCCCTTCTATTTAAAGCCGCGTTCACATCGCTGAGCAAGACTGGTATTAAAGTATTAAGTCGGCGAAGGATCTCAAGGAGCAGATTTGACTCTTCCACCTTCATATACATATATTCAGAACAAGGATTTTACTGGACTCGACCTCACCACGTTACAATGCTGAGCAATTAATATCTGGTTTGCAAGTCCAGGCGGAGGTTTTGTGCTTGTTGCTTCATAGAGTAAAATGTGTATATATATGTATATATATATATATATATATATATATATATATATATATATATATATATATATAATCTCTGGATAGGAGTTATGAAGTCGCTTACTTCCAAACACAGTGCCACAATTGTCGTCTGGTGGTCTGCGGTATTGCAGTTTAGCTCCATTCATAAGGTAACCTCCGAGAAGATATTTACTTTAAGGAGATCAATTCAGTTTTGGCGCTACTCTCCTTTTATGTTCTACATTCGAAATATGGGGTTGTCCACTTTGGAGACCCCCATATACTGTATCAGCTAGTACCAGCTTATACGGGGGAGAGTCCACCAAATACCCGGACAAGTAATTGAGTACCATTGTTTTCTCCTGGAGGGATGCTGTTTCTTAGTTCTGCACTTCTCAAATTTCTTGTCTTGGGAGATTGTATGTAAGGACTTATTGAAGTCTTGTGCCAAATGTCTAATCTTCTCTCCTCTGGGGTCACAGGTTACCACACCTCTGTATTTGGGGTGTACAGTGACTGTCTTCTCGACAACCTCCCTGGCCTCAAGAACAACGGCTGTACAGTAGACGTGATTCCGGCTTTGCCAAGGTTACAGATCAGCACCTCTCTGCCCAGGCAAGTATTTATACCAGCAAGACACTCGGATACCTGTATATATCCATGTATGTCATGACAAGGGTTTAGCCTGTACTGATCCTACATCCTGTATTATACTCCAGAGCTGCGCTCACTATTCTGCTGGTGCAGTCACTGTGTACATACATTACATTACTTATCCTGTATTATACTCCAGAGCTGCGCTCACTATTCTGCTGGTGCAGTCACTGTGTACATACATTACATTACTTATCCTGTATTATACTCCAGAGCTGCGCTCACTATTCTGCTGGTGCAGTCACTGTGTACATACATTACATTACTTATACTGTATTATACTCCAGAGCTGCGCTCACTATTCTGCTGGTGCAGTCACTGTGTACATACATTACATTACTTATACTGTATTATACTACAGAGCTGCGCTCACTATTCTGCTGGTGCAGTCACTGTGTACATACATTACTTATACTGTATTATACTACAGAGCTGCGCTCACTATTCTGCTGGTACAGTCACTGTGTACATACATTACATTACTTATCCTGTATTATACTCCAGAGCTGCACTCACTATTCTGCTGGTACAGTCACTGTGTACATACATTACATTACTTATCCTGTATTATACTCCAGAGCTGCGCTCACTATTCTGCTGGTGCAGTCACTGTGTACATACATTACATTACTTATCCTGTATTATACTCCAGAGCTGCGCTTACTATTCTGCTGGTGCAGTCACTGTGTACATACATTACATTACTTATCCTGTATTATACTCCAGAGCTGCGCTCACTATTCTGCTGGTACAGTCACTGTGTACATACATTACATTACTTATCCTGTATTATACTCCAGAGCTGCGCTCACTATTCTGCTGGTGCAGTCACTGTGTACATACATTACATTACTTATCCTGTATTATACTCCAGAGCTGCGCTCACTATTCTGCTGGTGCAGTCACTGTGTACATACATTACATTACTTATCCTGTATTATACCCCAGAGCTGCACTCACTATTCTGCTGGTACAGTCACTGTGTACATACATTACATTACTTATCCTGTATTATACTCCAGAGCTGCGCTCACTATTCTGCTGGTGCAGTCACTGTGTACATACATTACATTACTTATCCTGTATTATACTCCAGAGCTGCGCTTACTATTCTGCTGGTGCAGTCACTGTGTACATACATTACATTACTTATCCTGTATTATACTCCAGAGCTGCGCTCACTATTCTGCTGGTGCAGTCACTGTGTACATACATTACATTACTTATCCTGTATTATACTCCAGAGCTGCGCTCACTATTCTGCTGGTGCAGTCACTGTGTACATACATTACATTACTTATCCTGTATTATACTCCAGAGCTGCGCTCACTATTCTGCTGGTACAGTCACTGTGTACATACATTACATTACTTATCCTGTATTATACTCCAGAGCTGCGCTCACTATTCTGCTGGTGCAGTCACTGTGTACATACATTACATTACTTATCCTGTATTATACTCCAGAGCTGCCCTCACTATTCTGCTGGTGCAGTCACTGTGTACATACATTACATTACTTATCCTGTATTATACTCCAGAGCTGCGCTCACTATTCTGCTGGTACAGTCACTGTGTACATACATTACATTACTTATCCTGTATTATACTCCAGAGCTGCGCTTACTATTCTGCTGGTGCAGTCACTGTGTACATGCATTACATTACTTATCCTGTATTATACTCCAGAGCTGCGCTCACTATTCTGCTGGTGCAGTCACTGTGTACATACATTACATTACTTATCCTGTATTATACTCCAGAGCTGCGCTCACTATTCTGCTGGTACAGTCACTGTGTACATACATTACATTACTTATCCTGTATTATACTCCAGAGCTGCGCTCACTATTCTGCTGGTGCAGTCACTGTGTACATACATTACATTACTTATCCTGTATTATACTCCAGAGCTGCGCTCACTATTCTGCTGGTGCAGTCACTGTGTACATGCATTACATTACTTATCCTGTACTGATCTTGGGTTGTGTCTTGTATATTCCGTATAATCTTTTATAAGCCTCTTTAGATTTCAGGAGAAGACTTGAAACAACTAATATATATCTGAACTGTTGGGATTTCTTCTCCTTGTCTTTGCACAGTTACAGTTTCTTGTTTGTAGGGCTCAGCCATAGAAGAACGACTACAGAGGAGATGTAGTGACAGGCGGGGGGCAGTAGTGAGCACGCTGAGGGCAGTAACCTGACCGTGTTGTCTTATTCCAGGTCGGCCCACTCTTTGCAGCCGTCCAGTGATGACGTCTCCACCCATGTGTCCGTTCAGCTTTTCAATGGAGAGACCCAGAAGCTTCTGATTAAGTTGGAGAACATCGGAACCGAGCTCCTCGAGACGTTAGAGGTGTCCTCCAAGACGGTCAATAACAAAGGTAGGTGGATATGAAATGTAGAGTATAGTCTACTGCTGTATCTATACACTTTGCCAATTGTGCATTCTGGTTGTGGTAATTTTTTAGAAATTTGTTTTTTGGGAAAAATTCTAAAAACAATAGCTGAAAAACTGAAGTGTTTATTCTTTAACGTCACAATAACCAGTAATTCTTTTGGGGCTTAATGTTCAGATATTTTTCATCAGTTTTACACTTGGGCTGGTTTAACAAACTTTTTACTAATAAATTTTACTTTAGTTTTTTTTTTTATATATTTTTTTTGAATTTTTTTTATTGTTATAATTTGCAAATTGGGGCTGAATGATTACAATGTGTTTGCTATGTTGTTTTGGTTGTCTTAAAGGGATCCTAACAGTCAGACAGAATTTTTTTTGTAGGTAACACGTTGGAATAGCCTTAAGAAAGGCTATTCTTCCCCTACCTTTCGTCATCTTCTCCGCGCCACCGTTTGCCTACAATCCCGGTTTCTCTCGGTATGTAAATTAGCTCTCTCGCAGCACTGGGGGCGGGCCCTAGCGCTCAGACAGCACTGAGGGCGTCCCCAATGCTGCAAAAGAACTCTCTCCAGCGCCGCCTCTTCTTCCTCAGCAGCGTCATCTTCAGCCGGCGGTGGCTTGTAACTTCTAAGGCCTCGGGCTTTGGGCAGAGCAGACTGCGCATGCCCACAGGCCACGAGAAAATGGCCGCTTTCAATACTGTGCAAGCGGTGACAAGCGGTGTGCTGTAAAAGCGGCAAGCATGTGGACCCAATTATAGTCTTTAGGGATTTGTGTGCTTTCACTGCACAGCGCTTGCAAATGCATTCAGTAGTCCGTTCCCAAAGAAAAATGGCCACTTACACAGTATTGGAAGTGGCCATTTTCTCGTGGCCGGCGGGCATGCACAGTTGGCTTGCCCTAGGCCCGAGGCCTAGAAGTTAGAAGACACCGCCAGAAGACCCGGTGAAGACCTCGTTCCAGAAGAAGATAGAGGCGGCACTGGAGAGTTCTCAATTACATACCGAGAAAAAATGGAATTTCAAGCGAACGGCGGCGCGGAGAAGACAACGAAAGGTAGGAGAAGAATAACCTTTCTTAAGGCTATTCTGACGTGTTAGATAGAAAAAAATGTCTTTGAACGATAGGATCCCTTTAATACATCTATGGCATTTCTTCTTTTTCTTGTGGGTTTTTTTTTTTCAGAAATTTCTCCTTTTTTTTTTTTTTTTTTTTGCACGAGCTTGATGTAAATTAATTTATGTAAATTGATCCGTAGCCCGGACTTCCCTACATTTACATTCCCGGTATTGAGCTGAATTTTAATACTCCTGCAACATCTAATTGCGCCGCGCAGTCCGTCTCGGGCCGAGGGAGTCGCTCTCCAGATTTCCAGGCGATGGCTGTTTTAATTCTAGAAATCTCTATAAGGCTCAGAGCTTCGTGCGCTCGTGTATCTTGTAGCTAATACCCGGCATATTATATAACTCGTAGCTTTTTTTGGGGGGGAGCGCGGGTTTATAAGTGAAATTAATCCCCGGTGGCTTCTCCACTTACCTGATCCGAGAGCTTTGGAAGGCCGGATCCCTGAAGACATGCACCGAGATTGATGGAATGCAACTCTCTGATCTAATGGCTCGTTCACATGAGTTAGGCCAAAAAAAATGTGATGAAGGATGTAAATTGTGTTCCTGGAGGAATTACTCTAACAACCTACCTGCTAATAAGTCTCCCGGCCGGCGTTATTAGCCAGCTGGATGCAAAGCTTACGTTTCCAGGCTACATTAGCAAGGACAGAAGACTAGGAAATCCACACCAGTTACTCCACTTATTCCTTGCTCCACTTTCCCTTGAATTTTAACAATGTCATAACTTCTGCTCTAGTCCCATCCAAAGCTGCTTTCGAAATTCTGTCACTTGACCTTGAGGATTAGAACACTGTACTATGTTTCCAGATTGATAGCAATGTTTTTGAGCTGCATGAAACTTCAAAACTCAGATCAAATGTTATACGATGTCTTCGATGTGCCGGTTATCACCTCTTACCACGTACTTGAGATGCAGAATCCTTGGTTTACCCTTCAGCAGATCACTAGGTGTCTAGGCCAAGAGGTCAGTGCTGGTCAATGTTGTGTGTCCTGGTGGTGGGGAGAAGAATGACAACCTGCAATGACAGTATAAGGTGCGCAGAGGCAAAGATCTGCATGGACGGATCATCCAACTGGAAGAATGGCGCGTAGTGATCCCGTCTGTACTGTGAGTGAAATTGGACTTCACACATTTGGGAAGAAAACAGTGTGGCCCCAACTATCAGATGGTGTTTACACTACATTGGAGACAGATGTCCAACTACAAGAGCTACCCTGACCTCACACCAATGCTCTCAAC